>NW_027149855.1:312275-624551 GCF_031143425.1 Pleurodeles waltl
CTACAGGTAGGCACTTTGCAAAAAACACCTCTGTTTTCTTTCAAAAATTTGGATGTGTCCACGTTGCGCATTGGGGCGTTTCCTGTCGCGGGCGCTGGGCCTACCCACACAACTGAGGTATAATTTTTATTGGGAGACTTGGGGGAACGCTGGGTGGAAGGAAACTTGTGGCTCCTCTCAGATTCCAGAACTTTCTGCCACAGAAATGTGAGGAACATGTGTTTTTTTAGCCAAATTTTGAGGTTTGCAAGGATTCTGGGTAACAGCACCTGGTCCGAGCCACACAAGTCACCCCCATCTTGGATTCCCTTAGGTCTCTAGTTTTCAGAAATGCACAGGTTTGGTAGGTTTCCCTAGGTGCCGGCTGAGCTAGAGGCCAAAATCTACAGGTAGGCACTTTGCAAAAAACACCTCTGTTTTCTTTCAAAAATTTGGATGTGTCCACATTGAGCTTTGGGGTGTTTCCTGTCGTGGGCGCTAGGCCTACCCACACAAGTGAGGTATCATTTTTATCGGGAGACTCGGGGGAACGCTGGGTGGAAGGAAACGTGTGGCTCCTCTCAGATTCCAGAACTTTCTGCCACAGAAATGTGAGGAACATGTGTTTTTTTAGCCAAATTTTGAGGATTGCAAAGGATTCTGGGTAACAGCACCTGGTCCGAGCCACACAAGTCACCCCCATCTTGGATTCCCTTAGGTCTCTAGTTTTCAGAAATGCACAGGTTTGGTAGGTTTCCCTAGGTGCCGGCTGAGCTAGAGGCCAAAATCTACAGTTAGGCACTTTGCAAAAAACACCTCTGTTTTCTTTCAAAAATTTGGATCTGTCCACGTTGCGCTTTGGGGGGTTTCCTGTCGCGGGCGCTAGGCCTACCCACACAAGTGAGGTATCATTTTTATCGGGTGACTTGGGGGAACGCTGGGTGGAAGGAAATTTGTGGCTCCTCTCAGATTCCAGAACTTTCTGCCACAGAAATGTGAGGAACATCTGTTTTTTTAGCCAAATTTTGAGGTTTGCAAAGGATTCTGGGTAACAGAACCTGGTCCGAGCCACAAAAGTCACCCCATCTTGGATTCCTCTAGGTCTCTAGTTTTCAGAAATGCAAAGGTTTGGTAGGTTTCCCTAGGTGCCGGCTGAGCTAGAGGCCAAAATCTACAGGTAGGCACTTTGCTAAAAACAGCTCTGTTTTCTGTGATGTGTCCACGTTGTGTTTTGGGGCATATCCTGTCGCGGGTGCTAGGCCTACCCACACAAGTGAGGTATCATTTTTATCGGGAGACTTGGGGGATCGCTGGGTGGAAGGAAATTTGTGGCTCCTCTCAGATTCCAGAACTTTCTGCTACAGAAATGTGAGGAACATGTGTTTTTTTTTTAGCCAAATTTTGAGGTTTGCAAAGGATTCTGGGTAACAGAACCTGGTCCGAGCCACAAAAGTCACCCCATCTTGGATTCCCCCAGGTCTCTAGTTTTCAGAAATGCACAGGTTTGGTAGGTTTCCCTAGGTGCCGGCTGAGCTAGAGGCCAAAATCTACAGGTAGGCACTTTGCAAAAAACACCTCTGTTTTCTTTCAAAAATTTGGATGTGTCCACGTTGCACTTTGGGGCGTTTCCTGTCGCGGGCGCTAGGCCTACCCACACAAGTGAGGTATCATTTTTATCGGGAGACTTGGGGGAACGCTGGGTGGAAGGAAATTTGTGGCTCCTCTCAGATTCCAGAACTTTCTGCCACAGAAATGTGAGGAACATGTGTTTTTTTAGCCAAATTTTGAGGTTTGCAAAGGATTCTGGGTAACAGAACCTGGTCCGAGCCACACAAGTCACCCCATCTTGGATTCCCCTAGGTCTCTAGTTTTCAGAAATGCACAGGTTTGGTAGGTTTCCCTAGGTGCCGGCTGAGCTAGAGGCCAAAATCTACAGGTAGGCACCTTGCAAAAAACACCTCTGTTTTCTTTCAAAAATTTGGATGTGTCCACGTTGCGCTTTGGGGCATTTCCTGTCGCGGGCACTAGGCCTACCCACACAACTGAGGTATCATTTTTATTGGGAGACTTGGGGGAACGCTGGGTGGAAGGAAACTTGTGGCTCCTCTCAGATTCCAGAACTTTCTGCCACAGAAATGTGAGGAACATGTGTTTTTTTAGCCAAATTTTGAGGTTTGCAAGGATTCTGGGTAACAGCACCTGGTCCGAGCCACACAAGTCACCCCCATCTTGGATTCCCTTAGGTCTCTAGTTCTCAGAAATGCACAGGTTTGGTAGGTTTCCCTAGGTGCCGGCTGAGCTAGAGGCCAAAATCTACAGGTAGGCACTTTGCAAAAAACACCTCGGTTTTCTTTCAAATATTTGGATGTGTCCACATTGCGCTTTGGGGCATTTCCTGTCGTGGGCGCTAGGCCTACCCACACAAGTGAGGTATCATTTTTATCGGGAGACTCGGGGGAACGCTGGGTGGAAGGAAACGTGTGGCTCCTCTCAGATTCCAGAACTTTCTGCCACAGAAATGTGAGGAACATGTGTTTTTTTAGCCAAATTTTGAGGTTTGCAAAGGATTCTGGGTAACAGCACCTGGTCCGAGCCACACAAGTCACCCCCATCTTGGATTCCCTTATGTCTCTAGTTTTCAGAAATGCACAGGTTTGGTAGGTTTCCCTAGGTGCCGGCTGAGCTAGAGGCCAAAATCTACAGGTAGGCACTTTGCAAAAAACACCTCTGTTTTCTTTCAAAAATTTGGATGTGTCCACGTTGCGCTTTGGGGCGTTTCCTGTCGCGGGCGCTAGGCCTACCCACACAAGTGAGGTATCATTTTTATCGGGAGACTTGGGGGAACGCTGGGTGGAAGGAAATTTGTGGCTCCTCTCAGATTCCAGAACTTTCTGCTACAGAAATGTGAGGAACATGTGTTTTTTTTTTTGCCAAATTTTGAGGTTTGCAAAGGATTCTGGGTAACAGAACCTGGTCCGAGCCACACAAGTCACCCCATCTTGGATTCCCCTAGGTCTCTAGTTTTCAGAAATGCACAGGTTTGGTAGGTTTCCCTAGGTGCCGGCTGAGCTAGAGGCCAAAATCTACAGGTAGGCACTTTGCAAAAAACACCTCTGTTTTCTTTCAAAAATTTGGATGTGTCCACATTGCGCTTTGGGGCGTTTCCTGTCGTGGGCGCTAGGCCTACCCACACAAGTGAGGTATCATTTTTATCGGGAGACTCGGGGGAACGCTGGGTGGAAGGAAACGTGTGGCTCCTCTCAGATTCCAGAACCTTCTGCCACAGAAATGTGAGGAACATGTGTTTTTTTAGCCAAATTTTGAGGTTTTCAAAGGATTCTGGGTAACAGAACCTGGTCCGAGCCACACAAGTCACCCCATCTTGGATTCCCCTAGGTCTCTAGTTTTCAGAAATGCACAGGTTTGGTAGGTTTCCCTAGGTGCCGGCTGAGCTAGAGGCCAAAATCTACAGGTAGGCACTTTTCTAAAAACAGCTCTGTTTTCTGTGATGTGTCCACGTTGTGTTTTGGGGCATATCCTGTCGCGGGTGCTAGGCCTACCCACACAAGTGAGGTATAATTTTTATCGGGAGACTTGGGGGAACGCTGGGTGGAAGGAAATTTGTGGCTCCTCTCAGATTCCAGAACTTTCTGCTACAGAAATGTGAGGAACATGTGTTTTTTTTTAAGCCAAATTTTGAGGTTTGCAAAGGATACTGGGTAACAGAACCTGGTCCCAGCCACAAAAGTCACCCCATCTTGGATTCCCCTAGGTCTCTAGTTTTCAGAAATGCACAGGTTTGGTAGGTTTCCCTAGGTGCCGGCTGAGCTAGAGGCCAAAATCTACAGGTAGGCACTTTGCAAAAAACACCTCTGTTTTCATTCAAAAATTTGGATGTGTCCACGTTGCGCTTTGGGGCATTTCCTGTCGCGGGCGCTAGGCCTACCCACACAACTGAGGTACCATTTTTATTGGGAGACTTGGGGGAACGCTGGGTGGAAGGAAACTTGTGGCTCCTCTCAGATTCCAGAACTTTCTGCCACAGAAATGAGAGGAACATGTGTTTTTTTAGCCAAATTTTGAGGTTTGCAAGGATTCTGGGTAACAGCACCTGGTCCGAGCCACACAAGTCACCCCCATCTTGGATTCCCTTAGGTCTCTAGTTCTCAGAAATGCACAGGTTTGGTAGGTTTCCCTAGGTGCCGGCTGAGCTAGAGGCCAAAATCTACAGGTAGGCACTTTGCAAAAAACACCTCTGTTTTCTTTCAAAAATTTGGATGTGTCCATGTTGCGCTTTGGGGCGTTTCCTGTCGCGGGCGCTAGGCCTACCCACACAAGTGAGGTATCATTTTTATCGGGAGACTTGGGGGAATGCTGGGTGGAAGGAAGTTTGTGGCTCCTCTCAGATTCCAGAACTTTCTGCCACAGAAATGTGAGGAACATCTGTTTTTTTAGCCAAATTTTGAGGTTTGCAAAGGATTCTGGGTAACAGAACCTGGTCCGAGCCACACAAGTCACCCCATCTTGGATTCCCCTAGGTCTCTAGTTTTCAGAAATGCACAGGTTTGGTAGGTTTCCCTAGGTGCCGGCTGAGCTAGAGGCCAAAATCTACAGGTAGGCACTTTGCTAAAAACAGCTCTGTTTTCTGTGATGTGTCCACGTTGTGTTTTGGGGCATATCATGTCGCGGGTGCTAGGCCTACCCACACAAGTGAGGTATCATTTTTATCGGGAGACTTGGGGGAACGCTGGGTGGAAGGAAATTTGTGGCTCCTCTCAGATTCCAGAACTTTCTGCTACAGAAATGTGAGGAACATGTGTTTTTTTTTTAGCCAAATTTTGAGGTTTGCAAAGGATTCTGGGTAACAGAACCTGGTCCGAGCCACAAAAGTCACCCCATCTTGGATTCCCCTAGGTCTCTAGTTTTCAGAAATGCACAGGTTTGGTAGGTTTCCCTAGGTGCCGGCTGAGCTAGAGGCCAAAATCTACAGGTAGGCACTTTGCTAAAAACAGCTCTGTTTTCTGTGATGTGTCCACGTTGTGTTTTGGGGCATATCCTGTCGCGGGTGCTAGGCCTACCCACACAAGTGAGGTATCATTTTTATCGGGAGACTCGGGGGAACGCTGGGTGGAAGGAAACGTGTGGCTCCTCTCAGATTCCAGAACTTTCTGCCACAGAAATGTGAGGAACATGTGTTTTTTTAGCCAAATTTTGAGGTTTGCAAAGGATTCTGGGTAACAGCACCTGGTCCGAGCCACACAAGTCACCCCCATCTTGGATTCCCTTAGGTCTCTAGTTTTCAGAAATGCACAGGTTTGGTAGGTTTCCCTAGGTGCCGGCTGAGCTAGAGGCCAAAATCTACAGGTAGGCACTTTGGAAAAAACACCTCTGTTTTCTTTCAAAAATTTGGATGTGTCCACGTTGCGCTTTGGGGCGTTTCCTGTCGCGGGCGCTAGGCCTACCCACACAAGTGAGGTATCATTTTTATCGGGAGACTTGGGGGAACGCTGGGTGGAAGGAAATTTGTGGCTCCTCTCAGATTCCAGAACTTTCTGCCACAGAAATGTGAGGAACATATGTTTTTTTAGCCAAATTTTGAGGTTTGCAAAGGATTCTGGGTAACAGAACCTGGTCCGAGCCACACAAGTCACCCCATCTTGGATTCCCCTAGGTCTCTAGTTTTCAGAAATGCACAGGTTTGGTAGGTTTCCCTAGGTGCCGGCTGAGCTAGAGGCCAAAATCTACAGGTAGGCACTTTGCTAAAAACAGCTCTGTTTTCTGTGATGTGTCCACGTTGTGTTTTGGGGCATATCCTGTCGCGGGTGCTAGGCCTACCCACACAAGTGAGGTATCATTTTTATCGGGAGACTTGGGGGAACGCTGGGTGGAAGGAAATTTGTGGCTCCTCTCAGATTCCAGAACTTTCTGCTACAGAAATGTGAGGAACATGTGTTTTTTTTTTAGCCAAATTTTGAGGTTTGCAAAGGATTCTGGGTAACAGAACCTGGTCCGAGCCACACAAGTCACCCCATCTTGGATTCCCCTAGGTCTCTAGTTTTCAGAAATGCACAGGTTTGGTAGGTTTCCCTAGGTGCCGGCTGAGCTAGAGGCCAAAATCTACAGGTAGGCACTTTGCAAAAAACACCTCTGTTTTCTTTCAAAAATTTGGATGTGTCCACATTGCGCTTTGGGGCGTTTCCTGTCGTGGGCGCTAGGCCTACCCACACAAGTGAGGTATCATTTTTATCGGGAGACTCGGGGGAACGCTGGGTGGAAGGAAACGTGTGGCTCCTCTCAGATTCCAGATCTTTCTGCCACAGAAATGCACCTGTTTGGTAGGTTTCCCTAGGTGCCGGCTGAGCTAGAGGCCAAAATCTACAGGTAGGCACTTTGCTAAAAACAGCTCTGTTTTCTGTGATGTGTCCACGTTGTGTTTTGGGGCATATCCTGTTGCGGGTGCTAGGCCTACCCACACAAGTGAGGTATCATTTTTATCGGGAGACTTGGGGGAACGCTGGGTGGAAGGAAATTTGTGGCTCCTCTCAGATTCCAGAACTTTCTGCTTCAGAAATGTGAGGAACATGTGTTAGGACTACCCACACAAGTGAGGTATATTTTTTATCGGGAGACTTGGGGGAACGCTGGGTGGAAGGAAACTTGTGGCTCCTCTCAGATTCCAGAACTTTCTGCCACAGAAAAGTGAGGAACATGTGTTTTTTTAGCCAAATTTTGAGGTTTGCAAGGATTCTGGGTAACAGCACCTGGTCTGAGCCACACAAGTCACCCCCATCTTGGATTCCCTTAGGTCTCTAGTTTTCAGAAATGCACAGGTTTGGTAGGTTTCCCTAGGTGCCGGCTGAGCTAGAGGCCAAAATCTACAGGTAGGCACTTTGCAAAAAACACCTCTGTTTTCTTTAAAAAATGTGGATGTGTCCACGTTGCGCTTTGGGGCGTTTCCTGTCGCGGGCGCTAGGCCTACCCACACAAGTGAGGTATCATTTTTATCGGGAGACTTGGGGGAACGCTGGGTGGAAGGAAACTTGTGGCTCCTCTCAGATTCCAGAACTTTCTGCCACAGAAATGTGAGGAACATGTGTTTTTTTAGCCAAATTTTGAGGTTTGCAAAGGATTCTGGGTAACAGAACCTGGTCTGAGCCACACAAGTCACCCCATCTTGGATTCCCCTAGGTCTCTAGTTTTCAGAAATGCACAGGTTTGGTAGGTTTCCCTAGGTGCCGGCTGAGCTAGAGGCCAAAATCTACAGGTAGGCACTTTGCAAAAAACACCTCTGTTTTCTTTCAAAAATTTGGATGTATCCACGTTGCGCTTTGGGGCGTTTCCTGTCGCTGGCGCTAGGCCTACCCACACAAGTGAGGTATCATTTTTATCGGGAGATTTGGGGGAACGCTGGGTGGAAGGAAATTTGTGGCTCCTCTCAGATTCCAGAACTTTCTGCCACAGAAATGTGAGGAACATGTGTTTTTTTAGCCAAATTTTGAGGTTTGCAAAGGATTCTGGGTAACAGAACCTGGTCCGAGCCACACTAGTCACCCCATCTTGGATTCCCCTAGGTCTCTAGTTTTCAGAAATGCACAGGTTTGGTAGGTTTCCCTAGGTGCCGGCTGAGCTAGAGGCCAAAATCTACAGGTAGGCACTTTGCTAAAACAGCTCTGTTTTCTGTGATGTGTCCACGTTGTGTTTTGGGGCATATCCTGTCGCGGGTGCTAGGCCTACCCACACAAGTGAGGTATCATTTTTATCGGGAGACTTGGGGGAACTCTGGGTGGAAGGACATTTGTGGCTCCTCTCAGATTTCTGAACTTTCTGCCTCAGAAATGTGAGGAACATGTGTTTTTTTTGTAGCCAAATTTTGAGGTTTGCAAAGGATTCTGGGTAACAGAACCTGGTCCGAGCCACACAAGTCACCCCATCTTGGATTCCCCTAGGTCTCTAGTTTTCAGAAATGCACAGGTTTGGTAGGTTTCCCTAGGTGCCGGCTGAGCTAGAGGCCAAAATCTACAGGTAGGCACTTTGCAAAAAACACCTCTGTTTTCTTTCAAATATTTGGATGTGTCCCCGTTGCACTTTGGGGCGTTTCCTGTCGCGGGCGCTAGGCCTACCCACACAAGTGAGGTATCATTTTTATCGGGAGACTTGGGGGAACGCTGGGTGGAAGGAAATTTGTGGCTCCTCTCAGATTCCAGAACTTTCTGCCACAGAAATGTGAGGAACATGTGTTTTTTTAGCCAAATTTTGAGGTTTGCAAAGGATTCTGGGTAACAGAACCTGGTCCGAGCCACACAAGTCACCCCCATCTTGGATTCCCTTAGGTCTCTAGTTTTCAGAAATGCACAGGTTTGGTAGGTTTCCCTAGGTGCCGGCTGAGCTGGAGGCCAAAATCTACAGGTAGGCACTTTGCAAAAAACACCTCTGTTTTCTTTAAAAAATGTGGATGTGTCCACGTTGCGCTTTGGGGCGTTTCCTGTCGCGGGCGCTAGGCCTACCCACACAAGTGAGGTATCATTTTTATCGGGAGACTTGGGGGAACGCTGGGTGGAAGGAAATTTGTGGCTCCTCTCAGATTCCAGAACTTTCTGCAACAGAAATGTGAGGAACATGTGTTTTTTTAGCCAAATTTTGAGGTTTGCAAAGGATTCTGGGTAACAGAACCTGGTCCGAGCCACACAAGTCACCCCATCTTGGATTCCCCTAGGTCTCTAGTTTTCAGAAATGCACAGGTTTGGTAGGTTTCCCTAGGTGCCGGCTGAGCTAGAGGCCAAAATCTACAGGTAGGCACTTTGCAAAAAACACTTCTGTTTTCTTTCAAAAATTTGGATGTGTCCACGTTGCGCTTTGGGGCGTTTCCTGTCGCGGTTGCTAGGCCTACCCACACAAGTGAGGTATCATTTTTATCGGGAGACTTGGGGGAACGCTGGGTGGAAGGAAACTTGTGGCTCCTCTCAGATTCCAGAACTTTCTGCCACAGAAATGTGAGAAACATGTGTTTTTTTTGCCAAATTTTGAGGTTTGCAAAGGATTCTGGGAAACAGCACCTGGTCCGAGCCACACAAGTCACCCCCATCTTGGATTCCCTTAGGTCTCTAGTTTTCAGAAATGCACAGGTTTGGTAGGTTTCCCTAGGTGCCGGCTGAGCTGGAGGCCAAAATCTACAGGTAGGCACTTTGCAAAAAACACCTCTGTTTTCTTTAAAAAATGTGGATGTGTCCACGTTGCGCTTTGGGGCGTTTCCTGTCGCGGGCGCTAGGCCTACCCACACAAGTGAGGTATCATTTTTATCGGGAGACTTGGGGGAACGCTGGGTGGAAGGCAACTTGTGGCTCCTCTCAGATTCCAGAACTTTCTGCCACAGAAATGTGAGGAACATGTGTTTTTTTAGCCAAATTTTGAGGTTTGCAAAGGATTCTGGGTAACAGAACCTGGTCTGAGCCACACAAGTCACCCCATCTTGGATTCCCCTAGGTCTCTAGTTTTCAGAAATGCACAGGTTTGGTAGGTTTCCCTAGGTGCCGGCTGAGCTAGAGGCCAAAATCTACAGGTAGGCACTTTGCTAAAAACAGCTCTGTTTTCTGTGATGTGTCCACGTTGTGTTTTGGGGCATATCCTGTCGCGGGTGCTAGGCCTACCCACACAAGTGAGGTATCATTTTTATCGGGAGACTTGGGGGAACGCTGGGTGGAAGGAAATTTGTGGCTACTCTCTGATTCCAGAACTTTCTGCCACAGAAATGTGAGAAACATGTGTTTTTTTGCCAAATTTTGATGTTTGCAAAGGATTCTGGGTAACAGAACCTGGTCCGAGCCACACAAGTCACCCCATCTTGGATTCCCCTAGGTCTCTAGTTTTCAGAAATGCACAGGTTTGGTAGGTTTCCCTAGGTGCCGGCTGAGCTAGAGGCCAAAATCTACAGGTAGGCACTTTGCAAAAAACACTTCTGTTTTCTTTCAAAAATTTGGATGTGTCCACGTTGCGCTTTGGGGCGTTTCCTGTCGCGGGTGCTAGGCCTACCCACACAAGTGAGGTATCATTTTTATCGGGAGACTTGGGGGAACGCTGGGTGGAAGGAAACTTGTGGCTCCTCTCAGATTCCAGAACTTTCTGCCACAGAAGTGTGAGGAACATGTGTTTTTTTAGCCAAATTTTGAGGTTTGCAAAGGATTCTGGGTAACAGCACCGGGTCCGAGCCACACAAGCCACCCCCATCTTGGATTCCCTTAGGTCTCTAGTTTTCAGAAATGCACAGGTTTGGTAGGTTTCCCTAGGTGCCGGCTGAGCTAGAGGCCAAAATCTACAGGTAGGCACTTTGCAAAAAACACCTCTGTTTTCTTTCAAAAATTTGGATGTGTCCACGTTGCGCTTTGGGGCGTTTCCTGTCGCGGGCGCTAGGCCTACCCACACAAGTGAGGTATCATTTTTATCGGGAGACTTGGGGGAACGCTGGGTGGAAGGAAATTTGTGGCTCCTCTCAGATTCCAGAACTTTCTGCCACAGAAATGTGAGGAACATGTGTTTTTTTGCCAAATTTTGAGATTTGCAAAGGATTCTGGGTAACAGAACCTGGTCCGAGCCACACAAGTCACCCCATCTTGGATTCCCCTAGGTCTCTAGTTTCAGAAATGCACAGGTTTGGTAGGTTTCCCTAGTTGCCGGCTGAGCTAGAGGCCAAAATCTACAGGTAGGCACTTTGCTAAAAACAGCTCTGTTTTCTGTGATGTGTCCACGTTGTGTTTTGGGGCATATCCTGTCGCTGGTGCTAGGCCTACCCACACAAGTGAGGTATCATTTTTATCGGGAGACTTGGGGGAACGCTGAGTGGAAGGAAATTTGTGGCTCCTCTCAGATTCCAGAACTTTCTGCCACAGAAATGTGAGGAACATGTGTTTTTTTGCCAAATTTTGAGATTTGCAAAGGATTCTGGGTAACAGAACCTGGTCCGAGCCACACAAGTCACCCCATCTTGGATTCCCCTAGGTCTCTAGTTTTCAGAAATGCACAGGTTTGGTAGGTTTCCCTAGGTGCCGGCTGAGCTAGAGGCCAAAATCTACAGGTAGGCACTTTGCTAAAAACAGCTCTGTTTTCTGTAATGTGTCCACGTGTTTTGGGGCATATCTTGTCGCGGGTGCTAGGCCTACCCACACAAGTGAGGTATCATTTTTATCGGGAGACTTGGGGGAACGCTGGGTGGAAGGAAATTTGTGGCTCCTCTCAGATTCCAGAACTTTCTCCCACAGAAATGTGAGGAACATGTGTTTTTTTTGCCAAATTTTTAGATTTGCAAAGGATTCTGGGTAACAGAACCTGGTCCGAGCCACACAAGTCACCCCATCTTGGATTCCCCTAGGTCTCTAGTTTCAGAAATGCACAGGTTTGGTAGGTTTCCCTAGTTGCCGGCTGAGCTAGAGGCCAAAATCTACAGGTAGGCACTTTGCTAAAAACAGCTCTGTTTTCTGTGATGTGTCCACGTTGTGTTTTGGGGCATATCCTGTCGCTGGTGCTAGGCCTACCCACACAAGTGAGGTATCATTTTTATCGGGAGACTTGGGGGAACGCTGAGTGGAAGGAAATTTGTGGCTCCTCTCAGATTCCAGAACTTTCTGCCACAGAAATGTGAGGAACATGTGTTTTTTTGCCAAATTTTGAGATTTGCAAAGGATTCTGGGTAACAGAACCTGGTCCGAGCCACACAAGTCACCCCATCTTGGATTCCCCTAGGTCTCTAGTTTTCAGAAATGCACAGGTTTGGTAGGTTTCCCTAGGTGCCGGCTGAGCTAGAGGCCAAAATCTACAGGTAGGCACTTTGCAAAAAACAGCTGTTTTCTTTCAAAAAATGGGATGTGTCCACGTTGCGTTTTGGGGTGCTCTCTGTCGCGGCCGCTAGGCCTACCCACACAAGTGAGGTATCATTTTTATCGGGAGACTTGGGGAAACGCTGGGTGGAAGGAAATTTGTGGCTCCTCTCAGATTCCAGAACTTTCTGCCACAGAAATGTGAGGAACATGTGTTTTTTTAGCCAAATTTTGAGGTTTGCAAAGGATTCTGGGTAACAGAACCTGGTCCGAGCCACACAAGTCACCCCATCTTGGATTCCCCTAGGTCTCTAGTTTTCAGAAATGCAGAGGTTTGGTAGGTTTCCCTAGGTGCCGGCTGAGCTAGAGGCCAAAATCTACAGGTAGGCACTTTGCAAAAAACACCTCTGTTTTCTTTAAAAAATTTGGATGTGTCCACGTTGCGCTTTGGGGCGTTTCCTGTCGCGGGCGCTAGGCCTACCCACACAAGTGAGGTATCATTTTTATCGGGAGACTTGGGGGAACGCTGGGTGGAAGGAAATTTGTGGCTCCTCTCAAATTCCAGAACTTTCTGAAACAGAAATCTGAGGAACATGTGTTTTTTTTTTAGCCAAATTTTGAAGTTTGCAAAGGATTCTGGGTAACAGAACCTGGTCCGAGCCACAAAAGTCACCCCATCTTGGATTCCCCTAGGTCTCTAGTTTTCAGAAATGCACAGGTTTGGTAGGTTTCCCTAGGTGCCGGCTGAGCTAGAGGCCAAAATCTACAGGTAGGCACTTTGCAAAAAACACCTCTGTTTTCTTTCAAAAATTTGGATGTGTCCACGTTGCGCTTTGGGGCGTTTCCTGTCGCGGGCGCTAGGCCTACCCACACAAGTGAGGTATCATTTTTATTGGGAGACTTGGGGGAACGCTGGGTGGAAGGAAACTTGTGGCTCCTCTCAGATTCCAGAACTTTCTGCCACAGAAATGTGAGAAACATGTGTTTTTTTAGCCAAATTTTGAGGTTTGCAAAGGATTCTGGGTAACAGCACCTGGTCCGAGCCACACAAGTCACCCCCATCTTGGATTCCCTTAGGTCTCTAGTTTTCAGAAATACACAGGTTTGGTAGGTTTCCCTAGGTGCCGGCTGAGCTGGAGGCCAAAATCTACAGGTAGGCACTTTGCAAAAAACACCTCTGTTTTCTTTCAAAAATGTGGATGTGTCCACGTTGCGCTTTGGGGCGTTTCCTGTCGCGGGCGCTAGGCCTACCCACACAAGTGAGGTATCATTTTTATCGGGAGACTTGGGGGAACGCTGGGTGGAAGGAAACTTGTGGCTCCTCTCAGATTCCAGAACTTTCTGCCACAGAAATGTGAGGAACATGTGTTTTTTTAGCCAAATTTTGAGGTTTGCAAAGGATTCTGGGTAACAGAACCTGGTCTGAGCCACACAAGTCACCCCATCTTGGATTCCCCTAGGTCTCTAGTTTTCAGAAATGCACAGGTTTGGTAGGTTTCCCTAGGTGCCGGCTGAGCTAGAGGCCAAAATCTACAGGTAGGCACTTTGCTAAAAACAGCTCTGTTTTCTGTGATGTGTCCACGTTGTGTTTTGGGGCATATCCTGTCGCGGGTGCTAGGCCTACCCACACAAGTGAGGTATCATTTTTATCGGGAGACTTGGGGGAACGCTGGGTGGAAGGAAATTTGTGGCTACTCTCTGATTCCAGAACTTTCTGCCACAGAAATGTGAGAAACATGTGTTTTTTTGCCAAATTTTGATGTTTGCAAAGGATTCTGAGTAACAGAACCTGGTCCGAGCCACACAAGTCACCCCATCTTGGATTCCCCTAGGTCTCTAGTTTTCAGAAATGCACAGGTTTGGTAGGTTTCCCTAGGTGCCGGCTGAGCTAGAGGCCAAAATCTACAGGTAGGCACTTTGCAAAAAACACCTCTGTTTTCTTTCAAAAATTTGGATGTGTCCACGTTGCGCTTTGGGGCGTTTCCTGTCGCGGGTGCTAGACCTACCCACACAAGTGAGGTATCATTTTTATCGGGAGACTTGGGAGAACGCTGGGTGGAAGGAAACTTGTGGCTCCTCTCAGATTCCAGAACTTTCTGCCACAGAAGTGTGAGGAACATGTGATTTTTTAGCCAAATTTTGAGGTTTGCAAAGGATTCTGGGTAACAGCACGGGGTCCGAGCCACACAAGCCACCCCATCTTGCATTCCCCTAGGTCTCTAGTTTTCAGAAATGCACAGGTTTGGTTGGTTTCCCTAGGTGCCAGCTGAGCTAGAGGCCAAAATCTACTGGTAGGCACTTTGCAAAAAACACCTCTGTTTTCTTTCAAAAATTTGGATGTGTCCACGTTGCGCTTTGTGGCGTTTCCTGTCGCGGGCGCTAGGCCTACCCACACAAGTGAGGTATCATTTTTATTGGGAGACTTGGGGGAACGCTGGGTGGAAGGAAACTTGTGGCTCCTCTCAGATTCCAAAACTTTCTGCCACAGAAATGTGAGGAACTTGTGTTTTTTTAGCCAAATTTTGAGGTTTGCAAAGGTTTCTGGGTAACAGCACCTGGTCCGAGCCACACAAGTCACCCCCATCTTGGATTCCCTTAGGTCTCTAGTTTTCAGAAATGCACAGGTTTGGTAGGTTTCCCTAGGTGCCGGCTCAGCTAGAGGCCAAAATCTACAGATAGGCACTTTGCAAAAAACACCTCTGTTTTCTTTCAAAAATTTGGATGTGTCCACGTTGCGCTTTGGGGCGTTTCCTGTCGCGGGCGCTAGGCCTACCCACACAAGTGAGGTATCATTTTTATCGGGAGACTTGGGGGAACGCTGGGTGGAAGGAAACTTGTGGCTCCTCCCAGATTCCAGAACTTTCTGCCACAGAAATGTGAGGAACATGTGTTTTTTTAGCCAAATTTTGAGGTTTGCAAAGGATTCTGGGTAACAGAACCTGGTCTGAGCCACACAAGTCACCCCATCTTGGATTCCCCTAGGTCTCTAGTTTTCAGAAATGCACAGGTTTGGTAGGTTTCCCTAGGTGCCGGCTGAGCTAGAGGCCAAAATCTACAGGCAGGCACTTTGCAAAAAAAACCTCTGTTTTCTTTCAAAAATTTGGATGTGTCCACGTTGCGCTTTGGGGCGTTTCCTGTCGCGGGTGCTAGGCCTACCCACACAAGTGAGGTATCATTTTTATCGGGAGACTTGGGGGAACGCTGGGTGGAAGGAAATTTGTGGCTCCTCTCAGATTCCAGAACTTTCTGCCACAGAAATGTGAGGAACATGTGTTTTTTTAGCCAAATTTTGAGGTTTGCAAAGGACTCTGGGTAACAGAACCTGGTCCGAGCCACACAAGTCACCCCATCTTGCATTCCCCTAGGTCTCTAGTTTTCAGAAATGCACAGGTTTGGTAGGTTTCCCTAGGTGCCGGCTGAGCTAGAGGCCAAAATCTACAGGTAGGCACTTTGCAAAAAACACCTCTGTTTTCTTTCAAAAATTTGGATGTGTCCACGTTGCGCTTTGGGGCGTTTCCTGTCGCGGGCGCTAGGCCTACCCACACAAGTGAGGTATCATTTTTATCAGGAGACTTGGGGGAACGCTGGGTGGAAAGAAACTTGTGGCTCTTCTCAGATTCCAGAACTTTCTGCCACAGAAATGTGAGGAACATGTGTTTTTTTAGCCAAATTTTGAGGTTTGCAAAGGATTCTGGGTAACAGCACCTGGTCCGAGCCACACAAGTCACCCCCATCTTGGATTCCCTTAGGTCTCTAGTTTTCAGAAATGCACAGGTTTGGTAGGTTTCCCTAGGTGCCGGCTGAGCTAGAGGCCAAAATCTACAGGTAGGCACTTTGCAAAAAACACCTCTGTTTTCTTTCAAAAATGTGGATGTGTCCACGTTGCGCTTTGGGGCGTTTCATGTCGCGGGCGCTAGGCCTACCCACACAAGTGAGGTATCATTTTTATCGGGAGACTTGGGGGAATGCTGGGTAGAAGGAAATTTTTGGCTCCTCTCAGATTCCAGAACTTTCTGCCACAGAAATGTGAGGAACATGTGTTTTTTTGCCAAATTTTGAGGTTTGCAAAGGATTCTGGGTAAGAGAACCTGGTCCGAGCCACACAAGTCACCCCATCTTGGATTCCCTTAGGTCTCTAGTTTTCAGAAATGCACAGGTTTGGTAGGTTTCCCTAGGTGCCGGCTGAGCTAGAGGCCAAAATCTACAGGTAGGCACTTTGCAAAAAACAACTGTTTTCTTTCAAAAAATGGGATGTGTCCACGTTGCGTTTTGGGGTGCTCTCTGTCGCGGCCGCTAGGCCTACCCACACAAGTGAGGTATCATTTTTATCAGGAGACTTGGGGGAACGCTGGGTGGAAAGAAACTTGTGGCTCTTCTCAGATTCCAGAACTTTCTGCCACAGAAATGTGAGGAACATGTGTTTTTTTAGCCAAATTTTGAGGTTTGCAAAGGATTCTGGGTAACAGAACCTGGTCCGAGCCACACAAGTCACCCCATCTTGCATTCCCCTAGGTCTCTAGTTTTCAGAAATGCACAGGTTTGTTTGGTTTCCCTAGGTGCCAGCTGAGCTACAGGCCAAAATCTACTGGTAGGCACTTTGCAAAAAACACCTCTGTTTTCTTTCAAAAATGTGGATGTGTCCACGTTGCGCTTTGGGGCGTTTCATGTCGCGGGCGCTAGGCCTACCCACACAAGTGAGGTATCATTTTTATCGGGAGACTTGGGGGAATGCTGGGTAGAAGGAAATTTTTGGCTCCTCTCAGATTCCAGAACTTTCTGCCACAGAAATGTGAGGAACATGTGTTTTTTTAGCCAAATTTTGAGGTTTGCAAAGGATTCTGGGTAAGAGAACTTGGTCCGAGCCACACAAGTCACCTCATCTTGGATTCCCCTAGGTCTCTAGTTTTCAGAAATGCACAGGTTTGGTAGGTTTCCCTAGGTGCCGGCTGAGCTAGAGGCCAAAATCTACAGGTAGGCACTTTGCTAAAAACAGCTCTGTTTTCTGTGATGTGTCCACGTTGTGTTTTGGGGTATATCCTGTCACGGGTGCTAGGCCTACCCACACAAGTGAGGTATCATTTTTATCGGGAGACTTGGTGGAACGCTGGGTGGAAGGAAATTTGTGGCTCCTCTCAGATTCCAGAACTTTCTGCCACAGAAATGTGAGGAACATGTGTTTTTTTAGCCAAATTTTGAGGTTTGCAAAGGATTCTGGGTAACAGAACCTGGTCCGAGCCACACAAGTCACCCCATCTTGGATTCCCCTAGGTCTCTAGCTTTCAGAAATGCACAGGTTTGGTAGGTTTCCCTAGGTGCCGGCTGAGCTAGAGGCCAAAATCTACAGGTAGGCACTTTGCTAAAAACAGCTCTGTTTTCTGTGATGTGTCCACGTTGTGTTTTGGGGCATATCCTGTCGCGGGTGCTAGGCCTACCCACACAAGTGAGGTATCATTTTTATCGGGAGACTTGGGGGAACGCTGGGTGGAAGGAAATTTGTGGCTCCTCTCAGATTCCAGAACTTTCTGAAACAGAAATCTGAGGAACATGTGTTTTTTTTTTAGCCAAATTTTGAAGTTTGGAAAGGATTCTGGGTAACAGAACCTGGTCCGAGCCACAAAAGTCACCCCATCTTGGATTCCCCTAGGTCTCTAGTTTTCAGAAATGCACAGGTTTGGTAGGTTTCCCTAGGTGCCGGCTGAGCTAGAGGCCAAAATCTACAGGTAGGCACTTTGCAAAAAACACCTCTGTTTTCTTTCAAAAATTTGGATGTGTCCACGTTGCACTTTGGGGCGTTTCCTGTCGCGGGCGCTAGGCCTACCCACACAAGTGAGGTATCATTTTTATCGGGAGACTTGGGGGAATGCTGGGTGGAAGGAAATTTGTGGCTCCTCTCAGATTCCAGAACTTTCTGCCACAGAAATGTGAGAAACATGTGTTTTTTTTAGCCAAATGTTGAGGTTTGCAAAGGATTCTGGGTAACAGAACCTGGTCCGAGCCACACAAGTCACCCCATCTTGCATTCCCCTAGGTCTCTAGTTTTCAGAAATGCACAGGTTTGGTTGGTTTCCCTAGGTGCCAGCTGAGCTAGAGGCCAAAATCTACTGGTAGGCACTTTGCAAAAAACACCTCTGTTTTCTTTAAAAAATGTGGATGTGTCCACGTTGCGCTTTGGGGCGTTTCATGTCGCGGGCGCTAGGCCTACCCACACAAGTGAGGTATCATTTTTATCGGGAGACTTGGGGGAATGCTGGGTAGAAGGAAATTTTTGGCTCCTCTCAGATTCCAGAACTTTCTGCCACAGAAATGTGAGGAACATGTGTTTTTTTAGCCAAATTTTGAGGTTTGCAAAGGATTCTGGGTAAGAGAACCTGGTCCGAGCCACACAAGTCACCCCATCTTGGATTCCCCTAGGTCTCTAGTTTTCAGAAATGCACAGGTTTGGTAGGTTTCCCTAGGTGCCGGCTGAGCTAGAGGCCAAAATCTACAGGTAGGCACTTTGCTAAAAACAGCTCTGTTTTCTGTGATGTGTCCACGTTGTGTTTTGGGGTATATCCTGTCGCGGGTGCTAGGCCTACCCACACAAGTGAGGTATCATTTTTATCGGGAGACTTGGGGGAACGCTGGGTGGAAGGAAATTTGTGGCTCCTCTCAGATTCCTGAACTTTCTGCCACAGAAATGTGAGGAACATGTGTTTTTTTGCCAAATGTTGAGGTTTGCAAAGGATTCTGGGTAACAGAACCTGGTCCGAGCCACACAAGTCACCCCATCTTGGATTCCCCTAGGTCTCTAGTTTTCAGAAATGCACAGGTTTGGTAGGTTTCCCTAGGTGCCGGCTGAGCTAGAGGCCAAAATCTACAGGTAGGCACTTTGCAAAAAACACCTCTGTTTTCTTTAAAAAAATTTGGATGTGTCCACGTTGCGCTTTGGGGCGTTTTCTGACGCGGGCGCTAGGCCTACCCACACAAGTGAGGTATCATTTTTATCGGGAGACTTGGGGGAACGCTGGGTGGAAGGAAACTTGTGGCTCCTCTCAGATTCCAGAACCTTCTGCCACAGAAGTGTGAGGAACATGTGTTTTTTTAGCCAAATTTTGAGGTTTGCAAAGGATTCTGGGTAACAGAACCTGGTCCGAGCCACACAAGTCACCCCATCTTGGATTCCCCTAGGTCTCTAGTTTTCAGAAATGCACAGGTTTGGTAGGTTTCCCTATTTGCCGGCTGAGCTAGAGGACAAAATCTACAGGTAGGCACTTTGCTAAAAACAGCTCTGTTTTCTGTGATGTGTCCACGTTGTGTTTTGGGGCATATCCTGTCGCTGGTGCTAGGCCTACCCACACAAGTGAGGTATCATTTTTATCGGGAGACTTGGGGGAACGCTGAGTGGAAGGAAATTTGTGGCTCCTCTCAGATTCCAGAACTTTCTGCCACAGAAATGTGAGGAACATGTGTTTCTTTGCCAAATTTTGAGATTTGCAAAGGATTCTGGGTAACAGAACCTGGTCCGAGCCACACAAGTCACCCCATCTTGGATTCCCCTAGGTCTCTAGTTTTTAGAAATGCACAGGTTTGGTAGGTTTCCCTAGGTGCCGGCTGAGCTAGAGGCCAAAATCTACAGGTAGGCACTTTGCAAAAAACACCTCTGTTTTCTTTAAAAAATTTGGATGTGTCGACGTTGCACTTTGGGGCGTTTCCTGTCGCGAGCGCTAGGCCTACCCACACAAGTGAGGTATCATTTTTATCGGGAGACTTGGGGGAACGCTGGGTGGAAGGAAATTTGTGGCTCCTCTCAGATTCCAGAACTTTCTGCCACAGAAATGTGAGGAACATCTGTTTTTTTAGCCAAATTTTGAGGTTTGCAAAGGATTCTGGGTAACAGAACCTGGTCCGAGCCACACAAGTCACCCCATCTTGGATTCCCCTAGGTCTCTAGTTTTCAGAAATGCACAGGTTTGGTAGGTTTCCCTAGGTGCCGGCTGAGCTAGAGGCCAAAATCTACAGGTAGGCACTTTGCTAAAAACAGCTCTGTTTTCTGTGATGTGTCCACGTTGTGTTTTGGGGCATATCCTGTCGCGGGTGCTAGGCCTACCCACACAAGTGAGGTATCATTTTTATCGGGAGACTTGGGGGAACGCTGGGTGGAAGGAAATTTGTGGCTCCTCTCAGATTCCAGAACTTTCTGAAACAGAAATGTGAGGAACATGTGTTTTTTTTTTAGCCAAATTTTGAGGTTTGCAAAGGATTCTGGGTAACAGAACCTGGTCCGAGCCACAAAAGTCACCCCATCTTGGATTCCCCTATGTCTCTAGTTTTCAGAAATGCACAGGTTTGGTAGGTATCCCTAGGTGCCAGCTGAGCTAGAGGCCAAAATCTACAGGTAGGCACTTTGCAAAAAACACCTCTGTTTTCTTTAAAAAATTTGGATGTGTCCACGTTGCACTTTGGGGCGTTTCCTGTCGCGGGCGCTAGGCCTACCCACACAAGTGAGGTATCATTTTTATCGGGAGACTTGGGGGAACGCTGGGTGGAAGGAAATTTGTGGCTCCTCTCAGATTCCAGAACTTTCTGCCACAGAAATGTGAGGAACATGTGTTTTTTTAGCCAAATTTTGAGGTTTGCAAAGGATTCTGGGTAACAGAACCTGGTCCGAGCCACACAAGTCACCCCATCTTGCATTCCCCTAGGTCTCTAGTTTTCAGAAATGCACAGGTTTGGTTGTTTTCCCTAGGTGCCGGCTGAGCTAGAGGCCAAAATCTACAGATAGGCACTTTGCAAAAAACACCTCTGTTTTCTTTCAAAAATTTGGAGGTGTCCACGTTGCGCTTTGGGGCGTTTCCTGTCGCGGGCGCTAGGCCTACCCACACAAGTGAGGTATCATTTTTATCGGGAGACTTGGGGGAACGCTGGGTGGAAGGAAACTTGTGGCTCCTCTCAGATTCCAGAACTTTCTGCCACAGAAATGTGAGGAACATGTGTTTTTTTTGCCAAATTTTGAGGTTTGCAAAGGATTCTGGGTAACAGAACCTGGTCTGAGCCACACAAGTCACCCCATCTTGGATTCCCCTAGGTCTCTAGTTTTCAGAAATGCACAGGTTTGGTAGGTTTCCCTAGGTGCCGGCTGAGCTAGAGGCCAAAATCTACAGGCTGGCACTTTGCAAAAAAAACCTCTGTTTTCTTTCAAAAATTTGGATGTGTCCACGTTGCGCTTTGGGGCGTTTCCTGTCGCGGGTGCTAGGCCTACCCACACAAGTGAGGTATCATTTTTATCGGGAGACTTGGGGGAACGCTGGGTGGAAGGAAATTTGTGGCTCTTCTCAGATTCCAGAACTTTCTGCCACAGAAATGTGAGGAACATGTGTTATTTTAGCCAAATTTTGAGGTTTGCAAAGGACTCTGGGTAACAGAACCTGGTCCGAGCCACACAAGTCACCCCATCTTGCATTCCCCTAGGTCTCTAGTTTTCAGAAATGCACAGGTTTGGTAGGTTTCCCTAGGTGCCGGGTGAGCTAGAGGACAAAATCTACAGATAGGCACTTTGCAAAAAACACCTCTGTTTTCTTTAAAAAATTTGGATGTGTCCACGTTGCGCTTTGGGGCGTTTCCTGTCGCGGGCGCTAGGCCTACCCACACAAGTGAGGTATCATTTTTATCGGGAGACTTGGGGGAACGCTGGGTGGAAGGAAACTTGTGGCTCCTCTCAGATTCCAGAACCTTCTGCCACAGAAGTGTGAGGAACATGTGTTTTTTTAGCCAAATTTTGAGGTTTGCAAAGGATTCTGGGTAACAGAACCTGGTCCGAGCCACACAAGTCACCCCATCTTGGATTCCCCTAGGTCTCTAGTTTTCAGAAATGCACAGGTTTGGTAGGTTTCCCTATTTGCCGGCTGAGCTAGAGGCCAAAATCTACAGGTAGGCACTTTGCTAAAAACAGCTCTGTTTTCTGTGATGTGTCCACGTTGTGTTTTGGGGCATATCCTGTCGCTGGTGCTAGGCCTACCCACACAAGTGAGGTATCATTTTTATCGGGAGACTGGGGGGAACGCTGAGTGGAAGGAAATTTGTGGCTCCTCTCAGATTCCAGAACTTTCTGCCACAGAAATGTGAGGAACATGTGTTTTTTTGCCAAATTTTGAGATTTGCAAAGGATTCTGGGTAACAGAACCTGGTCCGAGCCACACAAGTCACCCCATCTTGGATTCCCCTAGGTCTCTAGTTTTCAGAAATGCACAGGTTTGGTAGGTTTCCCTAGGTACCGGCTGAGCTAGAGGCCAAAATCTACAGGTAGGCACTTTGCAAAAAACAGCTGTTTTCTTTCAAAAAATGGGATGTGTCCACCTTGCGTTTTGGGGTGTTGTCTGTCGCGGCCGCTAGGCCTACCCACACAAGTGAGGTATCATTTTTATCGGGAGACTTGGGGGAACGCTGGGTGGAAGGACATTTGTGGCACCTCTCAGATTCCAGAACTTTCTGCCACAGAAATGTGAGGAACATGTGTTTTTTTAGCCAAATTTTGAGGTTTGCAAAGGATTCTGGGTAACAGAACCTGGTCCGAGCCACACAAGTCACCCCATCTTGGATTCCCCTAGGTCTCTAGTTTTTAGAAATGCACAGGTTTGGTAGGTTTCCCTAGGTGCCGGCTTTGCTAGAGGCCAAAATCTACAGGTAGGCACTTTGCAAAAAACACCTCTGTTTTCTTTCAAAAATTTGGATGTGTCCACGTTGCACTTTGGGGCGTTTCCTGTCGCGAGCGCTAGGCCTACCCACACAAGTGAGGTATCATTTTTATCGGGAGACTTGGGGGAACGCTGGGTGGAAGGAAATTTGTGGCTCCTCTCAGATTCCAGAACTTTCTGCCACAGAAATATGAGGAACATGTGTTTTTTTGCCAAGTTTTGAGATTTGCAAAGGATTCTGGGTAACAGAACCTGGTCCGAGCCACAAATGTCACCCCATCTTGGATTCCCCTAGGTCTCTAGTTTTCAGAAATGCAGAGGTTTGGTAGGTTTACCTAGGTGCCGGCTGAGCTAGAGGCCAAAATCCACAGGTAGGCACTTTGCAAAAAACACCTCTGTTTTCTTTAAAAAATTTGGATGTGTCCACGTTGCGCTTTGGGGCGTTTCCTGTCGCGGGCGCTAGGCCTACCCACACAAGTGAGGTATCATTTTTATCGGGAGACTTGGGGGAACGCTGGGTGGAAGGAAATTTGTGGCTCCTCTAAGATTCCAGAACTTTCTGCCACAGAAATGTGAGGAACATGTGTTTTTTTAGCCAAATTTTGAGGTTTGCAAAGGATTCTGGGTAACAGAACCTGGTCCGAGCCACACAAGTCACCCCATCTTGGATTCCACTAGGTCTCTAGGTTTCAGAAATGCACAGGTTTGGTAGGTTTCCCTAGTTGCCGGCTGAGCTAGAGGCCAAAATCTACAGGTAGGCACTTTGCTAAAAACAGCTCTGTTTTCTGTGATGTGTCCACGTTGTGTTTTGGGGCATATCCTGTCGCGGGTGCTAGGCCTACCCACACAAGTGAGGTATCATTTTTATCGGGAGACTTGGGGGAACGCTGGGTGGAAGGAAATTTGTGGCTACTCTCTGATTCCAGAACTTTCTGCCACAGAAATGTGAGAAACATGTGTTTTTTTGCCAAATTTTGATGTTTGCAAAGGATTCTGAGTAACAGAACCTGGTCCGAGCCACACAAGTCACCCCATCTTGGATTCCCCTAGGTCTCTAGTTTTCAGAAATGCACAGGTTTGGTAGGTTTCCCTAGGTGCCGGCTGAGCTAGAGGCCAAAATCTACAGGTAGGCACTTTGCAAAAAACACCTCTGTTTTCTTTCAAAAATTTGGATGTGTCCACGTTGCGCTTTGGGGCGTTTCCTGTCGCGGGTGCTAGACCTACCCACACAAGTGAGGTATCATTTTTATCGGGAGACTTGGGAGAACGCTGGGTGGAAGGAAACTTGTGGCTCCTCTCAGATTCCAGAACTTTCTGCCACAGAAGTGTGAGGAACATGTGATTTTTTAGCCAAATTTTGAGGTTTGCAAAGGATTCTGGGTAACAGCACGGGGTCCGAGCCACACAAGCCACCCCCATCTTGGATTCCCTTAGGTCTCTAGTTTTCAGAAATGCACAGGTTTGGTAGGTTTCCCTAGGTGCCGGCTGAGCTAGAGGCCAAAATCTACAGGTAGGCACTTTGCAAAAAACACCTCTGTTTTCTTTAAAAAATTTGGATGTGTCCACGTTGCGCTTTGGGGCGTTTCCTGTCGCGGGCGCTAGGCCTACCCACACAAGTGAGGTATCATTTTTATCGGGAGACTTGGGGGAACGCTGGGTGGAAGGAAATTTGTGGCTCCTCTCAGATTCCAGAACTTTCTGCCACAGAAATGTGAGGAACATGTGTTTTTTTAGCCAAATTTTGAGGTTTGCAAAGGATTCTGGGTAACAGAACCTGGTCCGAGCCACACAAGTCACCCCATCTTGGATTCCCCTAGGTCTCTAGTTTTCAGAAATGCACAGGTTTGGTAGGTTTCCCTAGGTGCCGGCTGAGCTAGAGGCCAAAATCTACAGGTAGGCACTTTGCTAAAAACAGCTCTGTTTTCTGTAATGTGTCCACGTTGTGTTTTGGGGCATATCCTGTCGCGGGTGCTAGGCCTACCCACACAAGTGAGGTATCATTTTTATCGGGAGACTTGGGGGAACGCTGGGTGGAAGGAAATTTGTGGCTCCTCTCAGATTCCAGAACTTTCTCCCACAGAAATGTGAGGAACATGTGTTTTTTTCCCAAATTTTGAGATTTGCAAAGGATTCTGGGTAACAGAACCTGGTCCGAGCCACACAAGTCACCCCATCTTGGATTCCCCTAGGTCTCTAGTTTCAGAAATGCACAGGTTTGGTAGGTTTCCCTAGTTGCCGGCTGAGCTAGAGGCCAAAATCTACAGGTAGGCACTTTGCTAAAAACAGCTCTGTTTTCTGTGATGTGTCCACGTTGTGTTTTGGGGCATATCCTGTCGCTGGTGCTAGGCCTACCCACACAAGTGAGGTATCATTTTTATCGGGAGACTTGGGGGAACGCTGAGTGGAAGGAAATTTGTGGCTCCTCTCAGATTCCAGAACTTTCTGCCACAGAAATGTGAGGAACATGTGTTTTTTTGCCAAATTTTGAGATTTGCAAAGGATTCTGCGTAACAGAACCTGGTCCGAGCCACACAAGTCACCCCATCTTGGATTCCCCTAGGTCTCTAGTTTTCAGAAATGCACAGGTTTGGTAGGTTTCCCTAGGTGCCGGCTGAGCTAGAGGCCAAAATCTACAGGTAGGCACTTTGCAAAAAACAGCTGTTTTCTTTCAAAAAATGGGATGTGTCCACGTTGCGTTTTGGGGTGTTCTCGGTCGCGGCCGCTAGGCCTACCCACACAAGTGAGGTATCATTTTTATCGGGAGACTTGGGGAAACGCTGGGTGGAAGGAAATTTGTGGCTCCTCTCAGATTCCAGAACTTTCTGCCACAGAAATGTGAGGAACATGTGTTTTTTTAGCCAAATTTTGAGGTTTGCAAAGGATTCTGGGTAACAGAACCTGGTCCGAGCTACACAAGTCACCCCATCTTGGATTCCCCTAGGTCTCTAGTTTTCAGAAATGCAGGGGTTTGGTAGGTTTCCCTAGGTGCCGGCTGAGCTAGAGGCCAAAATCTACAGGTAGGCACTTTGCAAAAAACACCTCTGTTTTCTTTCAAAAATTTGGATGTGTCCACGTTGCACTTTGTGGCGTTTCCTGTCGCGGGCGCTAGGCCTACCCACACAAGTGAGGTATCATTTTTATTGGGAGACTTGGGGGAACGCTGGGTGGAAGGAAACTTGTGGCTCCTCTCAGATTCCAGAACTTTCTGCCACAGAAATGTGAGAAACATGTGTTTTTTTAGCCAAATTTTGAGGTTTGCAAAGGATTCTGGGTAACAGAACCTGGTCTGAGCCACACAAGTCACCCCATCTTGCATTCCCCTAGGTCTCTAGTTTTCAGAAATGCACAGGTTTGGTTGGTTTCCCTAGGTGCCAGCTGAGCTAGAGGCCAAAATCTACTGGTAGGCACTTTGCAAAAAACACCTCTGTTTTCTTTCAAAAATTTGGATGTGTCCACGTTGCGCTTTGTGGCGTTTCCTGTCGCGGGCGCTAGGCCTACCCACACAAGTGAGGTATCATTTTTATTGGGAGACTTGGGGGAACGCTGGGTGGAAGGAAACTTGTGGCTCCTCTCAGATTCCAAAACTTTCTGCCACAGAAATGTGAGGAACTTGTGTTTTTTTAGCCAAATTTTGAGGTTTGCAAAGGTTTCTGGGTAACAGCACCTGGTCCGGGCCACACAAGTCACCCCCATCTTGGATTCCCTTAGGTCTCTAGTTTTCAGAAATGCACAGGTTTGGTAGGTTTCCCTAGGTGCCGGCTCAGCTAGAGGCCAAAATCTACAGATAGGCACTTTGCAAAAAACACCTCTGTTTTCTTTCAAAAATTTGGATGTGTCCACGTTGCGCTTTGGGGCGTTTCCTGTCGCGGGCGCTAGGCCTACCCACACAAGTGAGGTATCATTTTTATCGGGAGACTTGGGGGAACGCTGGGTGGAAGGAAACTTGTGGCTCCTCCCAGATTCCAGAACTTTCTGCCACAGAAATGTGAGGAACATGTGTTTTTTTAGCCAAATTTTGAGGTTTGCAAAGGATTCTGGGTAACAGAACCTGGTCTGAGCCACACAAGTCACCCCATCTTGGATTCCCCTAGGTCTCTAGTTTTCAGAAATGCACAGGTTTGGTAGGTTTCCCTAGGTGCCGGCTGAGCTAGAGGCCAAAATCTACAGGCAGGCACTTTGCAAAAAAAACCTCTGTTTTCTTTCAAAAATTTGGATGTGTCCACGTTGCGCTTTGGGGCGTTTCCTGTCGCGGGTGCTAGGCCTACCCACACAAGTGAGGTATCATTTTTATCGGGAGACTTGGGGGAACGCTGGGTGGAAGGAAATTTGTGGCTCCTCTCAGATTCCAGAACTTTCTGCCACAGAAATGTGAGGAACATGTGTTTTTTTAGCCAAATTTTGAGGTTTGCAAAGGACTCTGGGTAACAGAACCTGGTCCGAGCCACACAAGTCACCCCATCTTGCATTCCCCTAGGTCTCTAGTTTTCAGAAATGCACAGGTTTGGTAGGTTTCCCTAGGTGCCGGCTGAGCTAGAGGCCAAAATCTACAGGTAGGCACTTTGCAAAAAACACCTCTGTTTTCTTTCAAAAATTTGGATGTGTCCACGTTGCGCTTTGGGGCGTTTCCTGTCGCGGGCGCTAGGCCTACCCACACAAGTGAGGTATCATTTTTATCAGGAGACTTGGGGGAACGCTGGGTGGAAAGAAACTTGTGGCTCTTCTCAGATTCCAGAACTTTCTGCCACAGAAATGTGAGGAACATGTGTTTTTTTAGCCAAATTTTGAGGTTTGCAAAGGATTCTGGGTAACAGCACCTGGTCCGAGCCACACAAGTCACCCCCATCTTGGATTCCCTTAGGTCTCTAGTTTTCAGAAATGCACAGGTTTGGTAGGTTTCCCTAGGTGCCGGCTGAGCTAGAGGCCAAAATCTACAGGTAGGCACTTTGCAAAAAACACCTCTGTTTTCTTTCAAAAATGTGGATGTGTCCACGTTGCGCTTTGGGGCGTTTCATGTCGCGGGCGCTAGGCCTACCCACACAAGTGAGGTATCATTTTTATCGGGAGACTTGGGGGAATGCTGGGTAGAAGGAAATTTTTGGCTCCTCTCAGATTCCAGAACTTTCTGCCACAGAAATGTGAGGAACATGTGTTTTTTTGCCAAATTTTGAGGTTTGCAAAGGATTCTGGGTAAGAGAACCTGGTCCGAGCCACACAAGTCACCCCATCTTGGATTCCCTTAGGTCTCTAGTTTTCAGAAATGCACAGGTTTGGTAGGTTTCCCTAGGTGCCGGCTGAGCTAGAGGCCAAAATCTACAGGTAGGCACTTTGCAAAAAACAACTGTTTTCTTTCAAAAAATGGGATGTGTCCACGTTGCGTTTTGGGGTGCTCTCTGTCGCGGCCGCTAGGCCTACCCACACAAGTGAGGTATCATTTTTATCAGGAGACTTGGGGGAACGCTGGGTGGAAAGAAACTTGTGGCTCTTCTCAGATTCCAGAACTTTCTGCCACAGAAATGTGAGGAACATGTGTTTTTTTAGCCAAATTTTGAGGTTTGCAAAGGATTCTGGGTAACAGAACCTGGTCCGAGCCACACAAGTCACCCCATCTTGCATTCCCCTAGGTCTCTAGTTTTCAGAAATGCACAGGTTTGTTTGGTTTCCCTAGGTGCCAGCTGAGCTACAGGCCAAAATCTACTGGTAGGCACTTTGCAAAAAACACCTCTGTTTTCTTTCAAAAATGTGGATGTGTCCACGTTGCGCTTTGGGGCGTTTCATGTCGCGGGCGCTAGGCCTACCCACACAAGTGAGGTATCATTTTTATCGGGAGACTTGGGGGAATGCTGGGTAGAAGGAAATTTTTGGCTCCTCTCAGATTCCAGAACTTTCTGCCACAGAAATGTGAGGAACATGTGTTTTTTTAGCCAAATTTTGAGGTTTGCAAAGGATTCTGGGTAAGAGAACTTGGTCCGAGCCACACAAGTCACCTCATCTTGGATTCCCCTAGGTCTCTAGTTTTCAGAAATGCACAGGTTTGGTAGGTTTCCCTAGGTGCCGGCTGAGCTAGAGGCCAAAATCTACAGGTAGGCACTTTGCTAAAAACAGCTCTGTTTTCTGTGATGTGTCCACGTTGTGTTTTGGGGTATATCCTGTCACGGGTGCTAGGCCTACCCACACAAGTGAGGTATCATTTTTATCGGGAGACTTGGTGGAACGCTGGGTGGAAGGAAATTTGTGGCTCCTCTCAGATTCCAGAACTTTCTGCCACAGAAATGTGAGGAACATGTGTTTTTTTAGCCAAATTTTGAGGTTTGCAAAGGATTCTGGGTAACAGAACCTGGTCCGAGCCACACAAGTCACCCCATCTTGGATTCCCCTAGGTCTCTAGCTTTCAGAAATGCACAGGTTTGGTAGGTTTCCCTAGGTGCCGGCTGAGCTAGAGGCCAAAATCTACAGGTAGGCACTTTGCTAAAAACAGCTCTGTTTTCTGTGATGTGTCCACGTTGTGTTTTGGGGCATATCCTGTCGCGGGTGCTAGGCCTACCCACACAAGTGAGGTATCATTTTTATCGGGAGACTTGGGGGAACGCTGGGTGGAAGGAAATTTGTGGCTCCTCTCAGATTCCAGAACTTTCTGAAACAGAAATCTGAGGAACATGTGTTTTTTTTTTAGCCAAATTTTGAAGTTTGCAAAGGATTCTGGGTAACAGAACCTGGTCCGAGCCACAAAAGTCACCCCATCTTGGATTCCCCTAGGTCTCTAGTTTTCAGAAATGCACAGGTTTGGTAGGTTTCCCTAGGTGCCGGCTGAGCTAGAGGCCAAAATCTACAGGTAGGCACTTTGCAAAAAACACCTCTGTTTTCTTTCAAAAATTTGGATGTGTCCACGTTGCACTTTGGGGCGTTTCCTGTCGCGGGCGCTAGGCCTACCCACACAAGTGAGGTATCATTTTTATCGGGAGACTTGGGGGAATGCTGGGTGGAAGGAAATTTGTGGCTCCTCTCAGATTCCAGAACTTTCTGCCACAGAAATGTGAGAAACATGTGTTTTTTTTAGCCAAATGTTGAGGTTTGCAAAGGATTCTGGGTAACAGAACCTGGTCCGAGCCACACAAGTCACCCCATCTTGCATTCCCCTAGGTCTCTAGTTTTCAGAAATGCACAGGTTTGGTTGGTTTCCCTAGGTGCCAGCTGAGCTAGAGGCCAAAATCTACTGGTAGGCACTTTGCAAAAAACACCTCTGTTTTCTTTAAAAAATGTGGATGTGTCCACGTTGCGCTTTGGGGCGTTTCATGTCGCGGGCGCTAGGCCTACCCACACAAGTGAGGTATCATTTTTATCGGGAGACTTGGGGGAATGCTGGGTAGAAGGAAATTTTTGGCTCCTCTCAGATTCCAGAACTTTCTGCCACAGAAATGTGAGGAACATGTGTTTTTTTAGCCAAATTTTGAGGTTTGCAAAGGATTCTGGGTAAGAGAACCTGGTCCGAGCCACACAAGTCACCCCATCTTGGATTCCCCTAGGTCTCTAGTTTTCAGAAATGCACAGGTTTGGTAGGTTTCCCTAGGTGCCGGCTGAGCTAGAGGCCAAAATCTACAGGTAGGCACTTTGCTAAAAACAGCTCTGTTTTCTGTGATGTGTCCACGTTGTGTTTTGGGGTATATCCTGTCGCGGGTGCTAGGCCTACCCACACAAGTGAGGTATCATTTTTATCGGGAGACTTGGGGGAACGCTGGGTGGAAGGAAATTTGTGGCTCCTCTCAGATTCCTGAACTTTCTGCCACAGAAATGTGAGGAACATGTGTTTTTTTGCCAAATGTTGAGGTTTGCAAAGGATTCTGGGTAACAGAACCTGGTCCGAGCCACACAAGTCACCCCATCTTGGATTCCCCTAGGTCTCTAGTTTTCAGAAATGCACAGGTTTGGTAGGTTTCCCTAGGTGCCGGCTGAGCTAGAGGCCAAAATCTACAGGTAGGCACTTTGCAAAAAACACCTCTGTTTTCTTTAAAAAAATTTGGATGTGTCCACGTTGCGCTTTGGGGCGTTTTCTGACGCGGGCGCTAGGCCTACCCACACAAGTGAGGTATCATTTTTATCGGGAGACTTGGGGGAACGCTGGGTGGAAGGAAACTTGTGGCTCCTCTCAGATTCCAGAACCTTCTGCCACAGAAGTGTGAGGAACATGTGTTTTTTTAGCCAAATTTTGAGGTTTGCAAAGGATTCTGGGTAACAGAACCTGGTCCGAGCCACACAAGTCACCCCATCTTGGATTCCCCTAGGTCTCTAGTTTTCAGAAATGCACAGGTTTGGTAGGTTTCCCTATTTGCCGGCTGAGCTAGAGGACAAAATCTACAGGTAGGCACTTTGCTAAAAACAGCTCTGTTTTCTGTGATGTGTCCACGTTGTGTTTTGGGGCATATCCTGTCGCTGGTGCTAGGCCTACCCACACAAGTGAGGTATCATTTTTATCGGGAGACTTGGGGGAACGCTGAGTGGAAGGAAATTTGTGGCTCCTCTCAGATTCCAGAACTTTCTGCCACAGAAATGTGAGGAACATGTGTTTTTTTGCCAAATTTTGAGATTTGCAAAGGATTCTGGGTAACAGAACCTGGTCCGAGCCACACAAGTCACCCCATCTTGGATTCCCCTAGGTCTCTAGTTTTTAGAAATGCACAGGTTTGGTAGGTTTCCCTAGGTGCCGGCTGAGCTAGAGGCCAAAATCTACAGGTAGGCACTTTGCAAAAAACACCTCTGTTTTCTTTAAAAAATTTGGATGTGTCGACGTTGCACTTTGGGGCGTTTCCTGTCGCGAGCGCTAGGCCTACCCACACAAGTGAGGTATCATTTTTATCGGGAGACTTGGGGGAACGCTGGGTGGAAGGAAATTTGTGGCTCCTCTCAGATTCCAGAACTTTCTGCCACAGAAATGTGAGGAACATCTGTTTTTTTAGCCAAATTTTGAGGTTTGCAAAGGATTCTGGGTAACAGAACCTGGTCTGAGCCACACAAGTCACCCCATCTTGGATTCCCCTAGGTCTCTAGTTTTCAGAAATGCACAGGTTTGGTAGGTTTCCCTAGGTGCCGGCTGAGCTAGAGGCCAAAATCTACAGGTAGGCACTTTGCAAAAAACACCTCTGTTTTCTTTCAAAAATTTGTATGTGTCCACGTTGCGCTTTGGGGAGTTTCCTGTCGCGGGCGCTAGGCCTACCCACACAAGTGAGGTATCATTTTTATCGGGAGACTTGGGGGAACGCTGGGTGGAAGGAAAGTTGTGGCTCCTCTCAGATTCCAGAACTTTCTGCCACAGAAATGTGAGGAACATGTGTTTTTTTAGCCAAATTTTGAGGTTTGCAAAGGATTCTGGGTAACAGAACCTGGTCCGAGCCACACAAGTCACCCCATCTTGGATTCCCCTAGGTCTCTAGTTTTCAGAAATGCACAGGTTTGGTAGGTTTCCCTAGGTGCCGGCTGAGCTAGAGGCCAAAATCTACAGGTAGGCACTTTGCTAAAAACAGCTCTGTTTTCTGTGATGTGTCCACGTTGTGTTTTGGGGCATATCCTGTCGCGGGTGCTAGGCCTACCCACACAAGTGAGGTATCATTTTTATCGGGAGACTTGGGGGAACGCTGGGTGGAAGGAAATTTGTGGCTCCTCTCAGATTCCAGAACTTTCTGAAACAGAAATGTGAGGAACATGTGTTTTTTTTTTAGCCAAATTTTGAGGTTTGCAAAGGATTCTGGGTAACAGAACCTGGTCCGAGCCACAAAAGTCACCCCATCTTGGATTCCCCTATGTCTCTAGTTTTCAGAAATGCACAGGTTTGGTAGGTATCCCTAGGTGCCAGCTGAGCTAGAGGCCAAAATCTACAGGTAGGCACTTTGCAAAAAACACCTCTGTTTTCTTTAAAAAATTTGGATGTGTCCACGTTGCACTTTGGGGCGTTTCCTGTCGCGGGCGCTAGGCCTACCCACACAAGTGAGGTATCATTTTTATCGGGAGACTTGGGGGAACGCTGGGTGGAAGGAAATTTGTGGCTCCTCTCAGATTCCAGAACTTTCTGCCACAGAAATGTGAGGAACATGTGTTTTTTTAGCCAAATTTTGAGGTTTGCAAAGGATTCTGGGTAACAGAACCTGGTCCGAGCCACACAAGTCACCCCATCTTGCATTCCCCTAGGTCTCTAGTTTTCAGAAATGCACAGGTTTGGTTGTTTTCCCTAGGTGCCGGCTGAGCTAGAGGCCAAAATCTACAGATAGGCACTTTGCAAAAAACACCTCTGTTTTCTTTCAAAAATTTGGAGGTGTCCACGTTGCGCTTTGGGGCGTTTCCTGTCGCGGGCGCTAGGCCTACCCACACAAGTGAGGTATCATTTTTATCGGGAGACTTGGGGGAACGCTGGGTGGAAGGAAACTTGTGGCTCCTCTCAGATTCCAGAACTTTCTGCCACAGAAATGTGAGGAACATGTGTTTTTTTTGCCAAATTTTGAGGTTTGCAAAGGATTCTGGGTAACAGAACCTGGTCTGAGCCACACAAGTCACCCCATCTTGGATTCCCCTAGGTCTCTAGTTTTCAGAAATGCACAGGTTTGGTAGGTTTCCCTAGGTGCCGGCTGAGCTAGAGGCCAAAATCTACAGGCAGGCACTTTGCAAAAAAAACCTCTGTTTTCTTTCAAAAATTTGGATGTGTCCACGTTGCGCTTTGGGGCGTTTCCTGTCGCGGGTGCTAGGCCTACCCACACAAGTGAGGTATCATTTTTATCGGGAGACTTGGGGGAACGCTGGGTGGAAGGAAATTTGTGGCTCTTCTCAGATTCCAGAACTTTCTGCCACAGAAATGTGAGGAACATGTGTTATTTTAGCCAAATTTTGAGGTTTGCAAAGGACTCTGGGTAACAGAACCTGGTCCGAGCCACACAAGTCACCCCATCTTGCATTCCCCTAGGTCTCTAGTTTTCAGAAATGCACAGGTTTGGTAGGTTTCCCTAGGTGCCAGGTGAGCTAGAGGACAAAATCTACAGATAGGCACTTTGCAAAAAACACCTCTGTTTTCTTTAAAAAATTTGGATGTGTCCACGTTGCGCTTTGGGGCGTTTCCTGTCGCGGGCGCTAGGCCTACCCACACAAGTGAGGTATCATTTTTATCGGGAGACTTGGGGGAACGCTGGGTGGAAGGAAACTTGTGGCTCCTCTCAGATTCCAGAACCTTCTGCCACAGAAGTGTGAGGAACATGTGTTTTTTTAGCCAAATTTTGAGGTTTGCAAAGGATTCTGGGTAACAGAACCTGGTCCGAGCCACACAAGTCACCCCATCTTGGATTCCCCTAGGTCTCTAGTTTTCAGAAATGCACAGGTTTGGTAGGTTTCCCTATTTGCCGGCTGAGCTAGAGGCCAAAATCTACAGGTAGGCACTTTGCTAAAAACAGCTCTGTTTTCTGTGATGTGTCCACGTTGTGTTTTGGGGCATATCCTGTCGCTGGTGCTAGGCCTACCCACACAAGTGAGGTATCATTTTTATCGGGAGACTGGGGGGAACGCTGAGTGGAAGGAAATTTGTGGCTCCTCTCAGATTCCAGAACTTTCTGCCACAGAAATGTGAGGAACATGTGTTTTTTTGCCAAATTTTGAGATTTGCAAAGGATTCTGGGTAACAGAACCTGGTCCGAGCCACACAAGTCACCCCATCTTGGATTCCCCTAGGTCTCTAGTTTTCAGAAATGCACAGGTTTGGTAGGTTTCCCTAGGTACCGGCTGAGCTAGAGGCCAAAATCTACAGGTAGGCACTTTGCAAAAAACAGCTGTTTTCTTTCAAAAAATGGGATGTGTCCACCTTGCGTTTTGGGGTGTTGTCTGTCGCGGCCGCTAGGCCTACCCACACAAGTGAGGTATCATTTTTATCGGGAGACTTGGGGGAACGCTGGGTGGAAGGACATTTGTGGCACCTCTCAGATTCCAGAACTTTCTGCCACAGAAATGTGAGGAACATGTGTTTTTTTAGCCAAATTTTGAGGTTTGCAAAGGATTCTGGGTAACAGAACCTGGTCCGAGCCACACAAGTCACCCCATCTTGGATTCCCCTAGGTCTCTAGTTTTTAGAAATGCACAGGTTTGGTAGGTTTCCCTAGGTGCCGGCTTTGCTAGAGGCCAAAATCTACAGGTAGGCACTTTGCAAAAAACACCTCTGTTTTCTTTCAAAAATTTGGATGTGTCCACGTTGCACTTTGGGGCGTTTCCTGTCGCGAGCGCTAGGCCTACCCACACAAGTGAGGTATCATTTTTATCGGGAGACTTGGGGGAACGCTGGGTGGAAGGAAATTTGTGGCTCCTCTCAGATTCCAGAACTTTCTGCCACAGAAATATGAGGAACATGTGTTTTTTTGCCAAGTTTTGAGATTTGCAAAGGATTCTGGGTAACAGAACCTGGTCCGAGCCACAAATGTCACCCCATCTTGGATTCCCCTAGGTCTCTAGTTTTCAGAAATGCAGAGGTTTGGTAGGTTTACCTAGGTGCCGGCTGAGCTAGAGGCCAAAATCCACAGGTAGGCACTTTGCAAAAAACACCTCTGTTTTCTTTAAAAAATTTGGATGTGTCCACGTTGCGCTTTGGGGCGTTTCCTGTCGCGGGCGCTAGGCCTACCCACACAAGTGAGGTATCATTTTTATCGGGAGACTTGGGGGAACGCTGGGTGGAAGGAAATTTGTGGCTCCTCTAAGATTCCAGAACTTTCTGCCACAGAAATGTGAGGAACATGTGTTTTTTTAGCCAAATTTTGAGGTTTGCAAAGGATTCTGGGTAACAGAACCTGGTCCGAGCCACACAAGTCACCCCATCTTGGATTCCACTAGGTCTCTAGGTTTCAGAAATGCACAGGTTTGGTAGGTTTCCCTAGTTGCCGGCTGAGCTAGAGGCCAAAATCTACAGGTAGGCACTTTGCAAAAAACACCTCTGTTTTCTTTCAAAAATTTGGATGTGTCCACGTTGCGCTTTGTGGCGTTTCCTGTCGCGGGCGCTAGGCCTACCCACACAAGTGAGGTATCATTTTTATTGGGAGACTTGGGGGAACGCTGGGTGGAAGGAAACTTGTGGCTCCTCTCAGATTCCAGAACTTTCTGCCACAGAAATGTGAGGAACATGTGTTTTTTTAGCCAAATTTTGAGGTTTGCAAAGGCTTCTGGGTAACAGAACCTGGTCCGAGCCATACAAGTCACCCCATCTTGGATTCCCCTAGGTCTCTAGTTTTTAGAAATGCACAGGTTTGGTAGGTTTCCCTAGGTGCCGGCTGAGCTAGAGGCCAAAATCTACAGGTAGGCACTTTGCAAAAAACACCTTTGTTTTCTTTCAAAAATTTGGATGTGTCCACGTTGCACTTTGGGGCGTTTCCTGTCGCGGGCGCTAGGCCTACCTACACAAGTGAGGTATCATTTTTATCGGGAGACTTGGGGGAACGCTGGGTGGAAGGAAATATGTGGCTCCTCTCAGATTCCAGAACTTTCTGCCACAGAAATGTGAGGAACATCTGTTTTTTTAGCCAAATTTTGAGGTTTGCAAAGGATTCTGGGTAACAGCACTGGTCCGAGCCACACAAGTCACCCCCATCTTGGATTCCCTTAGGTCTCTAGTTTTCAGAAATGCACAGGTTTGGTAGGTTTCCCTAGGTGCCGGCTGAGCTAGAGGCCAAAATCTACAGGTAGGCACTTTGCAAAAAACACCTCTGTTTTCTTTCAAAAATGTGGATGTGTCCACGTTGCGCTTTGGGGCGTTTCATGTCGCGGGCGCTAGGCCTACCCACACAAGTGAGGTATCATTTTTATCGGGAGACTTGGGGGAATGCTGGGTGGAAGGAAATTTGTGGCTCCTCTCAGATTCCAGAACTTTCTGCCACAGAAATGTGAGGAACATGTGTTTTTTTAGACAAATTTTGAGGTTTGCAAAGGATTCTGGGTAACAGCACCTGGTCCGAGCCACACAAGTCACCCCCATCTTGGATTCCCTTAGGTCTCTAGTTTTCAGAAATGCACAGGTTTGGTAGGTTTCCCTAGGTGCCGGCTCAGCTAGAGGCCAAAATCTACAGATAGGCACTTTGCAAAAAACACCTCTGTTTTCTTTCAAAAATTTGGATGTGTCCACGTTGCGCTTTGGGGCGTTTCCTGTCGCGGGCGCTAGGCCTACCCACACAAGTGAGGTATCATTTTTATCGGGAGACTTGGGGGAACGCTGGGTGGAAGGAAATTTGTGGCTCCTCTCAGATTCCAGAACTTTCTGCCACAGAAATGTGAGGAACATCTGTTTTTTTAGCCAAATTTTGAGGTTTGCAAAGGATTCTGGGTAACAGCACTGGTCCGAGCCACACAAGTCACCCCCATCTTGGATTCCCTTAGGTCTCTAGTTTTCAGAAATGCACAGGTTTGGTAGGTTTCCCTAGGTGCCGGCTGAGCTAGAGGCCAAAATCTACAGGTAGGCACTTTGCAAAAAACACCTCTGTTTTCTTTCAAAAATGTGGATGTGTCCACGTTGCGCTTTGGGGCGTTTCATGTCGCGGGCGCTAGGCCTACCCACACAAGTGAGGTATCATTTTTATCGGGAGACTTGGGGGAATGCTGGGTGGAAGGAAATTTGTGGCTCCTCTCAGATTCCAGAACTTTCTGCCACAGAAATGTGAGGAACATGTGTTTTTTTAGCCAAATTTTGAGGTTTGCAAAGGATTCTGGGTAACAGCACCTGGTCCGAGCCACACAAGTCACCCCCATCTTGGATTCCCTTAGGTCTCTAGTTTTCAGAAATGCACAGGTTTGGTAGGTTTCCCTAGGTGCCGGCTCAGCTAGAGGCCAAAATCTACAGATATGCACTTTGCAAAAAACACCTCTGTTTTCTTTCAAAAATGTGGATGTGTCCACGTTGCGCTTTGGGGCGTTTCCTGTCGCGGGCGCTAGGCCTACCCACACAAGTGAGGTATCATTTTTATCGGGAGACTTGGGGGAACGCTGGGTGGAACGAAACTTGTGGCTCCTCTCAGATTCCAGAACTTTCGGCCACAGAAATGTGAGGAACATGTGTTTTTTTGCCAAATGTTGAGGTTTGCAAAGGATTCTGGGAAACAGAACCTGGTCCGAGCCACACAAGTCACCCCATCTTGGATTCCCCTAGGTCTCTAGTTTTCAGAAATGCACAGGTTTGGTAGGTTTCCCTAGGTGCCGGCTGAGCTAGAGGCCAAAATCTACAGGTAGGCACTTTGCAAAAAACACCTCTGTTTTCTTTAAAAAAATTTGGATGTGTCCACGTTGCGCTTTGGGGCGTTTCCTGTCGCGGGCGCTAGGCCTACCCACACAAGTGAGGTATCATTTTTATCGGGAGACTTGGGGGAACGCTGGGTGGACGGAAACTTGTGGCTCCTCTCAGATTCCAGAACTTTCTGCCACAGAAGTGTGAGGAACATGTGTTTTTTTAGCCAAATTTTGAGGTTTGCAAAGGATTCTGGGTAACAGCACCTGGTCCGAGCAACACAAGTCACCCCCATCTTGGATTGCCTTAGGTCTCTAGTTTTCAGAAATGCACAGGTTTGGTAGGTTTCCCTAGGTGCCGGCTGAGCTAGAGGCCAAAATCTACAGGTAAGCACTTTGCAAAAAACACCTCTGTTTTCTTTAAAAAATTTGGATGTGTCCACGTTGCGCTTTGGGGCGTTTCCTGTCGCGGGCGCTAGGCCTACCCACACAAGTGAGGTATCATTTTTATCGGGAGACTTGGGGGAACGCTGGGTGGAAGGAAATTTGTGGCTCCTCTCAGATTCCAGAACTTTCTGCCACAGAAATGTGAGGAACATGGGTTTTTTTAGCCAAATTTTGAGGTTTGCAAAGGATTCTGGGTAACAGAACCTGGTCCGAGCCTCACAAGTCACCAAATCTTGGATTCCCCTAGGTCTCTAGTTTTCAGAAATGCACAGGTTTGGTAGGTTTCCCTAGGTGCCGGCTGAGCTAGAGGCCAAAATCTACAGGTAGGCACTTTGCAAAAAACAACTCTGTTTTCTTTCAAAAATGTGGATGTGTCCACGTTGCGCTTTGGGGCGTTTCATGTCGCGGGCGCTAGGCCTACCCACACAAGTGAGGTATCATTTTTATCGGGAGACTTGGGGGAATGCTGGGTGGAAGGAAATTTGTGGCTCCTCTCAGATTCCAGAACTTTCTGCCACAGAAATGTGAGGAACATGTGTTTTTTTAGCCAAATTTTGAGGTTTGCAAAGGATTCTGGGTAAGAGAACCTGGTCCGAGCCACACAAGTCACCCCATCTTGGATTCCCCTAGGTCTCTAGTTTTCAGAAATGCACAGGTTTGGTAGGTTTCCCTAGGTGCCGGCTGAGCTAGAGGCCAAAATCCACAGGTAGGCACTTTGCTAAAAACAGCTCTGTTTTCTGTGATGTGTCCACGTTGTGTTTTGGGGTATATCCTGTCGCGGGTGCTAGGCCTACCCACACAAGTGAGGTATCATTTTTATCGGGAGACTTGGGGGAACGCTGTGTGGAAGGAAATTTGTGGCTCCTCTCAGATTCCAGAACTTTCTGCCACAGAAATATGAGGAACATGTGTTTTTTTGCCAAGTTTTGAGATTTGCAAAGGATTCTGGGTAACAGAACCTGGTCCGAGCCACACATGTCACCCCATCTTGGATTCCCCTAGGTCTCTAGTTTTCAGAAATGCAGAGGTTTGGTAGGTTTACCTAGGTGCCGGCTGAGCTAGAGGCCAAAATCCACAGGTAGGCACTTTGCAAAAAACACCTCTGTTTTCTTTAAAAAATTTGGATGTGTCCACGTTGCGCTTTGGGGCGTTTCCTGTCGCGGGCGCTAGGCCTACCCACACAAGTGAGGTATCATTTTTATCGGGAGACTTGGGGGAACGCTGGGTGGAAGGAAATTTGTGGCTCCTCTAAGATTCCAGAACTTTCTGCCACAGAAATGTGAGGAACATGTGTTTTTTTAGCCAAATTTTGAGGTTTGCAAAGGATTCTGGCTAACAGAACCTGGTCCGAGCCACACAAGTCACCCCATCTTGGATTCCACTAGGTCTCTAGGTTTCAGAAATGCACAGGTTTGGTAGGTTTCCCTAGTTGCCGGCTGAGCTAGAGGCCAAAATCTACAGGTAGGCACTTTGCAAAAAACACCTCTGTTTTCTTTCAAAAATTTGGATGTGTCCACGTTGCGCTTTGTGGCGTTTCCTGTCGCGGGCTCTAGGCCTACCCACACTTGTGAGGTATCATTTTTATTGGGAGACTTGGGGGAACGCTGGGTGGAAGGAAACTTGTGGCTCCTCTCAGATTCCAGAACTTTCTGCCACAGAAATGTGAGGAACATGTGTTTTTTTAGCCAAATTTTGAGGTTTGCAAAGGCTTCTGGGTAACAGAACCTGGTCCGAGCCACACAAGTCACCCCATCTTGGATTCCCCTAGGTCTCTAGTTTTTAGAAATGCACAGGTTTGGTAGGTTTCCCTAGGTGCCGGCTGAGCTAGAGGCCAAAATCTACAGGTAGGCACTTTGCAAAAAACACCTCTGTTTTCTTTCAAAAATTTGGATGTGTCCACGTTGCACTTTGGGGCGTTTCCTGTCGCGGGCGCTAGGCCTACCCACACAAGTGAGGTATCATTTTTATCGGGAGACTTGGGGGAACGCTGGGTGGAAGGAAATTTGTGGCTCCTCTCAGATTCCAGAACTTTCTGCCACAGAAATGTGAGGAACATCTGTTTTTTTAGCCAAATTTTGAGGTTTGCAAAGGATTCTGGGTAACAGCACTGGTCCGAGCCACACAAGTCACCCCCATCTTGGATTCCCTTAGGTCTCTAGTTTTCAGAAATGCACAGGTTTGGTAGGTTTCCCTAGGTGCCGGCTGAGCTAGAGGCCAAAATCTACAGGTAGGCACTTTGCAAAAAACACCTCTGTTTTCTTTCAAAAATGTGGATGTGTCCACGTTGCGCTTTGGGGCGTTTCATGTCGCGGGCGCTAGGCCTACCCACACAAGTGAGGTATCATTTTTATCGGGAGACTTGGGGGAATGCTGGGTGGAAAGAAATTTGTGGCTCCTCTCAGATTCCAGAACTTTCTGCCACAGAAATGAGAGGAACATGTGTTTTTTTAGCCAAATTTTGAGGTTTGCAAAGGATTCTGGGTAACAGCACCTGGTCCGAGCCACACAAGTCACCCCCATCTTGGATTCCCTTAGGTCTCTAGTTTTCAGAAATGCACAGGTTTGGTAGGTTTCCCTAGGTGCCGGCTCAGCTAGAGGCCAAAATCTACAGATAGGCACTTTGCAAAAAACACCTCTGTTTTCTTTCAAAAATGTGGATGTGTCCACGTTGCGCTTTGGGGCGTTTCCTGTCGCGGGCGCTAGGCCTACCCACACAAGTGAGGTATCATTTTTATCGGGAGACTTGGGGGAACGCTGGGTGGAAGGAAATTTGTGGCTCCTCTCAGATTCCAGAACTTTCTGCCACAGAAATGTGAGGAACATCTGTTTTTTTAGCCAAATTTTGAGGTTTGCAAAGGATTCTGGGTAACAGCACTGGTCCGAGCCACACAAGTCACCCCCATCTTGGATTCCCTTAGGTCTCTAGTTTTCAGAAATGCACAGGTTTGGTAGGTTTCCCTAGGTGCCGGCTGAGCTAGAGGCCAAAATCTACAGGTAGGCACTTTGCAAAAAACACCTCTGTTTTCTTTCAAAAATGTGGATGTGTCCACGTTGCGCTTTGGGGCGTTTCATGTCGCGGGCGCTAGGCCTACCCACACAAGTGAGGTATCATTTTTATCGGGAGACTTGGGGGAATGCTGGGTGGAAGGAAATTTGTGGCTCCTCTCAGATTCCAGAACTTTCTGCCACAGAAATGTGAGGAACATGTGTTTTTTTAGCCAAATTTTGAGGTTTGCAAAGGATTCTGGGTAACAGCACCTGGTCCGAGCCACACAAGTCACCCCCATCTTGGATTCCCTTAGGTCTCTAGTTTTCAGAAATGCACAGGTTTGGTTGGTTTCCCTAGGTGCCGGCTGAGCTAGAGGCCAAATCTACTGGTAGGCACTTTGCAAAAAACACCTCTGTTTTCTTTCAAAAATGTGGATGTGTCCACGTTGCGCTTTGGGGCGTTTCCTGTCGCGGGCGCTAGGCCTACCCACACAAGTGAGGTATCATTTTTATCGGGAGACTTGGGGGAACGCTGGGTGGAACGAAACTTGTGGCTCCTCTCAGATTCCAGAACTTTCTGCCACAGAAATGTGAGGAACATGTGTTTTTTTGCCAAATGTTGAGGTTTGCAAAGGATTCTGGGTAACAGCACCTGGTCCGAGCCACACAAGTCACCCCCATCTTGGATTCCCTTAGGTCTCTAGTTTTCAGAAATGCACAGGTTTGGTAGGTTTCCCTAGGTGCCGGCTGAGCTAGAGGCCAAAATCTACAGGTAGGCACTTTGCAAAAAACACCTCTGTTTTCTTTCAAAAATGTGGATGTGTCCACGTTGCGCTTTGGGGCGTTTCATGTCGCGGGCGCTAGGCCTACCCACACAAGTGAGGTATCATTTTTATCGGGAGACTTGGGGGAATGCTGAGTGGAAGGAAATTTGTGGCTCCTCTCAGATTCCAGAACTTTCTGCCACAGAAATGTGAGGAACATGTGTTTTTTTAGCCAAATTTTGAGGTTTGCAAAGGATTCTGGGTAACAGCACCTGGTCCGAGCCACACAAGTCACCCCCATCTTGGATTCCCTTAGGTCTCTAGTTTTCAGAAATGCACAGGTTTGGTAGGTTTCCCTAGGTGCCGGCTCAGCTAGAGGCCAAAATCTACAGATAGGCACTTTGCAAAAAACACCTCTGTTTTCTTTCAAAAATTTGGATGTGTCCACGTTGCGCTTTGGGGCGTTTCCTGTCGCGGGCGCTAGGCCTACCCACACAAGTGAGGTATCATTTTTATCGGGAGACTTGGGGGAACGCTGGGTGGAAGGAAATTTGTGGCTCCTCTCAGATTCCAGAACTTTCTGCCACAGAAATGTGAGGAACATCTGTTTTTTTAGCCACATTTTGAGGTTTGCAAAGGATTCTGGGTAACAGCACTGGTCCGAGCCACACAAGTCACCCCCATCTTGGATTCCCTTAGGTCTCTAGTTTTCAGAAATGCACAGGTTTGGTAGGTTTCCCTAGGTGCCGGCTGAGCTAGAGGCCAAAATCTACAGGTAGGCACTTTGCAAAAAACACCTCTGTTTTCTTTCAAAAATGTGGATGTGTCCACGTTGCGCTTTGGGGCGTTTCATGTCGCGGGCGCTAGGCCTACCCACACAAGTGAGGTATCATTTTTATCGGGAGACTTGGGGGAATGCTGGGTGGAAGGAAATGTGTGGCTCCTCTCAGATTCCAGAACTTTCTGCCACAGAAATGTGAGGAACATGTGTTTTTTTAGCCAAATTTTGAGGTTTGCAAAGGATTCTGGGTAACAGCACCTGGTCCGAGCCACACAAGTCACCCCCATCTTGGATTCCCTTAGGTCTCTAGTTTTCAGAAATGCACAGGTTTGGTTGGTTTCCCTAGGTGCCGGCTGAGCTAGAGGCCAAAATCTACTGGTAGGCACTTTGCAAAAAACACCTCTATTTTCTTTCAAAAATGTGGATGTGTCCACGTTGCGCTTTGGGGCGTTTCCTGTCGCGGGCGCTAGGCCTACCCACACAAGTGAGGTATCATTTTTATCGGGAGACTTGGGGGAACGCTGGGTGGAACGAAACTTGTGGCTCCTCTCAGATTCCAGAACTTTCTGCCACAGAAATGTGAGGAACATGTGTTTTTTTGCCAAATGTTGAGGTTTGCAAAGGATTCTGGGTAACAGCACCTGGTCCGAGCCACACAAGTCACCCCCATCTTGGATTCCCTTAGGTCTCTAGTTTTCAGAAATGCACAGGTTTGGTTGGTTTCCCTAGGTGCCGGCTGAGCTAGAGGCCAAAATCTACAGGTAGGCACTTTGCAAAAAACACCTCTGTTTTCTTTAAAAAAATTTGGATGTGTCCACTTTGCGCTTTGGGGCGTTTCCTGTCGCGGGCCCTAGGCCTACCCACACAAGTGAGGTATCATTTTTATCGGGAGACTTGGGGGAACGCTGGGTGGACGGAAACTTGTGGCTCCTCTCAGATTCCAGAACTTTCTGCCACAGAAGTGTGAGGAACATGTGTTTTTTTAGCCAAATTTTGAGGTTTGCAAAGGATTCTGGGTAACAGCACCTGGTCCGAGCCACACAAGTCACCCCCATCTTGGATTCCCTTAGGTCTCTAGTTTTCAGAAATGCACAGGTTTGGTAGGTTTCCCTAGGTGCCGGCTGAGCTAGAGGCCAAAATCTACAGGTAAGCACTTTGCAAAAAACACCTCTGTTTTCTTTAAAAAATTTGGATGTGTCCACGTTGCGCTTTGGGGCATTTCCTGTCGCGGGTGCTAGGCCTACCCACACAAGTGAGGTATCATTTTTATCGGGAGACTTGGGGGAACGCTGGGTGGAAGGAAATTTGTGGCTCCTCTCAGATTCCAGAACTTTCTGCCACAGAAATGTGAGGAACATGGGTTTTTTTAGCCAAATTTTGAGGTTTGCAAAGGATTCTGGGTAACAGAACCTGGTCCGAGCCACACAAGTCACCAAATCTTGGATTCCCCTAGGTCTCTAGTTTTCAGAAATGCACAGGTTTGGTAGGTTTCCCTAGGTGCCGGCTGAGCTAGAGGCCAAAATCTACAGGTAGGCACTTTGCAAAAAACACCTCTGTTTTCTTTCAAAAATGTGGATGTGTCCACGTTGCGCTTTGGGGCATTTCATGTCGCGGGCGCTAGGCCTACCCACACAAGTGAGGTATCATTTTTATCGGGAGACTTGGGGGAATGCTGGGTGGAAGGAAATTTGTGGCTCCTCTCAGATTCCAGAACTTTCTGCCACAGAAATGTGAGGAACATGTGTTTTTTTAGCCAAATTTTGAGGTTTGCAAAGGATTCTGGGTAAGAGAACCTGGTCCGAGCCACACAAGTCACCCCATCTTGGATTCCCCTAGGTCTCTAGTTTTCAGAAATGCACAGGTTTGGTAGGTTTCCCTAGGTGCCGGCTGAGCTAGAGGCCAAAATCCACAGGTAGGCACTTTGCTAAAAACAGCTCTGTTTTCTGTGATGTGTCCACGTTGTGTTTTGGGGTATATCCTGTCGCGGGTGCTAGGCCTACCCACACAAGTGAGGTATCATTTTTATCGGGAGACTTGGGGGAACGCTGTGTGGAAGGAAATTTGTGGCTCCTCTCAGATTCCAGAACTTTCTGCCACAGAAATATGAGGAACATGTGTTTTTTTGCCAAGTTTTGAGATTTGCAAAGGATTCTGGGTAACAGAACCTGGTCCGAGCCACACATGTCACCCCATCTTGGATTCCCCTAGGTCTCTAGTTTTCAGAAATGCAGAGGTTTGGTAGGTTTACCTAGGTGCCGGCTGAGCTAGAGGCCAAAATCCACAGGTAGGCACTTTGCAAAAAACACCTCTGTTTTCTTTAAAAAATTTGGATGTGTCCACGTTGCGCTTTGGGGCGTTTCCTGTCGCGGGCGCTAGGCCTACCCACACAAGTGAGGTATCATTTTTATCGGGAGACTTGGGGGAACGCTGGGTGGAAGGAAATTTGTGGCTCCTCTAAGATTCCAGAACTTTCTGCCACAGAAATGTGAGGAACATGTGTTTTTTTAGCCAAATTTTGAGGTTTGCAAAGGATTCTGGGTAACAGAACCTGGTCCGAGCCACACAAGTCACCCCATCTTGGATTCCACTAGGTCTCTAGGTTTCAGAAATGCACAGGTTTGGTAGGTTTCCCTAGTTGCCGGCTGAGCTAGAGGCCAAAATCTACAGGTAGGCACTTTGCAAAAAACACCTCTGTTTTCTTTCAAAAATTTGGATGTGTCCACGTTGCGCTTTGTGGCGTTTCCTGTCGCGGGCTCTAGGCCTACCCACACTTGTGAGGTATCATTTTTATTGGGAGACTTGGGGGAACGCTGGGTGGAAGGAAACTTGTGGCTCCTCTCAGATTCCAGAACTTTCTGCCACAGAAATGTGAGGAACATGTGTTTTTTTAGCCAAATTTTGAGGTTTGCAAAGGCTTCTGGGTAACAGAACCTGGTCCGAGCCACACAAGTCACCCCATCTTGGATTCCCCTAGGTCTCTAGTTTTTAGAAATGCACAGGTTTGGTAGGTTTCCCTAGGTGCCGGCTGAGCTAGAGGCCAAAATCTACAGGTAGGCACTTTGCAAAAAACACCTCTGTTTTCTTTCAAAAATTTGGATGTGTCCACGTTGCACTTTGGGGCGTTTCCTGTCGCGGGCGCTAGGCCTACCCACACAAGTGAGGTATCATTTTTATCGGGAGACTTGGGGGAACGCTGGGTGGAAGGAAATTTGTGGCTCCTCTCAGATTCCAGAACTTTCTGCCACAGAAATGTGAGGAACATCTGTTTTTTTAGCCAAATTTTGAGGTTTGCAAAGGATTCTGGGTAACAGCACTGGTCCGAGCCACACAAGTCACCCCCATCTTGGATTCCCTTAGGTCTCTAGTTTTCAGAAATGCACAGGTTTGGTAGGTTTCCCTAGGTGCCGGCTGAGCTAGAGGCCAAAATCTACAGGTAGGCACTTTGCAAAAAACACCTCTGTTTTCTTTCAAAAATGTGGATGTGTCCACGTTGCGCTTTGGGGCGTTTCATGTCGCGGGCGCTAGGCCTACCCACACAAGTGAGGTATCATTTTTATCGGGAGACTTGGGGGAATGCTGGGTGGAAAGAAATTTGTGGCTCCTCTCAGATTCCAGAACTTTCTGCCACAGAAATGAGAGGAACATGTGTTTTTTTAGCCAAATTTTGAGGTTTGCAAAGGATTCTGGGTAACAGCACCTGGTCCGAGCCACACAAGTCACCCCCATCTTGGATTCCCTTAGGTCTCTAGTTTTCAGAAATGCACAGGTTTGGTAGGTTTCCCTAGGTGCCGGCTCAGCTAGAGGCCAAAATCTACAGATAGGCACTTTGCAAAAAACACCTCTGTTTTCTTTCAAAAATGTGGATGTGTCCACGTTGCGCTTTGGGGCGTTTCCTGTCGCGGGCGCTAGGCCTACCCACACAAGTGAGGTATCATTTTTATCGGGAGACTTGGGGGAACGCTGGGTGGAAGGAAATTTGTGGCTCCTCTCAGATTCCAGAACTTTCTGCCACAGAAATGTGAGGAACATCTGTTTTTTTAGCCAAATTTTGAGGTTTGCAAAGGATTCTGGGTAACAGCACTGGTCCGAGCCACACAAGTCACCCCCATCTTGGATTCCCTTAGGTCTCTAGTTTTCAGAAATGCACAGGTTTGGTAGGTTTCCCTAGGTGCCGGCTGAGCTAGAGGCCAAAATCTACAGGTAGGCACTTTGCAAAAAACACCTCTGTTTTCTTTCAAAAATGTGGATGTGTCCACGTTGCGCTTTGGGGCGTTTCATGTCGCGGGCGCTAGGCCTACCCACACAAGTGAGGTATCATTTTTATCGGGAGACTTGGGGGAATGCTGGGTGGAAGGAAATTTGTGGCTCCTCTCAGATTCCAGAACTTTCTGCCACAGAAATGTGAGGAACATGTGTTTTTTTAGCCAAATTTTGAGGTTTGCAAAGGATTCTGGGTAACAGCACCTGGTCCGAGCCACACAAGTCACCCCCATCTTGGATTCCCTTAGGTCTCTAGTTTTCAGAAATGCACAGGTTTGGTTGGTTTCCCTAGGTGCCGGCTGAGCTAGAGGCCAAATCTACTGGTAGGCACTTTGCAAAAAACACCTCTGTTTTCTTTCAAAAATGTGGATGTGTCCACGTTGCGCTTTGGGGCGTTTCCTGTCGCGGGCGCTAGGCCTACCCACACAAGTGAGGTATCATTTTTATCGGGAGACTTGGGGGAACGCTGGGTGGAACGAAACTTGTGGCTCCTCTCAGATTCCAGAACTTTCTGCCACAGAAATGTGAGGAACATGTGTTTTTTTGCCAAATGTTGAGGTTTGCAAAGGATTCTGGGTAACAGCACCTGGTCCGAGCCACACAAGTCACCCCCATCTTGGATTCCCTTAGGTCTCTAGTTTTCAGAAATGCACAGGTTTGGTAGGTTTCCCTAGGTGCCGGCTGAGCTAGAGGCCAAAATCTACAGGTAGGCACTTTGCAAAAAACACCTCTGTTTTCTTTCAAAAATGTGGATGTGTCCACGTTGCGCTTTGGGGCGTTTCATGTCGCGGGCGCTAGGCCTACCCACACAAGTGAGGTATCATTTTTATCGGGAGACTTGGGGGAATGCTGAGTGGAAGGAAATTTGTGGCTCCTCTCAGATTCCAGAACTTTCTGCCACAGAAATGTGAGGAACATGTGTTTTTTTAGCCAAATTTTGAGGTTTGCAAAGGATTCTGGGTAACAGCACCTGGTCCGAGCCACACAAGTCACCCCCATCTTGGATTCCCTTAGGTCTCTAGTTTTCAGAAATGCACAGGTTTGGTAGGTTTCCCTAGGTGCCGGCTCAGCTAGAGGCCAAAATCTACAGATAGGCACTTTGCAAAAAACACCTCTGTTTTCTTTCAAAAATTTGGATGTGTCCACGTTGCGCTTTGGGGCGTTTCCTGTCGCGGGCGCTAGGCCTACCCACACAAGTGAGGTATCATTTTTATCGGGAGACTTGGGGGAACGCTGGGTGGAAGGAAATTTGTGGCTCCTCTCAGATTCCAGAACTTTCTGCCACAGAAATGTGAGGAACATCTGTTTTTTTAGCCACATTTTGAGGTTTGCAAAGGATTCTGGGTAACAGCACTGGTCCGAGCCACACAAGTCACCCCCATCTTGGATTCCCTTAGGTCTCTAGTTTTCAGAAATGCACAGGTTTGGTAGGTTTCCCTAGGTGCCGGCTGAGCTAGAGGCCAAAATCTACAGGTAGGCACTTTGCAAAAAACACCTCTGTTTTCTTTCAAAAATGTGGATGTGTCCACGTTGCGCTTTGGGGCGTTTCATGTCGCGGGCGCTAGGCCTACCCACACAAGTGAGGTATCATTTTTATCGGGAGACTTGGGGGAATGCTGGGTGGAAGGAAATGTGTGGCTCCTCTCAGATTCCAGAACTTTCTGCCACAGAAATGTGAGGAACATGTGTTTTTTTAGCCAAATTTTGAGGTTTGCAAAGGATTCTGGGTAACAGCACCTGGTCCGAGCCACACAAGTCACCCCCATCTTGGATTCCCTTAGGTCTCTAGTTTTCAGAAATGCACAGGTTTGGTTGGTTTCCCTAGGTGCCGGCTGAGCTAGAGGCCAAAATCTACTGGTAGGCACTTTGCAAAAAACACCTCTATTTTCTTTCAAAAATGTGGATGTGTCCACGTTGCGCTTTGGGGCGTTTCCTGTCGCGGGCGCTAGGCCTACCCACACAAGTGAGGTATCATTTTTATCGGGAGACTTGGGGGAACGCTGGGTGGAACGAAACTTGTGGCTCCTCTCAGATTCCAGAACTTTCTGCCACAGAAATGTGAGGAACATGTGTTTTTTTGCCAAATGTTGAGGTTTGCAAAGGATTCTGGGTAACAGCACCTGGTCCGAGCCACACAAGTCACCCCCATCTTGGATTCCCTTAGGTCTCTAGTTTTCAGAAATGCACAGGTTTGGTTGGTTTCCCTAGGTGCCGGCTGAGCTAGAGGCCAAAATCTACAGGTAGGCACTTTGCAAAAAACACCTCTGTTTTCTTTAAAAAAATTTGGATGTGTCCACTTTGCGCTTTGGGGCGTTTCCTGTCGCGGGCCCTAGGCCTACCCACACAAGTGAGGTATCATTTTTATCGGGAGACTTGGGGGAACGCTGGGTGGACGGAAACTTGTGGCTCCTCTCAGATTCCAGAACTTTCTGCCACAGAAGTGTGAGGAACATGTGTTTTTTTAGCCAAATTTTGAGGTTTGCAAAGGATTCTGGGTAACAGCACCTGGTCCGAGCCACACAAGTCACCCCCATCTTGGATTCCCTTAGGTCTCTAGTTTTCAGAAATGCACAGGTTTGGTAGGTTTCCCTAGGTGCCGGCTGAGCTAGAGGCCAAAATCTACAGGTAAGCACTTTGCAAAAAACACCTCTGTTTTCTTTAAAAAATTTGGATGTGTCCACGTTGCGCTTTGGGGCATTTCCTGTCGCGGGTGCTAGGCCTACCCACACAAGTGAGGTATCATTTTTATCGGGAGACTTGGGGGAACGCTGGGTGGAAGGAAATTTGTGGCTCCTCTCAGATTCCAGAACTTTCTGCCACAGAAATGTGAGGAACATGGGTTTTTTTAGCCAAATTTTGAGGTTTGCAAAGGATTCTGGGTAACAGAACCTGGTCCGAGCCACACAAGTCACCAAATCTTGGATTCCCCTAGGTCTCTAGTTTTCAGAAATGCACAGGTTTGGTAGGTTTCCCTAGGTGCCGGCTGAGCTAGAGGCCAAAATCTACAGGTAGGCACTTTGCAAAAAACACCTCTGTTTTCTTTCAAAAATGTGGATGTGTCCACGTTGCGCTTTGGGGCATTTCATGTCGCGGGCGCTAGGCCTACCCACACAAGTGAGGTATCATTTTTATCGGGAGACTTGGGGGAATGCTGGGTGGAAGGAAATTTGTGGCTCCTCTCAGATTCCAGAACTTTCTGCCACAGAAATGTGAGGAACATGTGTTTTTTTAGCCAAATTTTGAGGTTTGCAAAGGATTCTGGGTAAGAGAACCTGGTCCGAGCCACACAAGTCACCCCATCTTGGATTCCCCTAGGTCTCTAGTTTTCAGAAATGCACAGGTTTGGTAGGTTTCCCTAGGTGCCGGCTGAGCTAGAGGCCAAAATCCACAGGTAGGCACTTTGCTAAAAACAGCTCTGTTTTCTGTGATGTGTCCACGTTGTGTTTTGGGGTATATCCTGTCGCGGGTGCTAGGCCTACCCACACAAGTGAGGTATCATTTTTATCGGGAGACTTGGGGGAACGCTGTGTGGAAGGAAATTTGTGGCTCCTCTCAGATTCCAGAACTTTCTGCCACAGAAATATGAGGAACATGTGTTTTTTTGCCAAGTTTTGAGATTTGCAAAGGATTCTGGGTAACAGAACCTGGTCCGAGCCACACATGTCACCCCATCTTGGATTCCCCTAGGTCTCTAGTTTTCAGAAATGCAGAGGTTTGGTAGGTTTACCTAGGTGCCGGCTGAGCTAGAGGCCAAAATCCACAGGTAGGCACTTTGCAAAAAACACCTCTGTTTTCTTTAAAAAATTTGGATGTGTCCACGTTGCTCTTTGGGGCGTTTCCTGTCGCGGGCGCTAGGCCTACCCACACAAGTGAGGTATCATTTTTATCGGGAGACTTGGGGGAACGCTGGGTGGAAGGAAATTTGTGGCTCCTCTAAGATTCCAGAACTTTCTGCCACAGAAATGTGAGGAACATGTGTTTTTTTAGCCAAATTTTGAGGTTTGCAAAGGATTCTGGGTAACAGAACCTGGTCCGAGCCACACAAGTCACCCCATCTTGGATTCCACTAGGTCTCTAGGTTTCAGAAATGCACAGGTTTGGTAGGTTTCCCTAGTTGCCGGCTGAGCTAGAGGCCAAAATCTACAGGTAGGCACTTTGCAAAAAACACCTCTGTTTTCTTTCAAAAATTTGGATGTGTCCACGTTGCGCTTTGTGGCGTTTCCTGTCGCGGCGCTAGGCCTACCCACACTTGTGAGGTATCATTTTTATTGGGAGACTTGGGGGAACGCTGGGTGGAAGGAAACTTGTGGCTCCTCTCAGATTCCAGAACTTTCTGCCACAGAAATGTGAGGAACATGTGTTTTTTTAGCCAAATTTTGAGGTTTGCAAAGGCTTCTGGGTAACAGAACCTGGTCCGAGCCACACAAGTCACTCCATCTTGGATTCCCCTAGGTCTCTAGTTTTTAGAAATGCACAGGTTTGGTAGGTTTCCCTAGGTGCCGGCTGAGCTAGAGGCCAAAATATACAGGTAGGCACTTTGCAAAAAACACCTCTGTTTTCTTTCAAAAATTTGGATGTGTCCACGTTGCACTTTGGGGCGTTTCCTGTCGCGGGCGCTAGGCCTACCCACACAAGTGAGGTATCATTTTTATCGGGAGACTTGGGGGAACGCTGGGTGGAAGGAAATTTGTGGCTCCTCTCAGATTCCAGAACTTTCTGCCACAGAAATGTGAGGAACATCTGTTTTTTTAGCCAAATTTTGAGGTTTGCAAAGGATTCTGGGTAACAGCACTGGTCCGAGCCACACAAGTCACCCCCATCTTGGATTCCCTTAGGTCTCTAGTTTTCAGAAATGCACAGGTTTGGTAGGTTTCCCTAGGTGCCGGCTGAGCTAGAGGCCAAAATCTACAGGTAGGCACTTTGCAAAAAACACCTCTGTTTTCTTTCAAAAATGTGGATGTGTCCACGTTGCGCTTTGGGGCGTTTCATGTCGCGGGCGCTAGGCCTACCCACACAAGTGAGGTATCATTTTTATCGGGAGACTTGGGGGAATGCTGGGTGGAAGGAAATTTGTGGCTCCTCTCAGATTCCAGAACTTTCTGCCACAGAAATGTGAGGAACATGTGTTTTTTTAGCCAAATTTTGAGGTTTGCAAAGGATTCTGGGTAACAGCACCTGGTCCGAGCCACACAAGTCACCCCCATCTTGGATTCCCTTAGGTCTCTAGTTTTCAGAAATGCACAGGTTTGGTAGGTTTCCCTAGGTGCCGGCTCAGCTAGAGGCCAAAATCTACAGATAGGCACTTTGCAAAAAACACCTCTGTTTTCTTTCAAAAATGTGGATGTGTCCACGTTGCGCTTTGGGGCGTTTCCTGTCGCGGGCGCTAGGCCTACCCACACAAGTGAGGTATCATTTTTATCGGGAGACTTGGGGGAACGCTGGGTGGAAGGAAATTTGTGGCTCCTCTCAGATTCCAGAACTTTCTGCCACAGAAATGTGAGGAACATCTGTTTTTTTAGCCAAATTTTGAGGTTTGCAAAGGATTCTGGGTAACAGCACTGGTCCGAGCCACACAAGTCACCCCCATCTTGGATTCCCTTAGGTCTCTAGTTTTCAGAAATGCACAGGTTTGGTAGGTTTCCCTAGGTGCCGGCTGAGCTAGAGGCCAAAATCTACAGGTAGGCACTTTGCAAAAAACACCTCTGTTTTCTTTCAAAAATGTGGATGTGTCCACGTTGCGCTTTGGGGCGTTTCATGTCGCGGGCGCTAGGCCTACCCACACAAGTGAGGTATCATTTTTATCGGGAGACTTGGGGGAATGCTGGGTGGAAGGAAATTTGTGGCTCCTCTCAGATTCCAGAACTTTCTGCCACAGAAATGTGAGGAACATGTGTTTTTTTAGCCAAATTTTGAGGTTTGCAAAGGATTCTGGGTAACAGCACCTGGTCCGAGCCACACAAGTCACCCCCATCTTGGATTCCCTTAGGTCTCTAGTTTTCAGAAATGCACAGGTTTGGTTGGTTTCCCTAGGTGCCGGCTGAGCTAGAGGCCAAAATCTACTGGTAGGCACTTTGCAAAAAACACCTCTGTTTTCTTTCAAAAATGTGGATGTGTCCACGTTGCGCTTTGGGGCGTTTCCTGTCGCGGGCGCTAGGCCTACCCACACAAGTGAGGTATCATTTTTATCGGGAGACTTGGGGGAACGCTGGGTGGAACGAAACTTGTGGCTCCTCTCAGATTCCAGAACTTTCTGCCACAGAAATGTGAGGAACATGTGTTTTTTTGCCAAATGTTGAGGTTTGCAAAGGATTCTGGGTAACAGCACCTGGTCCGAGCCACACAAGTCACCCCCATCTTGGATTCCCTTAGGTCTCTAGTTTTCAGAAATGCACAGGTTTGGTAGGTTTCCCTAGGTGCCGGCTGAGCTAGAGGCCAAAATCTACAGGTAGGCACTTTGCAAAAAACACCTCTGTTTTCTTTCAAAAATGTGGATGTGTCCACGTTGCGCTTTGGGGCGTTTCATGTCGCGGGCGCTAGGCCTACCCACACAAGTGAGGTATCATTTTTATCGGGAGACTTGGGGGAATGCTGGGTGGAAGGAAATTTGTGGCTCCTCTCAGATTCCAGAACTTTCTGCCACAGAAATGTGAGGAACATGTGTTTTTTTAGCCAAATTTTGAGGTTTGCAAAGGATTCTGGGTAACAGCACCTGGTCCGAGCCACACAAGTCACCCCCATCTTGGATTCCCTTAGGTCTCTAGTTTTCAGAAATGCACAGGTTTGGTAGGTTTCCCTAGGTGCCGGCTCAGCTAGAGGCCAAAATCTACAGATAGGCACTTTGCAAAAAACACCTCTGTTTTCTTTCAAAAATTTGGATGTGTCCACGTTGCGCTTTGGGGCGTTTCCTGTCGCGGGCGCTAGGCCTACCCACACAAGTGAGGTATCATTTTTATCGGGAGACTTGGGGGAACGCTGGGTGGAAGGAAATTTGTGGCTCCTCTCAGATTCCAGAACTTTCTGCCACAGAAATGTGAGGAACATCTGTTTTTTAGCCACATTTTGAGGTTTGCAAAGGATTCTGGGTAACAGCACTGGTCCGAGCCACACAAGTCACCCCCATCTTGGATTCCCTTAGGTCTCTAGTTTTCAGAAATGCACAGGTTTGGTAGGTTTCCCTAGGTGCCGGCTGAGCTAGAGGCCAAAATCTACAGGTAGGCACTTTGCAAAAAACACCTCTGTTTTCTTTCAAAAATGTGGATGTGTCCACGTTGCGCTTTGGGGCGTTTCATGTCGCGGGCGCTAGGCCTACCCACACAAGTGAGGTATCATTTTTATCGGGAGACTTGGGGGAATGCTGGGTGGAAGGAAATGTGTGGCTCCTCTCAGATTCCAGAACTTTCTGCCACAGAAATGTGAGGAACATGTGTTTTTTTAGCCAAATTTTGAGGTTTGCAAAGGATTCTGGGTAACAGCACCTGGTCCGAGCCACACAAGTCACCCCCATCTTGGATTCCCTTAGGTCTCTAGTTTTCAGAAATGCACAGGTTTGGTTGGTTTCCCTAGGTGCCGGCTGAGCTAGAGGCCAAAATCTACTGGTAGGCACTTTGCAAAAAACACCTCTATTTTCTTTCAAAAATGTGGATGTGTCCACGTTGCGCTTTGGGGCGTTTCCTGTCGCGGGCGCTAGGCCTACCCACACAAGTGAGGTATCATTTTTATCGGGAGACTTGGGGGAACGCTGGGTGGAACGAAACTTGTGGCTCCTCTCAGATTCCAGAACTTTCTGCCACAGAAATGTGAGGAACATGTGTTTTTTTGCCAAATGTTGAGGTTTGCAAAGGATTCTGGGTAACAGCACCTGGTCCGAGCCACACAAGTCACCCCCATCTTGGATTCCCTTAGGTCTCTAGTTTTCAGAAATGCACAGGTTTGGTTGGTTTCCCTAGGTGCCGGCTGAGCTAGAGGCCAAAATCTACAGGTAGGCACTTTGCAAAAAACACCTCTGTTTTCTTTAAAAAAATTTGGATGTGTCCACTTTGCGCTTTGGGGCGTTTCCTGTCGCGGGCGCTAGGCCTACCCACACAAGTGAGGTATCATTTTTATCGGGAGACTTGGGGGAACGCTGGGTGGACGGAAACTTGTGGCTCCTCTCAGATTCCAGAACTTTCTGCCACAGAAGTGTGAGGAACATGTGTTTTTTTAGCCAAATTTTGAGGTTTGCAAAGGATTCTGGGTAACAGCACCTGGTCCGAGCCACACAAGTCACCCCCATCTTGGATTCCCTTAGGTCTCTAGTTTTCAGAAATGCACAGGTTTGGTAGGTTTCCCTAGGTGCCGGCTGAGCTAGAGGCCAAAATCTACAGGTAAGCACTTTGCAAAAAACTCCTCTGTTTTCTTAAAAAAATTTGGATGTGTCCACGTTGCGCTTTGGGGCGTTTCCTGTCGCGGGTGCTAGGCCTACCCACACAAGTGAGGTATCATTTTTATCGGGAGACTTGGGGGAACGCTGGGTGGAAGGAAATTTGTGGCTCCTCTCAGATTCCAGAACTTTCTGCCACAGAAATGTGAGGAACATGGGTTTTTTTAGCCAAATTTTGAGGTTTGCAAAGGATTCTGGGTAACAGAACCTGGTCCGAGCCACACAAGTCACCAAATCTTGGATTCCCCTAGGTCTCTAGTTTTCAGAAATGCACAGGTTTGGTAGGTTTCCCTAGGTGCCGGCTGAGCTAGAGGCCAAAATCTACAGGTAGGCACTTTGCAAAAAACACCTCTGTTTTCTTTCAAAAATGTGGATGTGTCCACGTTGCGCTTTGGGGCGTTTCATGTCGCGGGCGCTAGGCCTACCCACACAAGTGAGGTATCATTTTTATCGGGAGACTTGGGGGAATGCTGGGTGGAAGGAAATTTGTGGCTCCTCTCAGATTCCAGAACTTTCTGCCACAGAAATGTGAGGAACATGTGTTTTTTTAGCCAAATTTTGAGGTTTGCAAAGGATTCTGGGTAAGAGAACCTGGTCCGAGCCACACAAGTCACCCCATCTTCGATTCCCCTAGGTCTCTAGTTTTCAGAAATGCACAGGTTTGGTAGGTTTCCCTAGGTGCCGGCTGAGCTAGAGGCCAAAATCCACAGGTAGGCACTTTGCTAAAAACAGCTCTGTTTTCTGTGATGTGTCCACGTTGTGTTTTGGGGTATATCCTGTCGCGGGTGCTAGGCCTACCCACACAAGTGAGGTATCATTTTTATCGGGAGACTTGGGGGAACGCTGGGTGGAAGGAAATTTGTGGCTCCTCTCAGATTCCAGAACTTTCTGCCACAGAAATATGAGGAACATGTGTTTTTTTGCCAAGTTTTGAGATTTGCAAAGGATTCTGGGTAACAGAACCTGGTCCGAGCCACACATGTCACCCCATCTTGGATTCCCCTAGGTCTCTAGTTTTCAGAAATGCAGAGGTTTGGTAGGTTTACCTAGGTGCCGGCTGAGCTAGAGGCCAAAATCCACAGGTAGGCACTTTGCAAAAAACACCTCTGTTTTCTTTAAAAAATTTGGATGTGTCCACGTTGCGTTTTGGGGCGTTTCCTGTCGCGGGCGCTAGGCCTACCCACACAAGTGAGGTATCATTTTTATCGGGAGACTTGGGGGAACGCTGGGTGGAAGGAAATTTGTGGCTCCTCTAAGATTCCAGAACTTTCTGCCACAGAAATGTGAGGAACATGTGTTTTTTTAGCCAAATTTTGAGGTTTGCAAAGGATTCTGGGTAACAGAACCTTGTCCGAGCCACACAAGTCACCCCATCTTGGATTCCCCTAGGTCTCTAGTTTTTAGAAATGCACAGGTTTGGTAGGTTTCCCTAGGTGCCGGCTGAGCTAGAGGCCAAAATCCACAGGTAGGCACTTTGCAAAAAACACCTCTGTTTTCTTTCAAAAATTTGGATGTGTCCACGTTGCGCTTTGTGGCGTTTCCTGTCGCGGGCGCTAGGCCTACCCACACAAGTGAGGTATCATTTTTATTGGGAGACTTGGGGGAACGCTGGGTGGAAGGAAACTTGTGGCTCCTCTCAGATTCCAGAACTTTCTGCCACAGAAATGTGAGGAACATGTGTTTTTTTAGCCAAATTTTGAGGTTTGCAAAGGATTCTGGGTAACAGAACCTGGTTCGAGCCACACAAGTCACCCCATCTTGGATTCCCCTAGGTCTCTAGTTTTTAGAAATGCACAGGTTTGGTAGGTTTCCCTAGGTGCCGGCTGAGCTAGAGGCCAAAATCTACAGGTAGGCACTTTGCAAAAAACACCTCTGTTTTCTTAGAAAAATTTGGATGTGTCCACGTTGCACTTTGGGGCGTTTCCTGTCGCGGGCGCTAGGCCTACCCACACAAGTGAGGTATCATTTTTATTGGGAGACTTGGGGGAACGCTGGGTGGAAGGAAAGTTGTGGCTCCTCTCAGATTCCAGAACTTTCTGCCACAGAAATGTGAGGAACATGTGTTTTTTTAGCCAAATTTTGAGGTTTGCAAAAGATTCTGGGTAACAGAACCTGGTCCGCTCCACAAAAGTCACCCCATCTTGCATTCCCCTAGGTCTCTAGTTTTCAGAAATGCACAGGTTTGGTTGGTTTCCCTAGGTGCCGGCTGAGCTAGAGGCCAAAATCTACTGGTAGGCACTTTGAAAAAAACACCTCTGTTTTCTTTCAAAAATTTGGATGTGTCCACGTTGCGCTTTGTGGCGTTTCCTGTCGCGGGCGCTAGGCCTACCCACACAAGTGAGGTATCATTTTTATTGGGAGACTTGGGGGAACGCTGGGTGGAAGGAAACTTGTGGCTCCTCTCAGATTCCAGAACTTTCTGCCACAGAAATGTGAGGAACATGTGTTTTTTTAGCCAAATTTTGAGGTTTGCAAAGGATTCTGGGTAACAGCACCTGGTCCGAGCCACACAAGTCACCCCCATCTTGGATTCCCTTAGGTCTCTAGTTTTCAGAAATGCACAGGTTTGGTAGGTTTCCCTAGGTGCCGGCTCAGCTAGAGGCCAAAATCTACAGATAGGCACTTTGCAAAAAACACCTCTGTTTTCTTTCAAAAATTTGGATGTGTCCACGTTGCGCTTTGGGGCGTTTCCTGTCGCGGGCGCTAGGCCTACCCACACAAGAGAGGTATCATTTTTATCGGGAGACTTGGGGGAACGCTGGGTGGAACGAAACTTGTGGCTCCTCTCAGATTCCAGAACTTTCTGCCACAGAAATGTGAGGAACATGTGTTTTTTTAGCCAAATTTTGAGGTTTGCAAAGGATTCTGGGTAACAGAACCTGGTCTGAGCCACACAAGTCACCCCCATCTTGGATTCCCTTAGGTCTCTAGTTTTCAGAAATGCACAGGTTTGGTAGGTTTCCCTAGGTGCCGGCTCAGCTAGAGGCCAAAATCTACAGATAGGCACTTTGCAAAAAACACCTCTGTTTTCTTTCAAAAATTTGAATGTGTCCACGTTGCCCTTTGGGGCGTTTCCTGTCGCGGGCGCTAGGCCTACCCACACAAGTGAGGTATCATTTTTATCGGGAGACTTGGGGGAACGCTGGGTGGAAGGAGACTTGTGGCTCCTCTCAGATTCCAGAACTTTCTGCCAAAGAAATGTGAGGAACATGTGTTTTTTTAGCCAAATTTTGAGGTTTTCAAAGGATTCTGGGTAACAGAACCTGGTCTGAGCCACACAAGTCACCCCATCTTGGATTCCCCTAGGTCTCTAGTTTTCAGAAATGCACAGGTTTGGTAGGTTTCCCTAGGTGCCGGCTGAGCTAGAGGCCAAAATCTACAGGTAGGCACTTTGCAAAAAAAAACTCGGTTTTCTTTCAAAAATTTGAATGTGTTCACATTGCGCTTTGGGGCGTTTCCTGTCGCGGGTGCTAGGCCTACCCACACAAGTGAGGTATCATTTTTATCGGGAGACTTGGGGGAACGCTGGGTGGAAGGAAATTTGTGGCTCCTCTCAGATTCCAGAACTTTCTGCCACAGAAATGTGAGGAACATGTATTTTTTTAGCCAAATTTTGAGGTTTGCAAAGGACTCTGGGTAACAGAACCTGGTCCGAGCCACACAAGTCACCCCATCTTGCATTCCCCTAGGTCTCTAGTTTTCAGAAATGCACAGGTTTGGTAGGTTTCCCTAGGTGCCGGCTGAGCTAGAGGCCAAAATCTACAGGTAGGCACTTTGCAAAAAACACCTCTGTTTTCTTTCAAAAATTTGGATGTGTCCACGTTGCGCTTTGGGGCGTTTCCTGTCGCAGGCGCTAGGCCTACCCACACAAGTGAGGTATCATTTTTATCGGGAGACTTGGGGGAACGCTGGGTGGAAGAAAACTTGTGGCTCTTCTCAGATTCCAGAACTTTCTGCCACAGAAATGTGAGGAACATGTGTTTTTTTAGCCAAATTTTGAGGTTTGCAAAGGATTCTGGGTAACAGCACCTGGTCCGAGCCACACAAGTCACCCCCATCTTGGATTCCCTTAGGTCTCTAGTTTTCAGAAATGCACAGGTTTGGTAGGTTTCCCTAGGTGCCGGCTGAGCTAGAGGCCAAAATCTACAAGTATGCACGTTGCAAAAAACACCTCTGTTTTCTTTCAAAAATGTGGATGTGTCCACGTTGCGCTTTGGGGCGTTTCATGTCGCGGGCGCTAGGCCTACCTACACAAGTGAGGTATCATTTTTATCGGGAGACTTGGGGGAATGCTGGGTGGAAGGAAATTTGTGGCTCCTCTCAGATTCCAGAACTTTCTGCCACAGAAATGTGAGGAACATGTGTTTTTTTAGCCAAATTTTGAGGTTTGCAAAGGATTCTGGGTAAGAGAACCTGTTCCGAGCCACACAAGTCACCCCATCTTGGATTCCCCTAGGTCTCTAGTTTTCAGAAATGCACAGGTTTGGTAGGTTTCCCTAGGTGCCGGCTGAGCTAGAGGCCAAAATCTACAGGTAGGCACTTTGCTAAAAACAGCTCTGTTTTCTGTGATGTGTCCACGTTGTGTTTTGGGGTATATCCTGTTGCGGGTGCTAGGCCTACCCACACAAGTGAGGTATCATTTTTATCGGGAGACTTGGGGGAACGCTGGGTGGAAGGAAATTTGTGGCTCCTCTCAGATTCCAGAACTTTCTGCCACAGAAATGTGAGGAACATGTGTTTTTTTAGCCAAATGTTGAGGTTTGCAAAGGATTCTGGGTAACAGAACCTGGTCCGAGCCACACAAGTCACCCCATCTTGGATTCCCCTAGGTCTCTAGTTTTCAGAAATGCACAGGTTTGGTAGGTTTCCCTAGGTGCCGGCTGAGCTAGAGGCCAAAATCTACAGGTAGGCACTTTGCAAAAAACACCTCTGTTTTCTTTAAAAAAAATTGGATGTGTCCACGTTGCGCTTTGGGGCGTTTCCTGTCGCGGGCGCTAGGCCTACCCACACAAGTGAGGTATCATTTTTATCGGGAGACTTGGGGGAACGCTGGGTGGAAGGAAATTTGTGGCTCCTCTCAGATTCCAGAACTTTCTGCCACAGAAATGTGAGGAACATGGGTTTTTTTAGCCAAATTTTGAGGTTTGCAAAGGATTCTGGGTAACAGAACCTGGTCCGAGCCACACAAGTCACCCAATCTTGGATTCCCCTAGGTCTCTAGTTTTCAGAAATGCACAGGTTTGGTAGGTTTCCCTAGGTGCCGGCTGAGCTAGAGGCCAAAATCTACAGGTAGGTACTTTGCTAAAAACAGCTCTGTTTTCTGTAATGTGTCCACGTTGTGTTTTGGGGCATATCCTGTCGCGGGTGCTAGGCCTACCCACACAAGTGAGGTATCATTTTTATCGGGAGACTTGGGGGAACGCTGGGTGGAAGGAAATTTGTGGCTCCTCTCAGATTCCAGAACTTTCTGCCACAGAAATGTGAGGAACATGTGTTTTTTTTGCCAAGTTTTGAGATTTGCAAAGGATTCTGGGTAACAGAACCTGGTCCGAGCCACACATGTCACCCCATCTTTGATTCCCCTAGGTCTCTAGTTTTCAGAAATGCAGAGGTTTGGTAGGTTTCCCTAGGTGCCGGCTGAGCTAGAGGCCAAAATCCACAGGTAGGCACTTTGCAAAAAACACCTCTGTTTTCTTTAAAAATTTGGATGTGTCCACGTTGCGCTTTGGGGCGTTTCCTGTCGCGGGCGCTAGGCCTACCCACACAAGTGAGGTATCATTTTTATCGGGAGACTTGGGGGAACGCTGGGTGGAAGGAAATTTGTGGCTCCTCTAAGATTCCAGAACTTTCTGCCACAGAAATGTGAGGAACATGTGTTTTTAAGCCAAATTTTGAGTTTGGCAAAGGATTCTGGGTAACAGAACCTGGTCCGAGCCAAACAAGTCACCCCATCTTGGATTCCCCTAGGTCTCTAGGTTTCAGAAATGCACAGGTTTGGTAGGTTTCCCTAGTTGCCGGCTGAGCTAGAGGCCAAAATCTACAGGTAGGCACTTTGCAAAAAACACCTCTGTTTTCTTTCAAAAATTTGGATGTGTCCACGTTGCGCTTTGTGGCATTTCCTGTCGCGGGCGCTAGGCCTATCCACACAAGTGAGGTATCATTTTTATTGGGAGACTTGGGGGAACGCTGGGTGGAAGGAAACTTGTGGCTCCTCTCAGATTCCAGAACTTTCTGCCACAGAAATGTGAGGAACATGTGTTTTTTTAGCCAAATTTTGAGGTTTGCAAAGGATTCTGGGTAACAGAACCTGGTCCGAGCCACACAAGTCACCCCATCTTAGATTCCCCTAGGTCTCTAGTTTTTAGAAATGCACAGGTTTGGTAGGTTTCCCTCGGTGCCGGCTGAGCTAGAGGCCAAAATCTACAGGTAGGCACTTTGCAAAAAACACCTCTGTTTTCATTCAAAAATGTGGATGTGTCCACGTTGCACTTTGGGGCGTTTCCTGTCGCGGGCGCTAGGCCTACCCACACAAGTGAGGTATCATTTTTATCGGGAGACTTGGGGGAACGCTGGGTGGAAGGAAATTTGTGGCTCCTCTCAGATTCCAGAACTTTCTGCCACAGAAATGTGAGGAACATGTGTTTTTTTAGCCAAATTTTGAGGTTTGCAAAGGATTCTGGGTAACAGAACCTGGTCCGAGCCACAAAAGTCACCCCATCTTGCATTCCCCTAGGTGTCTAGTTTTCAGAAATGCACAGGTTTGGTTGGTTTCCCTAGGTGCCGGCTGAGCTAGAGGCCAAAATCTACTGGTAGGCACTTTGCAAAAAACACCTCTGTTTTCTTTCAAAAATTTGGATGTGTCCACGTTGCACTTTGGGGCGTTTCCTGTCGCGGGCGCTAGGCCTACCCACACAAGTGAGGTATCATTTTTATCGGGAGACTTGGGGGAACGCTGGGTGGAAGGAAATTTGTGGCTCCTCTCAGATTCCAGAACTTTCTGCCACAGAAATGTGAGGAACATCTGTTTTTTTAGCCAAATTTTGAGGTTTGCAAAGGATTCCGGGTAACAGAACCTGGTCTGAGCCACACAAGTCACCCCATCTTGGATTCCCCTAGGTCTCTAGTTTTCAGAAATGCACAGGTTTGGTAGGTTTCCCTAGGTGCCGGCTGAGCTAGAGGCCAAAATCTACAGGTAGGCACTTTGCAAAAAACACCTCTGTTTTCTTTCAAAAATTTGTATGTGTCCACGTTGCGCTTTGGGGAGTTTCCTGTCGCGGGCGCTAGGCCTACCCACACAAGTGAGGTATCATTTTTATTGGGAGACTTGGGGGAACGCTGGGTGGAAGGAAACTTGTGGCTCCTCTCAGATTCCAGAACTTTCTGCCACAGAAATGTGAGAAACATGTGTTTTTTTAGCCAAATTTTGAGGTTTGCAAAGGATTCTGGGTAACAGCACCTGGTCCGAGCCACACAAGTCACCCCCATCTTGGATTCCCTTAGGTCTCTAGTTTTCAGAAATGCACAGGTTTGGTAGGTTTCCCTAGGTGCCAGCTCAGCTAGAGGCCAAAATCTACAGATAGGCACTTTGCAAAAAACACCTCTGTTTTCTTTCAAAAATTTGGATGTGTCCACTTTGCGCTTTGGGGCGTTTCCTGTCGCGGGCGCTAGGCCTACCCACACAAGTGAGGTATCATTTTTATCGGGAGACTTGGGGTAACGCTGGGTGGAAGGAAACTTGTGGCTCCTGTCAGATTCCAGAACTTTCTGCCACAGAAATGTGAGGAACATGTGTTTTTTTTTTAGCCAAATTTTGAGGTTTGCAAAGGATTCTGGGTAACAGAACCTGGTCTGAGCCACACAAGTCACCCCATCTTGGATTCCCCTAGGTCTCTAGTTTTCAGAAATGCACAGGTTTGGTAGGTTTCCCTAGGTGCCGGCTGAGCTAGAGGCCAAAATCTACAGGTAGGCACTTTGCCAAAAAAACCTCTGTTTTCTTTAAAAAATGTGGATGTGTCCACGTTGCGCTTTGGGGCGTTTCCTGTTGCGGGTGCTAGGCCTACCCACACAAGTGAGGTATCATTTTTATCGGGAGACTTGGGGGAACGCTGGGTGGAAGGAAATTTGTGGCTCCTCTCAGATTCCAGAACTTTCTGCTACAGAAATGTGAGGAACATGTGTTTTTTTTTTAGCCAAATTTTGAGGTTTGCAAAGGACTCTGGGTAACAGAAACTGGTCCGAGCCACACAAGTCACCCCATCTTGGATTCCCCTAGGTCTCTAGTTTTCAGAAATGCACAGGTTTGGTAGGTTTCCCTAGGTGCCGGCTGAGCTAGAGGCCAAAATCTACAGGTAGGCACTTTGCAAAAAACACCTCTGTTTTCTTTAAAAACATTTGGATGTGTCCACGTTGCGCTTTGGGGCGTTTCCTGTCGCGGGCGCTAGGCCTACCCACACAAGTGAGGTATCATTTTTATCGGGAGACTTGGGGGAACGCTGGGTGGACGGAAACTTGTGGCTCCTCTCAGATTCCAGAACTTTCTGCCACAGAAGTGTGAGGAACATGTGTTTTTTTAGCCAAATTTTGAGGTTTGCAAAGGATTCTGGGTAACAGCACCTGGTCCGAGCCACACAAGTCACCCCCATCTTGGATTCCCTTAGGTCTCTAGTTTTCAGAAATGCACAGGTTTGGTAGGTTTCCCTAGGTGCCGGCTGAGCTAGAGGCCAAAATCTACAGGTAAGCACTTTGCAAAAAACACCTCTGTTTTCTTTCAAAAATTTGGATGTGTCCACGTTGCGCTTTGGGGCGTGTCCTGTCGCGGGCGCTAGGCCTACCCACACAAGTGAGGTATCATTTTTATCGGGAGACTTGGGGGAACGCTGGGTGGAAGGAAATTTGTGGCTCCTCTCAGATTCCAGAACTTTCTGCCACAGAAATGTGAGGAACATGGGATTTTTTAGCCAAATTTTGAGGTTTGCAAAGGATTCTGGGTAACAGAACCTGGTCCGAGCCACACAAGTCACCAAATCTTGGATTCCCCTAGGTCTCTAGTTTTCAGAAATGCACAGGTTTGGTAGGTTTCCCTAGGTGCCGGCTGAGCTAGAGGCCAAAATCTACAGGTAGGCACTTTGCAAAAAACACCTCTGTTTTCTTTCAAAAATGTGGATGTGTCCACGTTGCGCTTTGGGGCGTTTCATGTCGCGGGCGCTAGGCCTACCCACACAAGTGAGGTATCATTTTTATCGGGAGACTTGGGAGAATGCTGGGTGGAAGGAAATTTGTGGCTCCTCTCAGATTCCAGAACTTTCTGCCACAGAAATGTGAGGAACATGTGTTTTTTTAGCCAAATTTTGAGGTTGCAAAGGATTCTGGGTAACAGAACCTGGTCTGAGCCACACAAGTCACCCCATCTTGGATTCCCCTAGGTCTCTAGTTTTCAGAAATGCACAGGTTTGGTAGGTTTCCCTAGGTGCCGGCTGAGCCAGAGGCCAAAATCCACAGGTAGGCACTTTGCTAAAAACAGCTCTGTTTTCTGTGATGTGTCCACGTTGTGTTTTGGGGTATATCCTGTCGCGGGTGCTAGGCCTACCCACACAAGTGAGGTATCATTTTTATCGGGAGACTTGGGGGAACGCTGGGTGGAAGGAAATTTGTGGCTCCTCTCAGATTCCAGAACTTTCTGCCACAGAAATATGAGGAACATGTGTTTTTTTGCCAAGTTTTGAGATTTGCAAAGGATTCTGGGTAACAGAACCTGGTCCGAGCCACACATGTCACCCCATCTTGGATTCCCCTAGGTCTCTAGTTTTCAGAAATGCAGAGGTTTGGTAGGTTTACCTAGGTGCCGGCTGAGCTAGAGGCCAAAATCCACAGGTAGGCACTTTGCAAAAAACACCTCTGTTTTCTTTAAAAAATTTGGATGTGTCCACGTTGCGCTTTGGGGCGTTTCCTGTCGCGGGCGCTAGGCCTACCCACACAAGTGAGGTATCATTTTTATCGGGAGACTTGGGGGAACGCTGGGTGGAAGGAAATTTGTGGCTCCTCTAAGATTCCAGAACTTTCTGCCACAGAAATGTGAGGAACATGTGTTTTTTTAGCCAAATTTTGAGGTTTGCAAAGGATTCTGGGTAACAGAACCTGGTCCGAGCCACACAAGTCACCCCATCTTGGATTCCCCTAGGTCTCTAGGTTTCAGAAATGCACAGGTTTGGTAGGTTTCCCTAGTTGCCGGCTGAGCTAGAGGCCAAAATCTACAGGTAGGCACTTTGCAAAAAACACCTCTGTTTTCTTTCAAAAATTTGGATGTGTCCACGTTGCGCTTTGTGGCGTTTCCTGTCGCGGGCGCTAGGCCTACCCACACAAGTGAGGTATCATTTTTATCGGGAGACTTGGGGGAACGCTGGGTGGAAGGAAATTTGTGGCTCCTCTCAGATTCCAGAACTTTCTGCCACAGAAATGTGAGGAACATCTGTTTTTTTAGCCAAATTTTGAGGTTTGCAAAGGATTCTGGGTAACAGAACCTGGTCTGAGCCACACAAGTCACCCCATCTTGGATTCCCCTAGGTCTCTAGTTTTCAGAAATGCACAGGTTTGGTAGGTTTCCCTAGGTGCCGGCTGAGCTAGAGGCCAAAATCTACAGGTAGGCACTTTGCAAAAAACACCTCTGTTTTCTTTCAAAAATTTGTATGTGTCCACGTTGCGCTTTGGGGAGTTTCCTGTCGCGGGCGCTAGGCCTACCCACACAAGTGAGGTATCATTTTTATCGGGAGACTTGGGGGAACGCTGGGTGGAAGGAAAGTTGTGGCTCCTCTCAGATTCCAGAACTTTCTGCCACAGAAATGTGAGGAACATGTGTTTTTTTAGCCAAATTTTGAGGTTTGCAAAGGATTCTGGGTAACAGAACCTGGTCCGATCCACAAAAGTCACCCCATCTTGCATTCCCCTAGGTCTCTAGTTTTCAGAAATGCACAGGTTTGGTTGGTTTCCCTAGGTGCCGGCTGAGCTAGAGGCCAAAATCTACTGGTAGGCACTTTGCAAAAAACACCTCTGTTTTCTTTCAAAAATTTGGATGTGTCCACGTTGCGCTTTGTGGCATTTCCTGTCGCGGGCGCTAGGCCTACCCACACAAGTGAGGTATCATTTTTATTGGGAGACTTGGGGGAACGCTGGGTGGAAGGAAACTTGTGGCTCCTCTCAGATTCCAGAACTTTCTGCCACAGAAATGTGAGGAACATGTGTTTTTTTAGCCAAATTTTGAGGTTTGCAAAGGATTCTGGGTAACAGCACCTGGTCCGAGCCACACAAGTCACCCCCATCTTGGATTCCCTTAGGTCTCTAGTTTTCAGAAATGCACAGGTTTGGTAGGTTTCCCTAGGTGCCGGCTCAGCTAGAGGCCAAAATCTACAGATAGGCACTTTGCAAAAAACACCTCTGTTTTCTTTCAAAAATTTGGATGTGTCCACGTTGCGCTTTGGGGCGTTTCCTGTCGCGGGCGCTAGGCCTACCCACACAAGTGAGGTATCATTTTTATCGGGAGACTTGGGGGAACGCTGGGTGGAACGAAACTTGTGGCTCCTCTCAGATTCCAGAACTTTCTGCCACAGAAATGTGAGGAACATGTGTTTTTTTAGCCAAATTTTGAGGTTTGCAAAGGATTCTGGGTAACAGAACCTGGTCTGAGCCACACAAGTCACCCCATCTTGGATTCCCCTAGGTCTCTAGTTTTCAGAAATGCACAGGTTTGGTAGGTTTCCCTAGGTGCCGGCTGAGCTAGAGGCCAAAATCTACAGGTAGGCACTTTGCAAAAAAAACCTCTGTTTTCTTTCAAAAATTTGGATGTGTCCATGTTGCGCTTTGGGGCGTTTCCTGTCACGGGTGCTAGGCCTACCCACACAAGTGAGGTATCATTTTTATCGGGAGACTTGGGGGAACGCTGGGTGGAAGGAAATTTGTGGCTCCTCTCAGATTCCAGAACTTTCTGCCACAGAAATGTGAGGAACATGTGTTTTTTTAGCCAAATTTTGAGGTTTGCAAAGGACTCTGGGTAACAGAACCTGGTCCGAGCCACACAAGTCACCCCATCTTGCATTCCCCTAGGTCTCTAGTTTTCAGAAATGCACAGGTTTGGTAGGTTTCCCTAGGTGCCGGCTGAGCTAGAGGCCAAAATCTACAGATAGGCACTTTGCAAAAAACACCTCTGTTTTCTTTCAAAAATGTGGATGTGTCCACGTTGCCCTTTGGGGCGTTTCCTGTCGCGGGCGCTAGGCCTACCCACACAAGTGAGGTATCATTTTTATCGGGAGACTTGGGGGAACGCTGGGTGGAAGGAAACTTGTGGCTCCTCTCAGATTCCAGAACTTTCTGCCACAGAAATGTGAGGAACATGTGTTTTTTTAGCCAAATTTTGAGGTATGCAAAGGATTCTGGGTAACAGAACCTGGTCTGAGCCACACAAGTCACCCCATCTTGGATTCCCCTAGGTCTCTAGTTTTCAGAAATGCACAGGTTTGGTAGGTTTCCCTAGGTGCCGGCTGAGCTAGAGGCCAAAATCTACAGGTAGGCACTTTGCAAAAAAAACCTCTGTTTTCTTTCAAAAATTTGAATGTGTCCACGTTGCGCTTTGGGGCGTTTCCTGTCGCGGGTGCTAGGCCTACCCACACAAGTGAGGTATCATTTTTATCGGGAGACTTGGGGGAACGCTGGGTGGAAGGAAATTTGTGGCTCCTCTCAGATTCCAGAACTTTCTGCCACAGAAATGTGAGGAACATGTATTTTTTTAGCCAAATTTTGAGGTTTGCAAAGGACTCTGGGTAACAGAACCTGGTCCGAGCCACACAAGTCACCCCATCTTGCATTCCCCTAGGTCTCTAGTTTTCAGAAATGCACAGGTTTGGTAGGTTTCCCTAGGTGCCGGCTGAGCTAGAGGCCAAAATCTACAGGTAGGCACTTTGCAAAAAACACCTCTGTTTTCTTTCAAAAATTTGGATGTGTCCACGTTGCGCTTTGGGGCGTTTCCTGTCGCGGGCGCTAGGCCTACCCACACAAGTGAGGTATCATTTTTATCGGGAGACTTGGGGGAACGCTGGGTGGAAGAAAACTTGTGGCTCCTCTCAGATTCCAGAACTTTCTGCCACAGAAATGTGAGGAACATGAGTTTTTTTAGCCAAATTTTGAGGTTTGCAAAGGACTCTGGGTAACAGAACCTGGTCCGAGCCACACAAGTCACCCCATCTTGCATTCCCCTAGGTCTCTAGTTTTCAGAAATGCACAGGTTTGGTAGGTTTCCCTAGGTGCCAGCTCAACTAGAGGCCAAAATCTACAGATAGGCACTTTGCAAAAAACACCTCTGTTTTCTTTCAAAAATTTGGATGTATCCACTTTGCGCTTTGGGGCGTTTCCTGTCGCGGGCGCTAGGCCTACCCACACAAGTGAGGTATCATTTTTATCGGGAGACTTGGGGTAACGCTGGGTGGAAGGAAACTTGTGGCTCCTGTCAGATTCCAGAACTTTCTGCCACAGAAATGTGAGGAACATGTGTTTTTTTAGCCAAATTTTGAGGTTTGCAAAGGATTCTGGGTAACAGAACCTGGTCTGAGCCACACAAGTCACCCCATCTTGGATTCCCCTAGGTCTCTAGTTTTCAGAAATGCACAGGTTTGGTAGGTTTCCCTAGGTGCCGGCTGAGCTAGAGGCCAAAATCTACAGGTAGGCACTTTGCAAAAAAAACCTCTGTTTTCTTTAAAAAATGTGGATGTGTCCACGTTGCGCTTTGGGGCGTTTCCTGTTGCGGGTGCTAGGCCTACCCACACAAGTGAGGTATCATTTTTATCGGGAGACTTGGGGGAACGCTGGGTGGAAGGAAATTTGTGGCTCCTCTCAGATTCCAGACCTTTCTGCTACAGAAATGTGAGGAACATGTGTTTTTTTTTTAGCCAAATTTTGAGGTTTGCAAAGGACTCTGGGTAACAGAAACTGGTCCGAGCCACACAAGTCACCCCATCTTGGATTCCCCTAGGTCTCTAGTTTTCAGAAATGCACAGGTTTGGTAGGTTTCCCTAGGTGCCGGCTGAGCTAGAGGCCAAAATCTACAGGTAGGCACTTTGCAAAAAACACCTCTGTTTTCTTTAAAAAAATTTGGATGTGTCCACGTTGCGCTTTGGGGCGTTTCCTGTCGCGGGCGCTAGGCCTACCCACACAAGTGAGGTATCATTTTTATCGGGAGACTTGGGGGAACGCTGGGAGGACGGAAACTTGTGGCTCCTCTCAGATTCCAGAACTTTCTGCCACAGAAGTGTGAGGAACATGTGTTTTTTTAGCCAAATTTTGAGGTTTGCAAAGGATTCTGGGTAACAGCACCTGGTCCGAGCCACACAAGTCACCCCCATCTTGGATTCCCTTAGGTCTCTAGTTTTCAGAAATGCACAGGTTTGGTAGGTTTCCCTAGGTGCCGGCTGAGCTAGAGGCCAAAATCTACAGGTAAGCACTTTGCAAAAAACACCTCTGTTTTCTTTCAAAAATTTGGATGTGTCCACGTTGCGCTTTGGGGCGTTTCCTGTCGCGGGCGCTAGGCCTACCCACACAAGTGAGGTATCATTTTTATCGGGAGACTTGGGGGAACGCTGGGTGGAAGGAAATTTGTGGCTCCTCTCAGATTCCAGAACTTTCTGCCACAGAAATGTGAGGAACATGGGTTTGTTTAGCCAAATTTTGAGGTTTGCAAAGGATTCTGGGTAACAGAACCTGGTCCGAGCCACACAAGTCACCAAATCTTGGATTCCCCTAGGTCTCTAGTTTTCAGAAATGCACAGGTTTGGTAGGTTTCCCTAGGTGCCGGCTGAGCTAGAGGCCAAAATCTACAGGTAGGCACTTTGCAAAAAACACCTCTGTTTTCTTTCAAAAATGTGGATGTGTCCACGTTGCGCTTTGGGGCGTTTCATGTCGCGGGCGCTAGGCCTACCCACACAAGTGAGGTATCATTTTTATCGGGAGACTTGGGAGAATGCTGGGTGGAAGGAAATTTGTGGCTCCTCTCAGATTCCAGAACTTTCTGCCACAGAAATGTGAGGAACATGTGTTTTTTTAGCCAAATTTTGAGGTTTGCAAAGGATTCTGGGTAAGAGAACCTGGTCCGAGCCACACAAGTCACCCCATCTTGGATTCCCCTAGGTCTCTAGTTTTCAGAAATGCACAGGTTTGGTAGGTTTCCCTAGGTGCCGGCTGAGCCAGAGGCCAAAATCCACAGGTAGGCACTTTGCTAAAAACAGCTCTGTTTTCTGTGATGTGTCCACGTTGTGTTTTGGGGTATATCCTGTCGCGGGTGCTAGGCCTACCCACACAAGTGAGGTATCATTTTTATCGGGAGACTTGGGGGAACGCTGGGTGGAAGGAAATTTGTGGCTCCTCTCAGATTCCAGAACTTTCTGCCACAGAAATATGAGGAACATGTGTTTTTTTGCCAAGTTTTGAGATTTGCAAAGGATTCTGGGTAACAGAACCTGGTCCGAGCCACACATGTCACCCCATCTTGGATTCCCCTAGGTCTCTAGTTTTCAGAAATGCAGAGGTTTGGTAGGTTTACCTAGGTGCCGGCTGAGCTAGAGGCCAAAATCCACAGGTAGGCACTTTGCAAAAAACACCTCTGTTTTCTTTAAAAAATTTGGATGTGTCCACGTTGCGCTTTGGGGCGTTTCCTGTCGCGGGCGCTAGGCCTACCCACACAAGTGAGGTATCATTTTTATCGGGAGACTTGGGGGAACGCTGGGTGGAAGGAAATTTGTGGCTCCTCTAAGATTCCAGAACTTTCTGCCACAGAAATGTGAGGAACATGTGTTTTTTTAGCCAAATTTTGAGGTTTGCAAAGGATTCTGGGTAACAGAACCTGGTCCGAGCCACACAAGTCACCCCATCTTGGATTCCCCTAGGTCTCTAGGTTTCAGAAATGCACAGGTTTGGTAGGATTCCCTAGTTGCCGGCTGAGCTAGAGGCCAAAATCTACAGGTAGGCACTTTGCAAAAAACACCTCTGTTTTCTTTCAAAAATTTGGATGTGTCCACATTGCGCTTTGTGGCGTTTCCTGTCGCGGGCGCTAGGCCTACCCACACAAGTGAGGTATCATTTTTATTGGGAGACTTGGGGGAACGCTGGGTGGAAGGAAACTTGTGGCTCCTCTCAGATTCCAGAACTTTCTGCCACAGAAATGTGAGGAACATGTGTTTTTTTAGCCAAATTTTGAGGTTTGCAAAGGATTCTGGGTAACAGAACCTGGTCCGAGCCACACAAGTCACCCCATCTTGGATTCCCCTAGGTCTCTAGTTTTTAGAAAGGCACAGGTTTGGTAGGTTTCCCTAGGTGCCGGCTGAGCTAGAGGCCAAAATCTACAGGTAGGCACTTTGCAAAAAACACCTCTGTTTTCATTCAAAAATTTGGATGTGTCCACGTTGCACTTTGGGGCGTTTCCTGTCGCGGGCGCTAGGCCTACCCACACAAGTGAGGTATCATTTTTATCGGGAGACTTGGGGGAACGCTGGGTGGAAGGAAATTTGTGGCTCCTCTCAGATTCCAGAACTTTCTGCCACAGAAATGTGAGGAACATCTGTTTTTTTAGCCAAATTTTGAGGTTTGCAAAGGATTCTGGGTAACAGAACCTGGTCTGAGCCACACAAGTCACCCCATCTTGGATTCCCCTAGGTCTCTAGTTTTCAGAAATGCACAGGTTTGGTAGGTTTCCCTAGGTGCCGGCTGAGCTAGAGGCCAAAATCTACAGGTAGGCACTTTGCAAAAAACACCTCTGTTTTCTTTCAAAAATTTGTATGTGTCCACGTTGCGCTTTGGGGAGTTTCCTGTCGCGGGCGCTAGGCCTACCCACACAAGTGAGGTATCATTTTTATCGGGAGACTTGGGGGAACGCTGGGTGGAAGGAAAGTTGTGGCTCCTCTCAGATTCCAGAACTTTCTGCCACAGAAATGTGAGGAACATGTGTTTTTTTAGCCAAATTTTGAGGTTTGCAAAGGATTCTGGGTAACAGAACCTGGTCCGATCCACAAAAGTCACCCCATCTTGCATTCCCCTAAGTCTCTAGTTTTCAGAAATGCACAGGTTTGGTTGGTTTCCCTAGGTGCCGGCTGAGCTAGAGGCCAAAATCTACTGGTAGGCACTTTGCAAAAAACACCTCTGTTTTCTTTCAAAAATTTGGATGTGTCCACGGTCCGCTTTGTGGCATTTCCTGTCGCGGGCGCTAGGCCTACCCACACAAGTGAGGTATCATTTTTATTGGGAGACTTGGGGGAACGCTGGGTGGAAGGAAACTTGTGGCTCCTCTCAGATTCCAGAACTTTCTGCCACAGAAATGTGAGGAACATGTGTTTTTTTAGCCAAATTTTGAGGTTTGCAAAGGATTCTGGGTAACAGCACCTGGTCCGAGCCACACAAGTCACCCCCATCTTGGATTCCCTTAGGTCTCTAGTTTTCAGAAATGCACAGGTTTGGTAGGTTTCCCTAGGTGCCGGCTCAGCTAGAGGCCAAAATCTACAGATAGGCACTTTGCAAAAAACACCTCTGTTTTCTTTCAAAAATTTGGATGTGTCCACGTTGCGCTTTGGGGCGTTTCCTGTCGCGGGCGCTAGGCCTACCCACACAAGTGAGGTATCATTTTTATCGGGAGACTTGGGGGAACGCTGGGTGGAACGAAACTTGTGGCTCCTCTCAGATTCCAGAACTTTCTGCCACAGAAATGTGAGGAACATGTGTTTTTTTAGCCAAATTTTGAGGTTTGCAAAGGATTCTGGGTAACAGAACCTGGTCTGAGCCACACAAGTCACCCCATCTTGGATTCCCCTAGGTCTCTAGTTTTCAGAAATGCACAGGTTTGGTAGGTTTCCCTAGGTGCCGGCTGAGCTAGAGGCCAAAATCTACAGGTAGGCACTTTGCAAAAAAAACCTCTGTTTTCTTTCAAAAATTTGGATGTGTCCACGTTGCGCTTTGGGGCGTTTCCTGTCACGGGTGCTAGGCCTACCCACACAAGTGAGGTATCATTTTTATCGGGAGACTTGGGGGAACGCTGGGTGGAAGGAAATTTGTGGCTCCTCTCAGATTCCAGAACTTTCTGCCACAGAAATGGGAGGAACATGTGTTTTTTTAGCCAAATTTTGAGGTTTGCAAAGGACTCTGGGTAACAGAACCTGGTCCGAGCCACACAAGTCACCCCATCTTGCATTCCCCTAGGTCTCTAGTTTTCAGAAATGCACAGGTTTGGTAGGTTTCCCTAGGTGCCGGCTGAGCTAGAGGCCAAAATCTACAGATAGGCACTTTGCAAAAAACACCTCTGTTTTCTTTCAAAAATTTGGATGTGTCCACGTTGCCCTTTGGGGTGTTTCCTGTCGCGGGCGCTAGGCCTACCCACACAAGTGAGGTATCATTTTTATCGGGAGACTTGGGGGAACGCTGGGTGGAAGGAAACTTGTGGCTCCTCTCAGATTCCAGAACTTTCTGCCACAGAAATGTGAGGAACATGTGTTTTTTTAGCCAAATTTTGAGGTATGCAAAGGATTCTGGGTAACAGAACCTGGTCTGAGCCACACAAGTCACCCCATCTTGGATTCCCCTAGGTCTCTAGTTTTCAGAAATGCACAGGTTTGGTAGGTTTCCCTAGGTGCCGGCTGAGCTAGAGGCCAAAATCTACAGGTAGGCACTTTGCAAAAAAAACCTCTGTTTTCTTTCAAAAATTTGAATGTGTCCACGTTGCGCTTTGGGGCGTTTCCTGTCGCGGGTGCTAGGCCTACCCACACAAGTGAGGTATCATTTTTATCGGGAGACTTGGGGGAACGCTGGGTGGAACGAAACTTGTGGCTCCTCTCAGATTCCAGAACTTTCTGCCACAGAAATGTGAGGAACATGTGTTTTTTTAGCCAAATTTTGAGGTTTGCAAAGGATTCTGGGTAACAGAACCTGGTCTGAGCCACACAAGTCACCCCATCTTGGATTCCCCTAGGTCTCTAGTTTTCAGAAATGCACAGGTTTGGTAGGTTTCCCTAGGTGCCGGCTGAGCTAGAGGCCAAAATCTACAGGTAGGCACTTTGCAAAAAAAACCTCTGTTTTCTTTCAAAAATTTGGATGTGTCCACGTTGCGCTTTGGGGCGTTTCCTGTCACGGGTGCTAGGCCTACCCACACAAGTGAGGTATCATTTTTATCGGGAGACTTGGGGGAACGCTGGGTGGAAGGAAATTTGTGGCTCCTCTCAGATTCCAGAACTTTCTGCCACAGAAATGGGAGGAACATGTGTTTTTTTAGCCAAATTTTGAGGTTTGCAAAGGACTCTGGGTAACAGAACCTGGTCCGAGCCACACAAGTCACCCCATCTTGCATTCCCCTAGGTCTCTAGTTTTCAGAAATGCACAGGTTTGGTAGGTTTCCCTAGGTGCCGGCTGAGCTAGAGGCCAAAATCTACAGATAGGCACTTTGCAAAAAACACCTCTGTTTTCTTTCAAAAATTTGGATGTGTCCACGTTGCCCTTTGGGGCGTTTCCTGTCGCGGGCGCTAGGCCTACCCACACAAGTGAGGTATCATTTTTATCGGGAGACTTGGGGGAACGCTGGGTGGAAGGAAACTTGTGGCTCCTCTCAGATTCCAGAACTTTCTGCCACAGAAATGTGAGGAACATGTGTTTTTTTAGCCAAATTTTGAGGTATGCAAAGGATTCTGGGTAACAGAACCTGGTCTGAGCCACACAAGTCACCCCATCTTGGATTCCCCTAGGTCTCTAGTTTTCAGAAATGCACAGGTTTGGTAGGTTTCCCTAGGTGCCGGCTGAGCTAGAGGCCAAAATCTACAGGTAGGCACTTTGCAAAAAAAACCTCTGTTTTCTTTAAAAAATTTGAATGTGTCCACGTTGCGCTTTGGGGCGTTTCCTGTCGCGGGTGCTAGGCCTACCCACACAAGTGAGGTATCATTTTTATCGGGAGACTTGGGGGAACGCTGGGTGGAAGGAAATTTGTGGCTCCTCTCAGATTCCAGAACTTTCTGCCACAGAAATGTGAGGAACATGTATTTTTTTAGCCAAATTGTGAGGTTTGCAAAGGACTATGGGTAACAGAACCTGGTCCGAGCCACACAAGTCACCCCATCTTGCATTCCCCTAGGTCTCTAGTTTTCAGAAACGCACAGGTTTGGTAGGTTTCCCTAGGTGCCGGCTGAGCTAGAGGCCAAAATCTACAGGTAGGCACTTTGCAAAAAACACCTCTGTTTTCTTTCAAAAATTTGGATGTGTCCACGTTGCGCTTTGGGGCGTTTCCTGTCGCGGGCGCTAGGCCTACCCACACAAGTGAGGTATCATTTTTATCGGGAGACTTGGGGGAACGCTGGGTGGAAGAAAACTTGTGGCTCCTCTCAGATTCCAGAACTTTCTGCCACAGAAATGTGAGGAACATGTGTTTTTTTAGCCAAATTTTGAGGTTTGCAAAGGATTCTGGGTAACAGCACCTGGTCCGAGCCACACAAGTCACCCCCATCTTGGATTCCCTTAGGTCTCTAGTTTTAAGAAATGCACAAGTTTGGTAGGTTTCCCTAGGTGCCGGCTGAGCTAGAGGCCAAAATCTACAGGTATGCACGTTGCAAAAAACACCTCTGTTTTCTTTCAAAAATGTGGATGTGTCCACGTTGCGCTTTGGGGCGTTTCATGTCGCGGGCGCTAGGCCTACCTACACAAGTGAGGTATCATTTTTATCGGGAGACTTGGGGGAATGCTGGGTGGAAGGAAATTTGTGGCTCCTCTCAGATTCCAGAACTTTCTGCCACAGAAATGTGAGGAACATGTGTTTTTTTAGCCAAATTTTGAGGTTTGCAAAGGATTCTGGGTAAGAGAACCTGGTCCGAGCCACACAAGTCACCCCATCTTGGATTCCCCTAGGTCTCTAGTTTTCAGAAATGCACAGGTTTGGTAGGTTTCCCTAGGTGCCGGCTGAGCTAGAGGCCAAAATCTACAGGTAGGCACTTTGCAAAAAACACCTCTGTTTTCTTTAAAAAAAATTGGATGTGTCCACGTTGCGCTTTGGGGCGTTTCCTGTCGCGGGCGCTAGGCCTACCCACACAAGTGAGGTATCATTTTTATCGGGAGACTTGGGGGAACGCTGGGTGGAAGGAAATTTGTGGCTCCTCTCAGATTCCAGAACTTTCTGCCACAGAAATGTGAGGAACATGTGTTTTTTTAGCCAAATGTTGAGGTTTGCAAAGGATTCTGGGTAACAGAACCTGGTCCGAGCCACACAAGTCACCCCATCTTGGATTCCCCTAGGTCTCTAGTTTTCAGAAATGCACAGGTTTGGTAGGTTTCCCTAGGTTCCGGCTGAGCTAGAGGCCAAAATCTACAGGTAGGCACTTTGCAAAAAACACCTCTGTTTTCTTTAAAAAAAATTGGATGTGTCCACGTTGCGCTTTGGGGCGTTTCCTGTCGCGGGCGCTAGGCCTACCCACACAAGTGAGGTATCATTTTTATCGGGAGACTTGGGGGAACGCTGGGTGGAAGGAAATTTGTGGCTCCTCTCAGATTCCAGAACTTTCTGCCACAGAAATGTGAGGAACATGGGTTTTTTTAGCCAAATTTTGAGGTTTGCAAAGGATTCTGGGTAACAGAACCTGGTCCGAGCCACACAAGTCACCCAATCTTGGATTCCCCTAGGTCTCTAGTTTTCAGAAATTCACAGGTTTGGTAGGTTTCCCTAGGTGCCGGCTGAGCTAGAGGCCAAAATCTACAGGTAGGCACTTTGCTAAAAACAGCTCTGTTTTCTGTAATGTGTCCACGTTGTGTTTTGGGGCATATCCTGTCGCGGGTGCTAGGCCTACCCACACAAGTGAGGTATCATTTTTATCGGGAGACTTGGGGGAACGCTGGGTGGAAGGAAATTTGTGGCTCCTCTCAGATTCCAGAACTTTCTGCCACAGAAATGTGAGGAACATGTGTTTTTTTGCCAAGTTTTGAGATTTGCAAAGGATTCTGGGTAACAGAACCTGGTCCGAGCCACACATGTCACCCCATCTTGGATTCCCCTAGGTCTCTAGTTTTCAGAAATGCAGAGGTTTGGTAGGTTTCCCTAGGTGCCGGCTGAGCTAGAGGCCAAAATCCACAGGTAGGCACTTTGCAAAAAACACCTCTGTTTTCTTTAAAAATTTGGATGTGTCCACGTTGCGCTTTGGGGCGTTTCCTGTCGCGGGCGCTAGGCCTACCCACACAAGTGAGGTATCATTTTTATCGGGAGACTTGGGGGAACGCTGGGTGGAAGGAAATTTGTGGCTCCTCTAAGATTCCAGAACTTTCTGCCACAGAAATGTGAGGAACATGTGTTTTTTAAGCCAAATTTTGAGTATTGCAAAGGATTCTGGGTAACAGAACCTGGTCCGAGGAAAACAAGTCACCCCATCTTGGATTCCCCTAGGTCTCTAGGTTTCAGAAATGCACAGGTTTGGTAGGTTTCCCTAGTTGCCGGCTGAGCTAGAGGCCAAAATCTACAGGTAGGCACTTTGCAAAAAACACCTATGTTTTCTTTCAAAAATTTGGATGTGTCCACGTTGCGCTTTGTGGCATTTCCTGTCGCGGGCGCTAGGCCTACCCACACAAGTGAGGTATCATTTTTATTGGGAGACTTGGGGGAACGCTGGGTGGAAGGAAACTTGTGGCTCCTCTCAGATTCCAGAACTTTCTGCCACAGAAATGTGAGGAACATGTGTTTTTTTAGCCAAATTTTGAGGTTTGCAAAGGATTCTGGGTAACAGAACCTGGTCCGAGCCACACAAGTCACCCCATCTTAGATTCCCCTAGGTCTCTAGTTTTTAGAAATGCACAGGTTTGGTAGGTTTCCCTAGGTGCCGGCTGAGCTAGAGGCCAAAATCTACAGGTAGGCACTTTACAAAAAACACCTCTGTTTTCTTTCAAAAATGTGGATGTGTCCACGTTGCACTTTGGGGCGTTTCCTGTCGCGGGCGCTAGGCCTACCCACACAAGTGAGATATCATTTTTATTGGTAGACTTGGGGGAATGCTGGGTGGAAGGAAAGTTGTGGCTCCTCTCAGATTCCAGAACTTTCTGCCACAGAAATGTGAGGAACATGTGTTTTTTTAGCCAAATTTTGAGGTTTGCAAAGGATTCTGGGTAACAGAACCTGGTCCGAGCCACACAAGTCTCCCCATCTTGGATTCCCCTAGGTCTCTAGTTTTCAGAAATGCACAGGTTTGGTAGGTTTCCCTAGGTGCCGGCTGAGCTAGAGGCCAAAATCTACAGGTAGGCACTTTGCTAAAAACAGCTCTGTTTACTGTGATGTGTCCACGTTGTGTTTTGGGGCATATCCTGTCGCGGGTGCTAGGCATACCCACACAAGTGAGGTATCATTTTTATCGGGAGACTTGGGGGAACGCTGGGTAGAAGGAAATTTGTGGCTCCTCTCAGATTCCAGAACTTTCTGCCACAGAAATGTGAGGAACATGTGTTTTTTTAGCCAAATTTTGAGGTTTGCAAAGGATTCTGGGTAACAGAACCTGGTCCGAGCCACAAAAGTCACCCCATCTTGCATTCCCCTAGGTGTCTAGTTTTCAGAAATGCACAGGTTTGGTTGGTTTCCCTAGGTGCCGGCTGAGCTAGAGGCCAAAATCTACTGGTAGGCACTTTGCAAAAAACACCTCTGTTTTCTTTCAAAAATGTGGATGTGTCCACGTTGCGCTTTGTGGCGTTTCCTGTCGCGGGTGCTAGGCCTACCCACACAAGTGAGGTATCATTTTTATCGGGAGACTTGGGGGAACGCTGGGTGGAAGGAAACTTGTGGCTCCTCTCAGATTCCAGAACTTTCTGCCACAGAAATGTGAGGAACATGTGTTTTGTTAGCCAAATTTTGAGGTTTGCAAATGACTCTGGGTAACAGAAACTGGTCCGAGCCACACAAGTCACCCCATCTTGCATTCCCCTATGTCTCTAGTTTTCAGAAATGCACAGGTTTGGTTGGTTTCCCTAGGTGCCGGCTGAGCTAGAGGCCAAAATCTACAGGTAGGCACTTTGCAAAAAACACCTCTGTTTTCTTTCAAAAATTTGGATGTGTCCACGTTGCGCTTTGGGGCGTTTCCTGTCGCGGGCACTAGGCCTACCCACACAAGTGAGGTATCATTTTTATCGGGAGACTTGGGGGAACGCTGGGTGGAAGGAAACTTGTGGCTCCTCTCAGATTCCAGAACTTTCTGCCACAGAAATGTGAGGAACATGTGTTTTTTTAGCCAAATTTTGAGGTTTGCAAAGGATTCTGGGTAACAGCACCTGGTCCGAGCCACACAAGTCACCCCCATCTTGGATTCCCTTAGGTCTCTAGTTTTCAGAAATGCACAGGTTTGGTAGGTTTCCCTAGGTGCCGGCTGAGCTAGAGGCCAAAATCTACAGGTAGGCACTTTGCAAAAAACACCTCTGTTTTCTTTCAAAAATGTGGATGTGTCCACGTTGCGCTTTGGGGCGTTTCATGTCGCGGGCGCTAGGCCTACCCACACAAGTGAGGTATCATTTTTATCGGGAGACTTGGGGGAACGCTGGGTGGAAGGACATTTGTGGCTCCTCTCAGATTCCAGAACTTTCTGCCACAGAAATGTGAGGAACATGTGTTTTTTTAGCCAAATTTTGAGGTTTGCAAAGGATTCTGGGTAAGAGAACCTGGTCTGAGCCACACAAGTCACCCCATCTTGGATTCCCCTAGGTCTCTAGTTTTCAGAAATGCACAGGTTTGGTAGGTTTCCCTAGGTGCCGGCTGAGCTAGAGGCCAAAATCTACAGGTAGGCACTTTGCAAAAAACACCTCTGTTTTCTTTCAAAAATTTGTATATGTCCCCGTTGCGCTTTGGGGAGTTTCCTGTCGCGGGCGCTAGGCCTACCCACACAAGTGAGGTCTCATTTTTATCGGGAGACTTGGGGGAACGCTGGGTGGAAGGAAAGTTGTGGCTCCTCTCAGATTCCAGAACTTTCTGCCACAGAAATGTGAGGAACATGTGTTTTTTTAGCCAAATTTTGAAGTTTGCAAAGGATTCTGGGTAACAGAACCTGGTCCGAGCCACACAAGTCACCCCATCTTGGATTCCCCTAGGTCTCTAGTTTTCAGAAATGCACAGGTTTGGTAGGTTTCCCTAGGTGCCGGCTGAGCTAGAGGCCAAAATCCACAGGTAGGCACTTTGCAAAAAACACCTCTGTTTTCTTTAAAAAATTTGGATGTGTCCACGTTGCGCTTTGGGGCGTTTCCTGTCGCGGGCGCTAGGCCTACCCACACAAGTGAGGTATCATTTTTATCGGGAGACTTGGGGGAACGCTGGGTGGACGGAAATTTGTGGCTCCTCTAAGATTCCAGAACTTTCTGCCACAGAAATGTGAGGAACATGTGTTTTTTTTGCCAAATTTTGAGGTTTGCAAAGGATTCTGGGTAACAGAACCTGGTCCGAGCCACACAAGTCACCCCATCTTGGATTCCCCTAGGTCTCTAGGTTTCAGAAATGCACAGGTTTGGTACGTTTCCCAAGTTGCCGGCTGAGCTAGAGGCCAAAATCTACGGGTAGGCACTTTGCAAAAAACACCTCTGTTTTCTTTCAAAAATTTGGATGTGTCCACGTTGCGCTTTGGGGCGTTTCCTGTCGCGGGCACTAGGCCTACCCACACAAGTGAGGTATCATTTTTATCGGGAGACTTGGGGGAACGCTGGGTGGAAGGAAACTTGTGGCTCCTCTCAGATTCCAGAACTTTCTGCCACAGAAATGTGAGGAACATGTGTTTTTTTAGCCAAATTTTGAGGTTTGCAAAGGATTCTGGGTAACAGCACCTGGTCCGAGCCACACAAGTCACCCCCATCTTGGATTCCCTTAGGTCTCTAGTTTTCAGAAATGCACAGGTTTGGTAGGTTTCCCTAGGTGCCGGCTGAGCTAGAGGCCAAAATCTACAGGTAGGCACTTTGCAAAAAACACCTCTATTTTCTTTCAAAAATGTGGATGTGTCCACGTTGCGCTTTGGGGCGTTTCATGTCGCGGGCGCTAGGCCTACCCACACAAGTGATGTATCATTTTTATCGGGAGACTTGGGGGAACGCTGGGTGGAAGGAAATTTGTGGCTCCTCTCAGATTCCAGAACTTTCTGCCACAGAAATGTGAGGAACATGTGTTTTTTTAGCCAAATTTTGAGGTTTGCAAAGGATTCTGGGTAACAGCACCTGGTCCGAGCCACACAAGTCACCCCATCGTGGATTACCTTAGGTCTCTAATTATCAGAAATGCACAGGTTTGGTAGGTTTCCCTAGGTGCCGGCTGAGCTAGAGGCCAAAATCTACAGGTAGGCACTTTGCAAAAAACACCTCTGTTTTCTTTCAAAAATGTGTATGTGTCCACGTTGCCCTTTGGGGCGTTTCATGTCGCGGGCGCTAGGCCTACCCACACAAGTGATGTATCATTTTTATCGGGAGACTTGGGGGAACGCTGGGTGGAAGGAAATTTGTGGCTCCTCTCAGATTCCAGAACTTTCTGCAACAGAAATTTGAGGAACATGTGTTTTTTTAGCCAAATTTTGAGGTTTGCAAAGGATTCTGGGTAAGAGAACCTGGTCCGAGCCACACAAGTCACCCCATCTTGGATTCCCCTAGGTCTCTAGTTTTCAGAAATGCACAGGTTTGGTAGCTTTCCCTAGGTGCCGGCTGAGCTAGAGGCCAAAATCTACAGGTAGGCACTTTGCTAAAAACAGCTCTGTTTTCTGTGATGTGTCCACGTTGTGTTTTGGGGTATATCCTGTCGCGGGTGCTAGGCCTACCCACACAAGTGAGGTATCATTTTTATCGGGAGACTTGGGGGAACGCTGGGTGGAAGGAAATTTGTGGCTCCTCTCAGATTCCAGAACTTTCTGCCACAGAAATATGAGGAGCATGTGTTTTTTTGCCAAATGTTGAGGTTTGCAAAGGATTCTGGGTAACAGAACCTGGTCCAAGCCACACAAGTCACCCCATCTTGGATTCCCCTATGTCTCTAGTTTTCAGAAATGCACAGGTTTGGTAGGTTTCCCTAGGTGCCGGCTGAGCTAGAGGCCAAAATCTACAGGTAGGCACTTTGCAAAAAACACTTCTGTTTTCTTTAAAAAAAATTGGATGTGTCCTCGTTGCGCTTTGGGGCGTTTCCTGTCGCGGGCGCTAGGCCTACCCACACAAGTGAGGTATCATTTTTATCGGGAGACTTGGGGGAACGCTGGGTGGAAGGAAACTTGTGGCTCCTCTCAGATTCCAGAACTTTCTGCCACAGAAGTGTGAGGAACATGTGTTTTTTTAGCCAAATTTTGAGGTTTGCAAAGGATTCTGGGTAACAGCACCTGGTCCGAGCCACACAAGTCACCCCCATCTTGGTTTCCCTTAGGTCTCTAGTTTTCAGAAATGCACAGGTTTGGTAGGTTTCCCTAGGTGCCGGCTGAGCTAGAGGCCAAAATCTACAGGTAAGCACTTTGCAAAAAACACCTCTGTTTTCTTTCAAAAATTTGGATGTGTCCACGTTGCGCTTTGGGGCGTTTCCTGTCGCGGGTGCTAGGCCTACCCACACAAGTGAGGTATCATTTTTATCGGGAGACTTGGGGGAACGCTGGGTGGAAGGAAATTTGTGGCTCCTCTCAGATTCCAGAACTTTCTGCACAGAAATATGAGGAACATGTGTTTTTTTTGCCAAATGTTGAGGTTTGCAAAGGATTCTGGGTAACAGAACCTGGTCCAAGCCACACAAGTCACCCCATCTTGGATTCCCCTAGGTCTCTAGTTTTCAGAAATGCACAGGTTTGGTAGGTTTCCCTAGGTGCCGGCTGAGCTAGAGGCCAAAATCTACAGGTAGGCACTTTGCAAAAAACACCTCTGTTTTCTTTAAAAAAAATTGGATGTGTCCTCGTTGCGCTTTGGGGCGTTTCCTGTTGCGGGCGCTAGGCCTACCCACACAAGTGAGGTATCATTTTTATCGGGAGACTTGGGGGAACGCTGGGTGGAAGGAAACTTGTGGCTCCTCTCAGATTCCAGAACTTTCTGCCACAGAAGTGTGAGGAACATGTGTTTTTTTAGCCAAATTTTGAGGTTTGCAAAGGATTCTGGGTAACAGCACCTGGTCCGAGCCACACAAGTCACCCCCATCTTGGATTCCCTTAGGTCTCTAGTTTTCAGAAATGCACAGGTTTGGTAGGTTTCCCTAGGTGCCGGCTGAGCTAGAGGCCAAAATCTACAGGTAAGCACTTTGCAAAAAACACCTCTGTTTTCTTTCAAAAATTTGGATGTGTCCACGTTGCGCTTTGGGGCGTTTCCTGTCGCGGGTGCTAGGCCTACCCACACAAGTGAGGTATCATTTTTATCGGGAGACTTGGGGGAACGCTGGGTGGAAGGAAATTTGTGGCTCCTCTCAGATTCCAGAACTTTCTGCCACAGAAATGTGAGGAACATGTGTTTTTTAGCCAAATTTTGAGGTTTGCAAAGGATTCTGGGTAACAGAACCTGGTCCGAGCCACACAAGTCACCCCATCTTGGATTCCCCTAGGTCTCTAGTTTACAGAAATGCACAGGTTTTGTAGGTTTCCCTAGGTGCCGGCTGAGCTAGAGGCCAAAATCTACAGGTAGCTACTTTGCTAAAAACAGCTCTGTTTTCTGTAATGTGTCCACGTTGTGTTTTGGGGCATATCCTGTCGCGGGTGCTAGGCCTACCCACACAAGTGAGGTATCATTTTTATCGGGAGACTTGGGGGAACGCTGGGTGGAAGGAAATTTGTGGCTCCTCTCAGATTCCAGAACTTTCTGCCACAGAAATGTGAGGAACATGTGTTTTTTTGCCAAGTTTTGAGATTTGCAAAGGATTCTGGGTAACAGAACCTGGTCCGAGCCACACATGTCACCCCATCTTGGATTCCCCTAGGTCTCTAGTTTTCAGAAATGCAGAGGTTTGGTAGGTTTCCCTAGGTGCCGGCTGAGCTAGAGGCCAAAATCCACAGGTAGGCACTTTGCAAAAAACACCTCTGTTTTCTTTAAAAAATTTGGATGTGTCCACGTTGCGCTTTGGGGCGTTTCCTGTCGCGGGCGCTAGGCCTACCCACACAAGTGAGGTATCATTTTTATCGGGAGACTTGGGGGAACGCTGGGTGGAAGGAAATTTGTGGCTCCTCTCAGATTCCAGAACTTTCTGCCACAGAAATGTGAGGAACATGTGTTTTTTTGCCAAGTTTTGAGATTTGCAAAGGATTCTGGGTAACAGAACCTGGTCCGAGCCACACATGTCACCCCATCTTGGATTCCCCTAGGTCTCTAGTTTTCAGAAATGCAGAGGTTTGGTAGGTTTCCCTAGGTGCCGGCTGAGATAGAGGCCAAAATCCACAGGTAGGCACTTTGCAAAAAACACCTCTGTTTTCTTTAAAAAATTTGGATGTGTCCACGTTGCGCTTTGGGGCGTTTCCTGTCGCGGGCGCTAGGCCTACCCACACAAGTGAGGTATCATTTTTATCGGGAGACTTGGGGGAACGCTGGGTGGAAGGAAACTTGTGGCTCCTCTCAGATTCCAGAACTTTTTGCCACAGAAGTGTGAGGAACATGTGTTTTTTTAGCCAAATTTTGAGGTTTGCAAAGGATTCTGGGTAACAGCACCTGGTCCGAGCCACACAAGTCACCCCCATCTTGGATTCCCTTAGGTCTCTAGTTTTCAGAAATGCACAGGTTTAGTAGGTTTCCCTAGGTGCCGGCTGAGCTAGAGGCCAAAATCTACAGGTAAGCACTTTGCAAAAAACACCTCTGTTTTCTTTCAAAAATTTGGATGTGTCCACGTTGCGCTTTGGGGCATTTCCTGTCGCGAGTGCTAGTCCTACCCACACAAGTGAGGTATCATTTTTATCGGGAGACTTGGGGGAACGCTGGGTGGAAGGAAATTTGTGGCTCCTCTCAGATTCCAGAACTTTCTGCCACAGAAATATGAGGAACATGTGTTTTTTTGCCAAATGTTGAGGTTTGCAAAGGATTCTGGGTAACAGAACCTGGTCCAAGCCACACAAGTCACCCCATCTTGGATTCCCCTAGGTCTCTAGTTTTCAGAAATGCACAGGTTTGGTAGGTTTCCCTAGGTGCCGGCTGAGCTAGAGGCCAAAATCTACAGGTAGGCACTTTGCAAAAAACACCTCTGTTTTCTTTAAAAAAAATTGGATGTGTCCTCGTTGCGCTTTGGGGCGTTTCCTGTCGCGGGCGCTAGGCCTACCCACACAAGTGAGGTATCATTTTTATCGGGAGACTTGGGGGAACGCTGGGTGGAAGGAAACTTGTGGCTCCTCTCAGATTCCAGAACTTTCTGCCACAGAAGTGTGAGGAACATGTGTTTTTTTAGCCAAATTTTGAGGTTTGCAAAGGATTCTGGGTAACAGCACCTGGTCCGAGCCACACAAGTCACCCCCATCTTGGATTCCCTTAGGTCTCTAGTTTTCAGAAATGCACAGGTTTGGTAGGTTTCCCTAGGTGCCGGCTGAGCTAGAGGCCAAAATCTACAGGTAAGCACTTTGCAAAAAACACCTCTGTTTTCTTTCAAAAATTTGGATGTGTCCACGTTGCGCTTTGGGGCGTTTCCTGTCGCGGGTGCTAGGCCTACCCACACAAGTGAGGTATCATTTTTATCGGGAGACTTGGGGGAACGCTGGGTGGAAGGAAATTTGTGGCTCCTCTCAGATTCCAGAACTTTCTGCCACAGAAATGTGAGGAACATGTGTTTTTTAGCCAAATTTTGAGGTTTGCAAAGGATTCTGGGTAACAGAACCTGGTCCGAGCCACACAAGTCACCCCATCTTGGATTCCCCTAGGTCTCTAGTTTACAGAAATGCACAGGTTTTGTAGGTTTCCCTAGGTGCCGGCTGAGCTAGAGGCCAAAATCTACAGGTAGCTACTTTGCTAAAAACAGCTCTGTTTTCTGTAATGTGTCCACGTTGTGTTTTGGGGCATATCCTGTCGCGGGTGCTAGGCCTACCCACACAAGTGAGGTATCATTTTTATCGGGAGACTTGGGGGAACGCTGGGTGGAAGGAAATTTGTGGCTCCTCTCAGATTCCAGAACTTTCTGCCACAGAAATGTGAGGAACATGTGTTTTTTTGCCAAGTTTTGAGATTTGCAAAGGATTCTGGGTAACAGAACCTGGTCCGAGCCACACATGTCACCCCATCTTGGATTCCCCTAGGTCTCTAGTTTTCAGAAATGCAGAGGTTTGGTAGGTTTCCCTAGGTGCCGGCTGAGCTAGAGGCCAAAATCCACAGGTAGGCACTTTGCAAAAAACACCTCTGTTTTCTTTAAAAAATTTGGATGTGTCCACGTTGCGCTTTGGGGCGTTTCCTGTCGCGGGCGCTAGGCCTACCCACACAAGTGAGGTATCATTTTTATCGGGAGACTTGGGGGAACGCTGGGTGGAAGGAAATTTGTGGCTCCTCTCAGATTCCAGAACTTTCTGCCACAGAAATGTGAGGAACATGTGTTTTTTTGCCAAGTTTTGAGATTTGCAAAGGATTCTGGGTAACAGAACCTGGTCCGAGCCACACATGTCACCCCATCTTGGATTCCCCTAGGTCTCTAGTTTTCAGAAATGCAGAGGTTTGGTAGGTTTCCCTAGGTGCCGGCTGAGATAGAGGCCAAAATCCACAGGTAGGCACTTTGCAAAAAACACCTCTGTTTTCTTTAAAAAATTTGGATGTGTCCACGTTGCGCTTTGGGGCGTTTCCTGTCGCGGGCGCTAGGCCTACCCACACAAGTGAGGTATCATTTTTATCGGGAGACTTGGGGGAACGCTGGGTGGAAGGAAACTTGTGGCTCCTCTCAGATTCCAGAACTTTTTGCCACAGAAGTGTGAGGAACATGTGTTTTTTTAGCCAAATTTTGAGGTTTGCAAAGGATTCTGGGTAACAGCACCTGGTCCGAGCCACACAAGTCACCCCCATCTTGGATTCCCTTAGGTCTCTAGTTTTCAGAAATGCACAGGTTTGGTAGGTTTCCCTAGGTGCCGGCTGAGCTAGAGGCCAAAATCTACAGGTAAGCACTTTGCAAAAAACACCTCTGTTTTCTTTCAAAAATTTGGATGTGTCCACGTTGCGCTTTGGGGCGTTTCCTGTCGCGGGTGCTAGGCCTACCCACACAAGTGAGGTATCATTTTTATCGGGAGACTTGGGGGAACGCTGGGTGGAAGGAAATTTGTGGCTCCTCTCAGATTCCAGAACTTTCTGCCACAGAAATATGAGGAACATGTGTTTTTTTGCCAAATGTTGAGGTTTGCAAAGGATTCTGGGTAACAGAACCTGGTCCAAGCCACACAAGTCACCCCATCTTGGATTCCCCTAGGTCTCTAGTTTTCAGAAATGCACAGGTTTGGTAGGTTTCCCTAGGTGCCGGCTGAGCTAGAGGCCAAAATCTACAGGTAGGCACTTTGCAAAAAACACCTCTGTTTTCTTTAAAAAAAATTGGATGTGTCCTCGTTGCGCTTTGGGGCGTTTCCTGTCGCGGGCGCTAGGCCGACCCATACAAGTGAGGTATCATTTTTATCGGGAGACTTGGGGGAACGCTGGGTGGAAGGAAACTTGTGGCTCCTCTCAGATTCCAGAACTTTCTGCCACAGAAGTGTGAGGAACATGTGTTTTTTTAGCCAAATTTTGAGGTTTGCAAAGGATTCTGGGTAACAGCACCTGGTCCGAGCCACACAAGTCACCCCCATCTTGGATTCCCTTAGGTCTCTAGTTTTCAGAAATGCACAGGTTTGGTAGGTTTCCCTAGGTGCCGGCTGAGCTAGAGGCCAAAATCTACAGGTAAGCACTTTGCAAAAAACACCTCTGTTTTCTTTCAAAAATTTGGATGTGTCCACGTTGCGCTTTGGGGCGTTTCCTGTCGCGGGTGCTAGGCCTACCCACACAAGTGAGGTATCATTTTTATCGGGAGACTTGGGGGAACGCTGGGTGGAAGGAAATTTGTGGCTCCTCTCAGATTCCAGAACTTTCTGCCACAGAAATGTGAGGAACATGTGTTTTTTAGCCAAATTTTGAGGTTTGCAAAGGATTCTGGGTAACAGAACCTGGTCCGAGCCACACAAGTCACCCCATCTTGGATTCCCCTAGGTCTCTAGTTTACAGAAATGCACAGGTTTTGTAGGTTTCCCTAGGTGCCGGCTGAGCTAGAGGCCAAAATCTACAGGTAGCTACTTTGCTAAAAACAGCTCTGTTTTCTGTAATGTGTCCACGTTGTGTTTTGGGGCATATCCTGTCGCGGGTGCTAGGCCTACCCACACAAGTGAGGTATCATTTTTATCGGGAGACTTGGGGGAACGCTGGGTGGAAGGAAATTTGTGGCTCCTCTCAGATTCCAGAACTTTCTGCCACAGAAATGTGAGGAACATGTGTTTTTTTGCCAAGTTTTGAGATTTGCAAAGGATTCTGGGTAACAGAACCTGGTCCGAGCCACACATGTCACCCCATCTTGGATTCCCCTAGGTCTCTAGTTTTCAGAAATGCAGAGGTTTGGTAGGTTTCCCTAGGTGCCGGCTGAGCTAGAGGCCAAAATCCACAGGTAGGCACTTTGCAAAAAACAGCTCTGTTTTCTTTAAAAAATTTGGATGTGTCCACGTTGTGCTTTGGGGCGTTTCCTGTCGCGGGCACTAGGCCTACCCACACAAGTGAGGTATCATTTTTATCGGGAGACTTGGGGGAACGCTGGGTGGAAGGAAATTTGTGGCTCCTCTCAGATTCCAGAACTTTCTGCCACAGAAATGTGAGGAACATGTGTTTTTTTGCCAAGTTTTGAGATTTGCAAAGGATTCTGGGTAACAGAACCTGGTCCGAGCCACACATGTCACCCCATCTTGGATTCCCCTAGGTCTCTAGTTTTCAGAAATGCAGAGGTTTGGTAGGTTTCCCTAGGTGCCGGCTGAGATAGAGGCCAAAATCCACAGGTAGGCACTTTGCAAAAAACACCTCTGTTTTCTTTAAAAAATTTGGATGTGTCCACGTTGCGCTTTGGGGCGTTTCCTGTCGCGGGCGCTAGGCCTACCCACACAAGTGAGGTATCATTTTTATCGGGAGACTTGGGGGAACGCTGGGTGGAAGGAAATTTGTGGCTCCTTTCAGATTCCAGAACTTTCTGCCACAGAAATGTGAGGAACATGTGTTTTTTTAGCCAAATTTTGAGGTTTGCAAAGGATTCTGGGTAACAGAACCTGGTCTGAGCCACACAAGTCACTCCATCTTGGATTCCCCTAGGTCTCTAGGTTTCAGAAATGCACAGGTTTGGTAGGTTTCCCTAGTTGCCGGCTGAGCTAGAGGCCAAAATCTACAGATAGGCACTTTGCTAAAAACAGCTCTGTTTTCTGTGATGTGTCCACATTGTGTTTTGGGGCATATCCTGTCGCTGGTGCTAGGCCTACCCACACAAGTGAGGTGTCATTTTTATCGGGAGACTTGGGGGAACGCTGGGTGGAAGGAAATTTGTGGCTCCTCTCAGATTCCAGAACTTTCTGCCACAGAAATATGAGGAACATGTGTTTTTTTGCCAAATTTTGAGATTTGCAAAGGATTCTGGGTAACAGAACCTGGTCCGAGCCACACAAGTCACCCCATCTTGGATTCCCCTAGGTCTCTAGTTTTCAGAAATGCACAGGTTTGGTAGGTTTCCCTAGGTGCCGGCTGAGCTAGAGGCCAAAATCTACAGGTAGGCACTTTGCAAAAAACAGCTGTTTTCTTTAAAAAAATGGGATGTGTCCACGTTGCGTTTTGGGGTGTTCTCTGTCGCGGCCGCTAGGCCTACCCACACAAGTGAGGTATCATTTTTATTGGGAGACTTGGGGGAACGCTGGGTGGAAGGAAATTTGTGGCTCCTCTCAGATTCCAGAACTTTCTGCCACAGAAATGTGAGGAACATGTGTTTTTTTAGCCAAATTTTGAGGTTTGCAAAGGATTCTGGGTAACAGAACCTGGTCCGAGCCACACAAGTCACCCCATCTTGGATTCCCCTAGGTCTCTAGTTTTTAGAAATGCACAGGTTTGGTAGGTTTCCCTAGGTGCCGGCTGAGCTAGAGGCTAAAATCTACAGGTAGGCACTTTGCAAAAAACACCTCTGTTTTCTTTCAAAAATTTGGATGTGTCCACGTTGCACTTTGGGGCATTTCCTGTCGCGGGTGCTAGGCCTACCCACACAAGTGAGGTATCATTTTTATCGGGAGACTTGGGGGAACGCTGGGTGGAAGGAAATTTGTGGCTCCTCTCAGATTCCAGAACTTTCTGCCACAGAAATGTGAGGAACATCTGTTTTTTTAGCCAAATTTTGAGGTTTGCAAAGGATTCTGGGTAACAGAACCTGGTCTGAGCCACACAAGTCACCCCATCTTGGATTCCCCTAGGTCTCTAGTTTTCAGAAATGCACAGGTTTGGTAGGTTTCCCTAGGTGCCGGCTGAGCTAGAGGCCAAAATCTACTGGTAGGCACTTTGCAAAAAACACCTCTGTTTTCTTTCAAAAATTTGGATGTGTCCACGTTGCGCTTTGGGGCGTTTCCTGTTGCGGGTGCTAGGCCTACCCACACAAGTGAGGTATCATTTTTATCGGGAGACTTGGGGGAACGCTGGGTGGAAGGAAATTTGTGGCTCCTCTCAGATTCCAGAACTTTCTGTCACAGAAATGTGAGGAACATGTGTTTTTTTAGCCAAATTTTGAGGTTTGCAAAGGATTCTGGGTAACAGAACCTGGTCCGAGCCACAAAAGTCACCCCATCTTGCATTCCCCTAGGTCTCTAGTTTACAGAAATGCACAGGTTTGGTTGGTTTCCCTAGGTGCCGGCTGAGCTAGAGGCCAAAATCTACTGGTAGGCACTTTGCAAAAAACACCTCTGTTTTCTTTAAAAAATTTGGATGTGTCCACGTAGCGCTTTGTGGCGTTTCCTGTCGCGGGTGCTAGGCCTACCCACACAAGTGAGGTATCATTTTTATTGGGAGACTTGGGGGAACGCTGGGTGGAAGGAAACTTGTGGCTCCTCTCAGATTCCAGAACTTTCTGCCACAGAAATGTGAGGAACATGTGTTTTTTTTGCCAAGTTTTGAGGTTTGCAAAGGATTCTGGGTAACAGCACCTGGTCCGAGCCACACAAGTCACCCCCATCTTGGATTCCCTTAGGTCTCTAGTTTTCAGAAATGCACAGGTTTGGTAGGTTTCCCTAGGTGCCGGCTCAGCTAGAGGCCAAAATCTACAGATAGGCACTTTGCAAAAAACACCTCTGTTTTCTTTCAAAAATTTGGATGTGTCCACGTTACGCTTTGGGGCGTTTCCTGTCGCGGGCGCTAGGCCTACCCACACAAGTGAGGTATCATTTTTATCGGGAGACTTGGGGGAACGCTGGGTGGAAGGAAACTTGTGGCTCCTCTCAGATTCCAGAACTTTCTGCCACAGAAATGTGAGGAACATGTGTTTTTTTAGCCAAATTTTGAGGTTTGCAAAGGATTCTGGGTAACAGAACCTGGTCTGAGCCACACAAGTCACCCCATCTTGCATTCCCCTAGGTCTCTAGTTTTCAGAAATGCACAGGTTTGGTAGGTTTCCCTAGGTGCCGGCTGAGCTAGAGGCCAAAATCTACAGGTAGGCACTTTGCAAAAAAAACCTCTGTTTTCTTTCAAAAATTTGGATGTGTCCACGTTGTGTCTTGGGGCGTTTCCTGTCACGGGTGCTAGGCCTACCCACAGAAGTGAGGTATCATTTTTATCGGGAGACTTGGGGGAACGCTGGGTGGAAGGAAATTTGTGGCTCCTCTCAGATTCCAGAACTTTCTGCCACAGAAATGTGAGGAACATGTGTTTTTTTAGCCAAATTTTGAGGTTTGCAAAGGATTCTGGGTAACAGAACCTGGTCCGAGCCACACAAGTCACCCCATCTTGGATTCCCCTAGGTCTCTAGGTTTCAGAAATGCACAGGTTTGGTAGGTTTCCCTAGTTGCCGGCTGAGCTAGAGGCCAAAATATACAGGTAGGCACTTTGCAAAAAACACCTCTGTTTTCTTTCAAAAATTTGGATGTGTCCACGTTGCGCTTTGTGGCGTTTCCTGTCGCGGGCGCTAGGCCTACCCACACAAGTGAGGTATCATTTTTATTGGGAGACTTGGGGGAACGCTGGGTGGAAGGAAAGTTGTGGCTCCTCTCAGATTCCAGAACTTTCTGCCACAGAAATGTGAGGAACATGTGTTTTTTTAGCCAAATTTTGAGGTTTGCAAAGGATTCTGGGTAACAGAAGCTGGTCCGAGCCACACAAGTCACCCCATCTTGGATTCCCCTAGGTCTCTAGTTTTCAGAAATGCACAGGTTTGGTAGGTTTCCCTAGGTGCCGGCTGAGCTAGAGGCCAAAATCTACAGGTAGGCACTTTGCTAAAAACAGCTCTGTTTACTGTGATGTGTCCACGTTGTGTTTTGGGGCATATCATGTCGCGGGTGCTAGGCCTACCCACACAAGTGAGGTATCATTTTTATCGGGAGACTTGGGGGAACGCTGGGTGGAAGGAAATTTGTGGCTCCTCTCAGATTCCAGAACTTTCTGCCACAGAAATGTGAGGAACATGTGTTTTTTTTAGCCAAATTTTGAGGTTTGCAAAGGATTCTGGGTAACAGAACCTGGTCCGAGCCACAAAAGTCACCCCATCTTGCATTCCCCTAGGTCTCTAGTTTACAGAAATGCACAGGTTTGGTTGGTTTCCCTAGGTGCCGGCTGAGCTAGAGGCCAAAATCTACTGGTAGGCACTTTGCAAAAAACACCTCTGTTTTCTTTAAAAAATTTGGATGTGTCCACGTTGCGCTTTGTGGCGTTTCCTGTCGCGGGTGCTAGGCCTACCCACACAAGTGAGGTATTATTTTTATTGGGAGACTTGGGGGAACGCTGGGTGGAAGGAAACTTGTGGCTCCTCTCAGATTCCAGAACTTTCTGCCACAGAAATGTGAGGAACATGTGTTTTTTTAGCCAAATTTTGAGGTTTGCAAAGGATTCTGGGTAACAGCACCTGGTCCGAGCCACACAAGTCACCCCCATCTTGGATTCCCTTAGGTCTCTAGTTTTCAGAAATGCACAGGTTTGGTAGGTTTCCTTAGGTGCCGGCTCAGCTAGAGGCCAAAATCTACAGATAGGCACTTTGCAAAAAACACCTCTGTTTTCTTTCAAAAATTTGGATGTGTCCACGTTGCGCTTTGGGGCGTTTCCTGTCGCGGGCGCTAGGCCTACCCACACAAGTGAGGTATCATTTTTATCGGGAGACTTGGGGGAACGCTGGGTGGAAGGAAACTTGTGGCTCCTCTCAGATTCCAGAACTTTCTGCCACAGAAATTTGAGGAACATGTGTTTTTTTAGCCAAATTTTGAGGTTTGCAAAGGATTCTGGGTAACAGAACCTGATCTGAGCCACACATGTCACCCCATCTTGGATTCCCCTAGGTCTCTAGTTTTCAGAAATGCAGAGGTTTGGTAGGTTTCCCTAGGTGCCGGCTGAGATAGAGGCCAAAATCCACAGGTAGGCACTTTGCAAAAAACACCTCTGTTTTCTTTAAAAAATTTGGATGTGTCCACGTTGCGCTTTGGGGCGTTTCCTGTCGCGGGCGCTAGGCCTACCCACACAAGTGAGGTATCATTTTTATCGGGAGACTTGGGGGAACGCTGGGTGGAAGGAAATTTGTGGCTCCTTTCAGATTCCAGAACTTTCTGCCACAGAAATGTGAGGAACATGTGTTTTTTTAGCCAAATTTTGAGGTTTGCAAAGGATTCTGGGTAACAGAACCTGGTCCAAGCCACACAAGTCACCCCATCTTGGATTCCCCTAGGTCTCTAGTTTTCAGAAATGCACAGGTTTGGTAGGTTTCCCTAGGTGCCGGCTGAGCTAGAGGCCAAAATCTACAGGTAGGCACTTTGCAAAAAACACCTCTGTTTTCTTTAAAAAAAATTGGATGTGTCCTCGTTGCGCTTTGGGGCGTTTCCTGTCGCGGGCGCTAGGCCTACCCACACAAGTGAGGTATCATTTTTATCGGGAGACTTGGGGGAACGCTGGGTGGAAGGAAACTTGTGGCTCCTCTCAGATTCCAGAACTTTCTGCCACAGAAGTGTGAGGAACATGTGTTTTTTTAGCCAAATTTTGAGGTTTGCAAAGGATTCTGGGTAACAGCACCTGGTCCGAGCCACACAAGTCACCCCCATCTTGGATTCCCTTAGGTCTCTAGTTTTCAGAAATGCACAGGTTTGGTAGGTTTCCCTAGGTGCCGGCTGAGCTAGAGGCCAAAATCTACAGGTAAGCACTTTGCAAAAAACACCTCTGTTTTCTTTCAAAAATTTGGATGTGTCCACGTTGCGCTTTGGGGCGTTTCCTGTCGCGGGTGCTAGGCCTACCCACACAAGTGAGGTATCATTTTTATCGGGAGACTTGGGGGAACGCTGGGTGGAAGGAAATTTGTGGCTCCTCTCAGATTCCAGAACTTTCTGCCACAGAAATGTGAGGAACATGTGTTTTTTTAGCCAAATTTTGAGGTTTGCAAAGGATTCTGGGTAACAGAACCTGGTCCGAGCCACACAAGTCACCCCATCTTGGATTCCCCTAGGTCTCTAGTTTACAGAAATGCACAGGTTTTGTAGGTTTCCCTAGGTGCCGGCTGAGCTAGAGGCCAAAATCTACAGGTAGCTACTTTGCTAAAAACAGCTCTGTTTTCTGTAATGTGTCCACGTTGTGTTTTGGGGCATATCCTGTCGCGGGTGCTAGGCCTACCCACACAAGTGAGGTATCATTTTTATCGGGAGACTTGGGGGAACGCTGGGTGGAAGGAAATTTGTGGCTCCTCTCAGATTCCAGAACTTTCTGCCACAGAAATGTGAGGAACATGTGTTTTTTTGCCAAGTTTTGAGATTTGCAAAGGATTCTGGGTAACAGAACCTGGTCCGAGCCACACATGTCACCCCATCTTGGATTCCCCTAGGTCTCTAGTTTTCAGAAATGCAGAGGTTTGGTAGGTTTCCCTAGGTGCCGGCTGAGCTAGAGGCCAAAATCCACAGGTAGGCACTTTGCAAAAAACACCTCTGTTTTCTTTAAAAAATTTGGATGTGTCCACGTTGCGCTTTGGGGCGTTTCCTGTCGCGGGCGCTAGGCCTACCCACACAAGTGAGGTATCATTTTTATCGGGAGACTTGGGGGAACGCTGGGTGGAAGGAAATTTGTGGCTCCTCTCAGATTCCAGAACTTTCTGCCACAGAAATGTGAGGAACATGTGTTTTTTTGCCAAGTTTTGAGATTTGCAAAGGATTCTGGGTAACAGAACCTGGTCCGAGCCACACATGTCACCCCATCTTGGATTCCCCTAGGTCTCTAGTTTTCAGAAATGCAGAGGTTTGGTAGGTTTCCCTAGGTGCCGGCTGAGATAGAGGCCAAAATCCACAGGTAGGCACTTTGCAAAAAACACCTCTGTTTTCTTTAAAAAATTTGGATGTGTCCACGTTGCGCTTTGGGGCGTTTCCTGTCGCGGGCGCTAGGCCTACCCACACAAGTGAGGTATCATTTTTATCGGGAGACTTGGGGGAACGCTGGGTGGAAGGAAACTTGTGGCTCCTCTCAGATTCCAGAACTTTTTGCCACAGAAGTGTGAGGAACATGTGTTTTTTTAGCCAAATTTTGAGGTTTGCAAAGGATTCTGGGTAACAGCACCTGGTCCGAGCCACACAAGTCACCCCCATCTTGGATTCCCTTAGGTCTCTAGTTTTCAGAAATGCACAGGTTTGGTAGGTTTCCCTAGGTGCCGGCTGAGCTAGAGGCCAAAATCTACAGGTAAGCACTTTGCAAAAAACACCTCTGTTTTCTTTCAAAAATTTGGATGTGTCCACGTTGCGCTTTGGGGCGTTTCCTGTCGCGGGTGCTAGGCCTACCCACACAAGTGAGGTATCATTTTTATCGGGAGACTTGGGGGAACGCTGGGTGGAAGGAAATTTGTGGCTCCTCTCAGATTCCAGAACTTTCTGCCACAGAAATATGAGGAACATGTGTTTTTTTGCCAAATGTTGAGGTTTGCAAAGGATTCTGGGTAACAGAACCTGGTCCAAGCCACACAAGTCACCCCATCTTGGATTCCCCTAGGTCTCTAGTTTTCAGAAATGCACAGGTTTGGTAGGTTTCCCTAGGTGCCGGCTGAGCTAGAGGCCAAAATCTACAGGTAGGCACTTTGCAAAAAACACCTCTGTTTTCTTTAAAAAAAATTGGATGTGTCCTCGTTGCGCTTTGGGGCGTTTCCTGTCGCGGGCGCTAGGCCGACCCATACAAGTGAGGTATCATTTTTATCGGGAGACTTGGGGGAACGCTGGGTGGAAGGAAACTTGTGGCTCCTCTCAGATTCCAGAACTTTCTGCCACAGAAGTGTGAGGAACATGTGTTTTTTTAGCCAAATTTTGAGGTTTGCAAAGGATTCTGGGTAACAGCACCTGGTCCGAGCCACACAAGTCACCCCCATCTTGGATTCCCTTAGGTCTCTAGTTTTCAGAAATGCACAGGTTTGGTAGGTTTCCCTAGGTGCCGGCTGAGCTAGAGGCCAAAATCTACAGGTAAGCACTTTGCAAAAAACACCTCTGTTTTCTTTCAAAAATTTGGATGTGTCCACGTTGCGCTTTGGGGCGTTTCCTGTCGCGGGTGCTAGGCCTACCCACACAAGTGAGGTATCATTTTTATCGGGAGACTTGGGGGAACGCTGGGTGGAAGGAAATTTGTGGCTCCTCTCAGATTCCAGAACTTTCTGCCACAGAAATGTGAGGAACATGTGTTTTTTAGCCAAATTTTGAGGTTTGCAAAGGATTCTGGGTAACAGAACCTGGTCCGAGCCACACAAGTCACCCCATCTTGGATTCCCCTAGGTCTCTAGTTTACAGAAATGCACAGGTTTTGTAGGTTTCCCTAGGTGCCGGCTGAGCTAGAGGCCAAAATCTACAGGTAGCTACTTTGCTAAAAACAGCTCTGTTTTCTGTAATGTGTCCACGTTGTGTTTTGGGGCATATCCTGTCGCGGGTGCTAGGCCTACCCACACAAGTGAGGTATCATTTTTATCGGGAGACTTGGGGGAACGCTGGGTGGAAGGAAATTTGTGGCTCCTCTCAGATTCCAGAACTTTCTGCCACAGAAATGTGAGGAACATGTGTTTTTTTGCCAAGTTTTGAGATTTGCAAAGGATTCTGGGTAACAGAACCTGGTCCGAGCCACACATGTCACCCCATCTTGGATTCCCCTAGGTCTCTAGTTTTCAGAAATGCAGAGGTTTGGTAGGTTTCCCTAGGTGCCGGCTGAGCTAGAGGCCAAAATCCACAGGTAGGCACTTTGCAAAAAACAGCTCTGTTTTCTTTAAAAAATTTGGATGTGTCCACGTTGTGCTTTGGGGCGTTTCCTGTCGCGGGCACTAGGCCTACCCACACAAGTGAGGTATCATTTTTATCGGGAGACTTGGGGGAACGCTGGGTGGAAGGAAATTTGTGGCTCCTCTCAGATTCCAGAACTTTCTGCCACAGAAATGTGAGGAACATGTGTTTTTTTGCCAAGTTTTGAGATTTGCAAAGGATTCTGGGTAACAGAACCTGGTCCGAGCCACACATGTCACCCCATCTTGGATTCCCCTAGGTCTCTAGTTTTCAGAAATGCAGAGGTTTGGTAGGTTTCCCTAGGTGCCGGCTGAGATAGAGGCCAAAATCCACAGGTAGGCACTTTGCAAAAAACACCTCTGTTTTCTTTAAAAAATTTGGATGTGTCCACGTTGCGCTTTGGGGCGTTTCCTGTCGCGGGCGCTAGGCCTACCCACACAAGTGAGGTATCATTTTTATCGGGAGACTTGGGGGAACGCTGGGTGGAAGGAAATTTGTGGCTCCTTTCAGATTCCAGAACTTTCTGCCACAGAAATGTGAGGAACATGTGTTTTTTTAGCCAAATTTTGAGGTTTGCAAAGGATTCTGGGTAACAGAACCTGGTCTGAGCCACACAAGTCACTCCATCTTGGATTCCCCTAGGTCTCTAGGTTTCAGAAATGCACAGGTTTGGTAGGTTTCCCTAGTTGCCGGCTGAGCTAGAGGCCAAAATCTACAGATAGGCACTTTGCTAAAAACAGCTCTGTTTTCTGTGATGTGTCCACATTGTGTTTTGGGGCATATCCTGTCGCTGGTGCTAGGCCTACCCACACAAGTGAGGTGTCATTTTTATCGGGAGACTTGGGGGAACGCTGGGTGGAAGGAAATTTGTGGCTCCTCTCAGATTCCAGAACTTTCTGCCACAGAAATATGAGGAACATGTGTTTTTTTGCCAAATTTTGAGATTTGCAAAGGATTCTGGGTAACAGAACCTGGTCCGAGCCACACAAGTCACCCCATCTTGGATTCCCCTAGGTCTCTAGTTTTCAGAAATGCACAGGTTTGGTAGGTTTCCCTAGGTGCCGGCTGAGCTAGAGGCCAAAATCTACAGGTAGGCACTTTGCAAAAAACAGCTGTTTTCTTTAAAAAAATGGGATGTGTCCACGTTGCGTTTTGGGGTGTTCTCTGTCGCGGCCGCTAGGCCTACCCACACAAGTGAGGTATCATTTTTATTGGGAGACTTGGGGGAACGCTGGGTGGAAGGAAATTTGTGGCTCCTCTCAGATTCCAGAACTTTCTGCCACAGAAATGTGAGGAACATGTGTTTTTTTAGCCAAATTTTGAGGTTTGCAAAGGATTCTGGGTAACAGAACCTGGTCCGAGCCACACAAGTCACCCCATCTTGGATTCCCCTAGGTCTCTAGTTTTTAGAAATGCACAGGTTTGGTAGGTTTCCCTAGGTGCCGGCTGAGCTAGAGGCTAAAATCTACAGGTAGGCACTTTGCAAAAAACACCTCTGTTTTCTTTCAAAAATTTGGATGTGTCCACGTTGCACTTTGGGGCATTTCCTGTCGCGGGTGCTAGGCCTACCCACACAAGTGAGGTATCATTTTTATCGGGAGACTTGGGGGAACGCTGGGTGGAAGGAAATTTGTGGCTCCTCTCAGATTCCAGAACTTTCTGCCACAGAAATGTGAGGAACATCTGTTTTTTTAGCCAAATTTTGAGGTTTGCAAAGGATTCTGGGTAACAGAACCTGGTCTGAGCCACACAAGTCACCCCATCTTGGATTCCCCTAGGTCTCTAGTTTTCAGAAATGCACAGGTTTGGTAGGTTTCCCTAGGTGCCGGCTGAGCTAGAGGCCAAAATCTACTGGTAGGCACTTTGCAAAAAACACCTCTGTTTTCTTTCAAAAATTTGGATGTGTCCACGTTGCGCTTTGGGGCGTTTCCTGTTGCGGGTGCTAGGCCTACCCACACAAGTGAGGTATCATTTTTATCGGGAGACTTGGGGGAACGCTGGGTGGAAGGAAATTTGTGGCTCCTCTCAGATTCCAGAACTTTCTGTCACAGAAATGTGAGGAACATGTGTTTTTTTAGCCAAATTTTGAGGTTTGCAAAGGATTCTGGGTAACAGAACCTGGTCCGAGCCACAAAAGTCACCCCATCTTGCATTCCCCTAGGTCTCTAGTTTACAGAAATGCACAGGTTTGGTTGGTTTCCCTAGGTGCCGGCTGAGCTAGAGGCCAAAATCTACTGGTAGGCACTTTGCAAAAAACACCTCTGTTTTCTTTAAAAAATTTGGATGTGTCCACGTAGCGCTTTGTGGCGTTTCCTGTCGCGGGTGCTAGGCCTACCCACACAAGTGAGGTATCATTTTTATTGGGAGACTTGGGGGAACGCTGGGTGGAAGGAAACTTGTTGCTCCTCTCAGATTCCAGAACTTTCTGCCACAGAAATGTGAGGAACATGTGTTTTTTTTGCCAAATTTTGAGGTTTGCAAAGGATTCTGGGTAACAGCACCTGGTCCGAGCCACACAAGTCACCCCCATCTTGGATTCCCTTAGGTCTCTAGTTTTCAGAAATGCACAGGTTTGGTAGGTTTCCCTAGGTGCCGGCTCAGCTAGAGGCCAAAATCTACAGATAGGCACTTTGCAAAAAACACCTCTGTTTTCTTTCAAAAATTTGGATGTGTCCACGTTACGCTTTGGGGCGTTTCCTGTCGCGGGCGCTAGGCCTACCCACACAAGTGAGGTATCATTTTTATCGGGAGACTTGGGGGAACGCTGGGTGGAAGGAAACTTGTGGCTCCTCTCAGATTCCAGAACTTTCTGCCACAGAAATGTGAGGAACATGTGTTTTTTTAGCCAAATTTTGAGGTTTGCAAAGGATTCTGGGTAACAGAACCTGGTCTGAGCCACACAAGTCACCCCATCTTGCATTCCCCTAGGTCTCTAGTTTTCAGAAATGCACAGGTTTGGTAGGTTTCCCTAGGTGCCGGCTGAGCTAGAGGCCAAAATCTACAGGTAGGCACTTTGCAAAAAAAACCTCTGTTTTCTTTCAAAAATTTGGATGTGTCCACGTTGTGTCTTGGGGCGTTTCCTGTCACGGGTGCTAGGCCTACCCACAGAAGTGAGGTATCATTTTTATCGGGAGACTTGGGGGAACGCTGGGTGGAAGGAAATTTGTGGCTCCTCTCAGATTCCAGAACTTTCTGCCACAGAAATGTGAGGAACATGTGTTTTTTTAGCCAAATTTTGAGGTTTGCAAAGGATTCTGGGTAACAGAACCTGGTCCGAGCCACACAAGTCACCCCATCTTGGATTCCCCTAGGTCTCTAGGTTTCAGAAATGCACAGGTTTGGTAGGTTTCCCTAGTTGCCGGCTGAGCTAGAGGCCAAAATATACAGGTAGGCACTTTGCAAAAAACACCTCTGTTTTCTTTCAAAAATTTGGATGTGTCCACGTTGCGCTTTGTGGCGTTTCCTGTCGCGGGCGCTAGGCCTACCCACACAAGTGAGGTATCATTTTTATTGGGAGACTTGGGGGAACGCTGGGTGGAAGGAAAGTTGTGGCTCCTCTCAGATTCCAGAACTTTCTGCCACAGAAATGTGAGGAACATGTGTTTTTTTAGCCAAATTTTGAGGTTTGCAAAGGATTCTGGGTAACAGAAGCTGGTCCGAGCCACACAAGTCACCCCATCTTGGATTCCCCTAGGTCTCTAGTTTTCAGAAATGCACAGGTTTGGTAGGTTTCCCTAGGTGCCGGCTGAGCTAGAGGCCAAAATCTACAGGTAGGCACTTTGCTAAAAACAGCTCTGTTTACTGTGATGTGTCCACGTTGTGTTTTGGGGCATATCATGTCGCGGGTGCTAGGCCTACCCACACAAGTGAGGTATCATTTTTATCGGGAGACTTGGGGGAACGCTGGGTGGAAGGAAATTTGTGGCTCCTCTCAGATTCCAGAACTTTCTGCCACAGAAATGTGAGGAACATGTGTTTTTTTTAGCCAAATTTTGAGGTTTGCAAAGGATTCTGGGTAACAGAACCTGGTCCGAGCCACAAAAGTCACCCCATCTTGCATTCCCCTAGGTCTCTAGTTTACAGAAATGCACAGGTTTGGTTGGTTTCCCTAGGTGCCGGCTGAGCTAGAGGCCAAAATCTACTGGTAGGCACTTTGCAAAAAACACCTCTGTTTTCTTTAAAAAATTTGGATGTGTCCACGTTGCGCTTTGTGGCGTTTCCTGTCGCGGGTGCTAGGCCTACCCACACAAGTGAGGTATTATTTTTATTGGGAGACTTGGGGGAACGCTGGGTGGAAGGAAACTTGTGGCTCCTCTCAGATTCCAGAACTTTCTGCCACAGAAATGTGAGGAACATGTGTTTTTTTAGCCAAATTTTGAGGTTTGCAAAGGATTCTGGGTAACAGCACCTGGTCCGAGCCACACAAGTCACCCCCATCTTGGATTCCCTTAGGTCTCTAGTTTTCAGAAATGCACAGGTTTGGTAGGTTTCCTTAGGTGCCGGCTCAGCTAGAGGCCAAAATCTACAGATAGGCACTTTGCAAAAAACACCTCTGTTTTCTTTCAAAAATTTGGATGTGTCCACGTTGCGCTTTGGGGCGTTTCCTGTCGCGGGCGCTAGGCCTACCCACACAAGTGAGGTATCATTTTTATCGGGAGACTTGGGGGAACGCTGGGTGGAAGGAAACTTGTGGCTCCTCTCAGATTCCAGAACTTTCTGCCACAGAAATTTGAGGAACATGTGTTTTTTTAGCCAAATTTTGAGGTTTGCAAAGGATTCTGGGTAACAGAACCTGATCTGAGCCACACATGTCACCCCATCTTGGATTCCCCTAGGTCTCTAGTTTTCAGAAATGCAGAGGTTTGGTAGGTTTCCCTAGGTGCCGGCTGAGATAGAGGCCAAAATCCACAGGTAGGCACTTTGCAAAAAACACCTCTGTTTTCTTTAAAAAATTTGGATGTGTCCACGTTGCGCTTTGGGGCGTTTCCTGTCGCGGGCGCTAGGCCTACCCACACAAGTGAGGTATCATTTTTATCGGGAGACTTGGGGGAACGCTGGGTGGAAGGAAATTTGTGGCTCCTTTCAGATTCCAGAACTTTCTGCCACAGAAATGTGAGGAACATGTGTTTTTTTAGCCAAATTTTGAGGTTTGCAAAGGATTCTGGGTAACAGAACCTGGTCTGAGCCACACAAGTCACTCCATCTTGGATTCCCCTAGGTCTCTAGGTTTCAGAAATGCACAGGTTTGGTAGGTTTCCCTAGTTGCCGGCTGAGCTAGAGGCCAAAATCTACAGGTAGGCACTTTGCTAAAAACAGCTCTGTTTTCTGTGATGTGTCCACGTTGTGTTTTGGGGCATATCCTGTCGCTGGTGCTAGGCCTACCCACACAAGTGAGGTGTCATTTTTATCGGGAGACTTGGGGGAACGCTGGGTGGAAGGAAATTTGTGGCTCCTCTCAGATTCCAGAACTTTCTGCCACAGAAATATGAGGAACATATGTTTTTTTGCCAAATTTTGAGATTTGCAAAGGATTCTGGGTAACAGAACCTGGTCCGAGCCACACAAGTCACCCCATCTTGGATTCCCCTAGGTCTCTAGTTTTCAGAAATGCACAGGTTTGGTAGGTTTCCCTAGGTGCCGGCTGAGCTAGAGGCCAAAATCTACAGGTAGGCACTTTGCAAAAAACAGCTGTTTTCTTTAAAAAAATGGGATGTGTCCACGTTGCGTTTTGGGATGTTCTCTGTCGCGGCCGCTAGGCCTACCCACACAAGTGAGGTATCATTTTTATCGGGAGACTTGGGGGAACGCTGGGTGGAAGGAAATTTGTGGCTCCTCTCAGATTCCAGAACTTTCTGCCACAGAAATGTGAGGAACATGTGTTTTTTTAGCCAAATTTTGAGGTTTGCAAAGGATTCTGGGTAACAGAACCTGGTCCGAGCCACACAAGTCACCCCATCTTGGATTCCCCTAGGTCTCTAGTTTGTAGAAATGCACAGGTTTGGTAAGTTTCCCTAGGTGCCGGCTGAGCTAGAGGCTAAAATCTACAGGTAGGCACTTTGCAAAAAACACCTCTGTTTTCTTTCAAAAATTTGGATGTGTCCACGTTGCACTTTGGGGCATTTCCTGTCGCGGGCGCTAGGCCTACCCACACAAGTGAGGTATCATTTTTATCGGGAGACTTGGGGGAACGCTGGGTGGGAGGAAATTTGTGGCTCCTCTCAGATTCCAGAACTTTCTGCCACAGAAATGTGAGGAACATCTGTTTTTTTAGCCAAATTTTGAGGTTTGCAAAGGATTCTGGGTAACAGAACCTGGTCTGAGCCACACAAGTCACCCCATCTTGGATTCCCCTAGGTCTCTAGTTTTCAGAAATGCACAGGTTTGGTAGGTTTCCCTAGGTGCCGGCTGAGCTAGAGGCCAAAATCTACAGGTAGGCACTTTGCAAAAAACACCTCTGTTTTCTTTCAAAAATTTGTATGTGTCCACGTTGCGCTTTGGGGAGTTTCCTGTCGCGGGCGCTAGGCCTACCCACACAAGTGAGGTATCATTTTTATCGGGAGACTTGGGGGAACGCTGGGTGGAAGGAAAGTTGTGGCTGCTCTCAGATTCCAGAACTTTCTGCCACAGAAATGTGAGGAACATGTGTTTTCTTAGCCAAATTTTGAGGTTTGCAAAGGATTCTGGGTAACAGAACCTGGTCCGAGCCACACAAGTCACCCCATCTTGGATTCCCCTAGGTCTCTAGTTTTCAGAAATGCACAGGTTTGGTAGGTTTCCCTAGGTGCCGGCTGAGCTAGAGGCCAAAATCTACAGGTAGGCACTTTGCTAAAAACAGCTCTGTTTTCTGTGATGTGTCCACGTTGTGTTTTGGGGCATATCCTGTCGCGGGTGCTAGGCCTACCCACACAAGTGAGGTATCATTTTTATCGGGAGACTTGGGGGAACGCTGGGTGGAAGGAAATTTGTGGCTCCTCTCAGATTTCAGAACTTTCTGCCACAGAAATGTGAGGAACATGTGTTTTTTTTTTAGCCAAATTTTGAGGTTTGCAAAGGATTCTGGGTAACAGAACCTGGTCCGAGCCACAAAAGTCACCCCATCTTGGATTCCCCTAGGTCTCTAGTTTTCAGAAATGCACAGGTTTGGTAGGTTTCCCTAGGTGCCGGCTGAGCTAGAGGCCAAAATCTACAGGTAGGCAGTTTGCAAAAAACACCTCTGTTTTCTTTCAAAAATTTGGATGTGTCCACGTTGCACTTTGGGGCGTTTCCTGTCGCGGGCGCTAGGCCTACCCACACAAGTGAGGTATAATTTTTATCGGGAGACTTGGGGGAACGCTGGGTGGAAGGAAATTTGTGGCTCCTCTCAGATTCCAGAACTTTCTGCCACAGAAATGTGAGGAACATGTGTTTTTTTAGCCAAATTTTGAGGTTTGCAAAGGATTCTGGGTAACAGAACCTGGTCCGAGCCACACAAGTCACCCCATCTTGGATTCCCCTAGGTCTCTAGTTTTCAGAAATGCACAGGTTTGGTTGGTTTCCCTAGGTGCCGGCTGAGCTAGAGGCCAAAATCTACTGGTAGGCACTTTGCAAAAAACACCTCTGTTTTCTTTCAAAAATTTGGATGTGTCCACGTTGCGCTTTGGGGCGTTTCCTGTCGCGGGTGCTAGGCCTACCCACACAAGTGAGGTATCATTTTTATCGGGAGACTTGGGGGAACGCTGGGTGGAAGGAAATTTGTGGCTCCTCTCAGATTCCAGAACTTTCTGTCACAGAAATGTGAGGAACATGTGTTTTTTTAGCCAAATTTTGAGGTTTGCAAAGGATTCTGGGTAACAGAACCTGGTCCGAGCCACACAAGTCACCCCATCTTGGATTCCCCTAGGTCTCTAGTTTTCAGAAATGCACAGGTTTGGTTGGTTTCCCTAGGTGCCGGCTGAGCTAGAGGCCAAAATCTACTGGTAGGCACTTTGCAAAAAACACCTCTGTTTTCTTTCAAAAATTTGGATGTGTCCACGTTGCGCTTTGGGGCGTTTCCTGTCGCGGGTGCTAGGCCTACCCACACAAGTGAGGTATCATTTTTATCGGGAGACTTGGGGGAAAGCTGGGTGGAAGGAAATTTGTGGCTCCTCTCAGATTCCAGAACTTTCTGTCACAGAAATGTGAGGAACATGTGTTTTTTTAGCCAAATTTTGAGGTTTGCAAAGGATTCTGGGTAACAGAACCTGGTCCGAGCCACAAAAGTCACCCCATCTTGCATTCCCCTAGGTCTCTAGTTTACAGAAATGCACAGGTTTGGTTGGTTTCCCTAGGTGCCGGCTGAGCTAGAGGCCAAAATCTACTGGTAGGCACTTTGCAAAAAACACCTCTGTTTTCTTTCAAAAATTTGGATGTGTCCACGTTGCGCTTTGGGGCGTTTCCTGTCGCGGGCGCTAGGCCTACCCACACAAGTGAGGTATCATTTTTATTGGGAGACTTGGGGGAACGCTGGGTGGAAGGAAATTTGAGGCTCCTCTCAGATTCCAGAACTTTCTGCCACAGAAATGTGAGGAACATGTGGTTTTTTAGCCAAATTTTGAGGTTTGCAAAGGATTCTGGGTAACAGAACCTGGTCCGAGCCACACAAGTCACCCCATCTTGGATTCCCCTAGGTCTCTAGGTTTCAGAAATGCACAGGTTTGGTAGGTTTCCCTAGTTGCCTCTGAGCTAGAGGCCAAAATCTACAGGTAGGCACTTTGCAAAAAACACCTCTGTTTTCTTTCAAAAATTTTATGTGTCCACGTTGCGCTTTGTGGTGTTTCCTGTCGCGGGCGCTAGGCCTACCCACACAAGTGAGGTATCATTTTTATTGGGAGACTTGGGGGAACGCTGGGTGGAAGGAAACTTGTGTCTCCTCTCAGATTCCAGAACTTTCTGCCACAGAAATGTGAGGAACATGTGTTTTTTTAGCCAAATTTTGAGGTTTGCAAAGGATTCTGGGTAACAGAACCTGGTCCCAGCCACACAAGTCACCCCATCTTGGATTCCCCTAGGTCTCTAGTTTTTAGAAATGCACAGGTTTGGTAGGTTTCCCTAGGTGCCGGCTGAGCTAGAGACCAAAATCTACAGGTAGGCACTTTGCAAAAAACACCTCTGTTTTCTTTAAAAAATGTGGATGTGTCCACGTTGCACTTTGGGGCGTTTCCTGTCGCGGACGCTAGGCCTACCCACACAAGTGAGGTATCATTTTTATCGGGAGACTTGGGGGAACGCTGGGTGGAAGGAAATTTGTGGCTCCTCTCAGATTCCAGAACTTTCTGCCACAGAAATGTGAGGAACGTGGGTTTTTTTAGCCAAATTTTGAGGTTTGCAAAGGATTCTGGGTAACAGAACCTGGTCCGAGCCACACAAGTCACCCAATCTTGGATTCCCCTAGGTCTCTAGTTTTCAGAAATGCACAGGTTTGGTAGGTTTCCCTAGGTGCCGGCTGAGCTAGAGGCCAAAATCTACAGGTAGGCACTTTGCTAAAAACAGCTCTGTTTTCTGTAATGTGTCCACGTTGTGTTTTGGGGCATATCCTGTCGCGGGTGCTAGGCCTACCCACACAAGTGAGGTATCATTTTTATCGGGAGACTTGGGGGAACGCTGGGTGGAAGGAAATTTGTGGCTCCTCTCAGATTCCAGAACTTTCTGCCACAGAAATGTGAGGAACATGTGTTTTTTTGCCAAGTTTTGAGATTTGCAAAGGATTCTGGGTAACAGAACCTGGTCCGAGCCACACATGTCACCCCATCTTGGATTCCCCTAGGTCTCTAGTTTTCAGAAATGCAGAGGTTTGGTAGGTTTCCCTAGGTGCCGGCTGAGCTAGAGACCAAAATCTACAGGTAGGCACTTTGCAAAAAACACCTCTGTTTTCTTTAAAAAATGTGGATGTGTCCACGTTGCCCTTTGGGGCGTTGCCTGTCGCGGGCGCTAGGCCTACCCACACAAGTGAGGTATCATTTTTATCGGGAGACTTGGGGGAACGCTAGGTGGAAGGAAATTTGTGGCTCCTCTCAGATTCCAGAACTTTCTGCCACAGAAATGTGAGGAACGTGGGTTTTTTTAGCCAAATTTTGAGGTTTGCAAAGGATTCTGGGTAACAGAACCTGGTCCGAGCCACACAAGTCACCCAATCTTGGATTCCCCTAGGTCTCTAGTTTTCAGAAATGCACAGGTTTGGTAGGTTTCCCTAGGTGCCGGCTGAGCTAGAGGCCAAAATCTACAGGTAGGCACTTTGCTAAAAACAGCTCTGTTTTCTGTAATGTGTCCACGTTCTGTTTTGGGGCATATCCTGTCGCGGGTGCTAGGCCTACCCACACAAGTGAGGTATCATTTTTATCGGGAGACTTGGGGGAACGCTGGGTGGAAGGAAATTTGTGGCTCCTCTCAGATTCCAGAACTTTCTGCCACAGAAATCTGAGGAACATGTGTTTTTTTGCCAAGTTTTGAGATTTGCAAAGGATTCTGGGTAACAGAACCTGGTCCGAGCCACACATGTCACCCCATCTTGGATTCCCCTAGATCTCTAGTTTTCAGAAATGCAGAGGTTTGATAGGTTTCCCTAGGTGCCGGCTGAGCTAGAGGCCAAAATCCACAGGTAGGCACTTTGCAAAAAACACCTCTATTTTCTTTAAAAAATTTGGATGTGTCCACGTTGCGCTTTGGGGCGTTTCCTGTCGCGGGCGCTAGGCCTACCCACACAAGTGAGGTATCATTTTTATCGGGAGACTTGGGGGAACGCTGGGTGGAAGAAATTTGTGGCTCCTCTAAGATTCCAGAACTTTCTGCCACAGAAATGTGAGGAACATGTGTTTTTTTAGCCAAATTTTGAGGTTTGCAAAGGATTCTGGGTAACAGAACCTGGTCCGAGCCACACAAGTCACCCCATCTTGGATTCCCCTAGGTCTCTAGGTTTCAGAAATGCACAGGTTTGGTAGGTTTCCCTAGTTGCCGGCTGAGCTAGAGGCCAAAATCTACAGGTAGGCACTTTGCAAAAAACACCTCTGTTTTCTTTCAAAAATTTGGATGTGTCCACGTTGCGCTTTGTGGCGTTTCCTGTCGCGGGCGCTAGGCCTACCCACACAAGTGAGGTATCATTTTTATTGGGAGACTTGGGGGAACGCTGGGTGGAAGGAAACTTGTGGCTCCTCTCAGATTCCAGAACTTTCTGCCACAGAAATGTGAGGAACATGTGTTTTTTTAGCCAAATTTTGAGGTTTGCAAAGGATTCTGGGTAACAGAACCTGGTCCGAGCCACACAAGTCACCCCATCTTGGATTCCCCTAGGTCTCTAGTTTTTAGAAATGCACAGGTTTGGTAGGTTTCCCTAGGTGCCGGCTGAGCTAGAGACCAAAATCTACAGGTAGGCACTTTGCAAAAAACACCTCTGTTTTCTTTAAAAAATGTGGATGTGTCCACGTTGCACTTTGGGGCGTTTCCTGTCGCGGGCGCTAGGCCTACCCACACAAGTGAGGTATCATTTTTATCGGGAGACTTGGGGGAACGCTGGGTGGAAGGAAATTTGTGGCTCCTCTCAGATTCCAGAACTTTCTGCCACAGAAATGTGAGGAACATCTGTTTTTTTAGGCAAATTTTGAGGTTTGCAAAGGATTCTGGGTAACAGAACCTGGTCCGAGCCACACAAGTCACCCCATCTTGGATTCCCCTAGGTCTCTAGTTTTCAGAAATGCACAGGTTTGGTAGGTTTCCCTAGGTGCCGGCTGAGCTAGAGGCCAAAATCTACAGGTAAGCACTTTGCTAAAAACAGCTCTGTTTACTGTGATGTGTCCACGTTGTGTTTTGGGGCATGTCCTGTCGCGGGTGCTAGGCATACCCACACAAGTGAGGTATCATTTTTATCGGGAGACTTGGGGGAACGCTGGGTGGAAGGAAATTTGTGGCTCATCTCAGATTCCAGAACTTTCTGCCACAGAAATGTGAGGAACATGTGTTTTTTTAGCCAAATTTTGAGGTTTGCAAAGGATTCTGGGTAACAGAACCTGGTCCGAGCCGCAAAAGTCACCCCATCTTGCATTCCCCTAGGTCTCTAGTTTTCAGAAATGCACAGGTTTGGTTGGTTTCCCTAGGTGCCGGGTGAGCTAGGGTCCAAAATCTACTGGTAGGCACTTTGCAAAAAACACCTCTGTTTTCTTTCAAAAATTTGGATGTGTCCACGTTGCGCTTTGTGGCGTTTCCTGTCGCGGGCGCTAGGCCTACCCACACAAGTGAGGTATCATTTTTATTGGGAGACTTGGGGGAACGCTGGGTGGAAGGAAACTTGTGGCTCCTCTCAGATTCCAGAACTTTCTGCCACAGAAATGTGAGGAACATGTGTTTTTTTAGCCAAATTTTGAGGTTTGCAAAGGATTCTGGGTAACAGCACCTGGTCCGAGCCACACAAGTCACCCCCATCTTGGATTCCCTTAGGTCTCTAGTTTTCAGAAATGCACAGGTTTGGTAGGTTTCCCTAGGTGCCGGCTCAGCTATAGGCCAAAATCTACAGATAGGCACTTTGCAAAAAACACCTCTGTTTTCTTTCAAAAATTTGGATGTGTCCACGTTGCGCTTTGGGGCGCTTCCTGTCGCGGGCGCTAGGCCTACCCACACAAGTGAGGTATCATTTTTATCGGGAGACTTGGGGGAACGCTGGGTGGAAGGAAACTTGTGGCTCCTGTCAGATTCCAGAACTTTCTGCCACAGAAATGTGAGGAACATGTGTTTTTTTAGCCAAATTTTGAGGTTTGCAAAGGATTCTGGGTAACAGAACCTGGTCTGAGCCACACAAGTCACCCCATCTTGGATTCCCCTAGGTCTCTAGTTTTCAGAAATGCACAGGTTTGGTAGGTTTCCCTAGGTGCCGGCTGAGCTAGAGGCCAAAATTTACAGGTAGGCACTTTGCAAAAAAACCCTCTGTTTTCTTAAAAAAATTTGGAAATGTCCACGTTGCGCTTTGGGGCGTTTCCTGTCGCGGGTGCTAGGCCTACCCACACAAGTGAGGTATAATTTTTATCGGGAGACTTGGGGGAACGCTGGGTGGAAGGAAATTTGTGGCTCCTCTCAGATTCCAGAACTTTCTGCCACAGAAATGTGAGGAACATGTGTTTTTTTAGCCAAATTTTTAGGTTTGCAAAGGACTCTGGGTAACAGAACCTGGTCCGAGCCACACAAGTCACCCCATCTTGCATTCCCCTAGGTCTCTAGTTTTCAGAAATGCACAGGTTTGGTAGGTTTCCCTAGGTGCCGGCTGAGCTAGAGGCCAAAATCTACAGGTAGGCACTTTGCAAAAAACACCTCTGTTTTCTTTCAAAAATTTGGATGTGTCCACGTTGCGCTTTGAGGCGTTTCCTGTCGCGGGCGCTAGGCCTACCCACACAAGTGAGGTATCATTTTTATCGGGAGACTTGGGGGAACGCTGGGTGGAAGGAAACTTGTGGCTCCTCTCAGATTCCAGAACTTTCTGCCACAGAAATGTGAGGAACATGTGTTTTTTTAGCCAAATTTTGAGGTTTGCAAAGGATTCTGGGTAACAGCACCTGGTCCGAGCCACACAAGTCACCCCCATCTTGGATTCCCTTAGGTCTCTAGTTTTCAGAAATGCACAGGTTTGGTAGGTTTCCCTAGGTGCCGGCTGAGCTAGAGGCCAAAATCTACAGGTAGGCACTTTGCAAAAAACACCTCTGTTTTCTTTCAAAAATGTGGATGTGTCCATGTTGCGCTTTGGGGCGTTTCATGTCGTGGGCGCTAGGCCTACCCACACAAGTGAGGTATCATTTTTTTCGGGAGACTTGGGGGAACGCTGGGTGGAAGGGAATTTGTGGCTCCTCTCAGATTCCAGAAATTTCTGCCACAGAAATGTGAAGAACATGTGTTTTTTTTAGCCAAATTTTGAGGTTTGCAAAGGATTCTGGGTAACAGAACCTGGTCCGAGCCACACAAGTCACCCCATCTTGGATTCCCCTAGGTCTCTAGTTTTCAGAAATGCACAGGTTTGGTAGGTTTCCCTAGGTGCCGGCTGAGCTAGAGGCCAAAATCTACAGGTAGGCACTTTGCAAAAAACACCTCTGTTTTCTTTCAAAAAATTTTATGTGTCCACGTTGCGCTTTGGGGAGTTTCCTGTCGCGGGCGCTAGGCCTACCCACACAAGTGAGGTATCATTTTTATCGGGAGACTTGGGGGAACGCTGGGTGGAAGGAAAGTTGTGGCTCCTCTCAGATTCCAGAACTTTCTGCCACAGAAATGTGAGGAACATGTGTTTTTTTAGCCAAATTTTGAGGTTTGCAAAGGATTCTGGGTAACAGAACCTGGTCCGAGCCACACAAGTCACCCCATCTTGGATTCCCCTAGGTCTCTAGTTTTCAGAAATGCACAGGTTTGGTAGGTTTCCCTAGGTGCCGGCTGAGCTAGAGGCCAAAATCCACAGGTAGGCACTTTGCAAAAAACACCTCTGTTTTCTTTAAAAAATTTGGATGTGTCCACGTTGCGCTTTGGGGCGTTTCCTGTCGCGGGCGCTAGGCCTACCCACACAAGTGAGGTATCATTTTTATCGGGAGACTTGGGGGAACGCTGGGTGGAAGGAAATTTGTGGCTCCTCTAAGGTTCCAGAACTTTCTGCCACAGAAATGTGAGGAACATGTGTTTTTTTAGCCACATTTTGAGGTTTGCAGAGGATTCTGGGTAACAGAACCTGGTCCGAGCCCCACAAGTCACCCCATCTTGGATTCCCCTAGGTCTCTAGGTTTCAGAAATGCACAGGTTTGGTAGGTTTCCCTAGTTGCCGGCTGAGCTAGAGGCCAAAATCTACAGGTAGGCACTTTGCAAAAAACACCTCTGTTTTCTTTAAAAAATTTGGATGTGTCCACGTTACGCTTTGTGGCGTTTCCTGTCGCGGGCGCTAGGCCTACCCACACAAGTGAGGTATCATTTTTATTGGGAGACTTGGGGGAACGCTGGGTGGAAGGAAACTTGTGGCTCCTCTCAGATTCCAGAACTTTCTGCCACAGAAATGTGAGGAACATTTGTTTTTTTAGCCAAATTTTGAGGTTTGCAAAGGATTCTGGGTAACAGAACCTGGTCCGAGCCACACAAGTCAACCCATCTTGGATTCCCCTAGGTCTCTAGTTTTTAGAAATGCACAGGTTTGGTAGGTTTCCCTAGGTGCCGGCTGAGCTAGAGGCCAAAATCTACAGGTAGGCACTTTGCAAAAAACACCTCTGTTTTCTTTCAAAAATGTGGATGTGTCCACGTTGCACTTTGGGGCCTTTCCTGTCGCGGGCGCTAGGCCTACCCACACAAGTGAGGTATCATTTTTATCGGGAGACTTGGGGGAACGCTGGGTGGAAGGAAATTTGTGGCTCCTCTCAGATTCCAGAACTTTCTGCCACAGAAATGTGAGGAACATGTGTTTTTTTAGCCAAATTTTGAGGTTTGCAAAGGATTCTGGGTAACAGAACCTGGTCTGAGCCACACAAGTCACCCCATCTTGGATTCCCCTAGGTCTCTAGTTTTCAGAAATGCACAGGTTTGGTAGGTTTCCCTAGGTGCCGGCTGAGCTACAGGCCAAAATCTACAGGTAGGCACTTTGCTAAAAACAGCTCTGTTTACTGTGATGTGTCCACGTTGTGTTTTGGGGCATATCCTGTCGCGGGTGCTAGGCCTACCCACACAAGTGAGGTATCATTTTTATCGGGAGACTTGGGGGAACGCTGGGTGGAAGGAAATTTGTGGCTCCTCTCAGATTCCAGAACTTTCTGCCACAGAAATGTGAGGAACATGTGTTTTTTTAGCCAAATTTTGAGGTTTGCAAAGGATTCTGGGCAACAGAACCTGGTCCGTGCCACACAAGTCACCCCCATCTTGGATTCCCTTAGGTCTCTAGTTTTCAGAAATGCACAGGTTTGGTAGGTTTCCCTAGGTGCCGGCTCAGCTAGAGGCCAAAATCTACAGATAGGCACTTTGCAAAAAACACCTCTGTTTTCTTTCAAAAATTTGGATGTGTCCACGTTGCGCTTTGGGGCGTTTCCTGTCCCGGGTGCTAGGCCTACCCACACAAGTGAGGTATCATTTTTATCGGGAGACTTGGGGGAACGCTGGGTGGAAGGAAACTTGTGGCTCCTCTCAGATTCCAGAACTTTCTGCCACAGAAATGTGAGGAACATGTGTTTTTTTAGCCAAATTTTGAGGTTTGCAAAGGATTCTGGGTAACAGAACCTGGTCTGAGCCACACAAGTCACCCCATCTTGCATTCCCCTAGGTCTCTAGTTTTCAGAAATGCACAGGTTTGGTAGGTTTCCCTAGGTGCCGGCTGAGCTAGAGGCCAAAATCTACAGGTAGGCACTTTGCAAAAAACACCTCTGTTTTCTTTGAAAAATTTGGATGTGTCCACGTTGCGCTTTGGGGCGTTTCCTGTCGCGGGCGCTAGGCCTACCCACACAAGTGAGGTATCATTTTTATCGGGAGACTTGGGGGAACGCTGGGTGGATTGAAACTTGTGGCTCCTCTCAGATTCCAGAACTTTCTGCCACAGAAATGTGAGGAACATGTGTTTTTTTAGCCAAATTTTGAGGTTTGCAAAGGATTCTGGGTAACAGCACCTGGTCCGAGCCACACAAGTCACCCCAATCTTGGATTCCCTTAGGTCTCTAGTTTTCAGAAATGCACAGGTTTGGTAGGTTTCCCTAGGTGCCGGCTGAGCTAGAGGCCAAAATCTACAGGTAGGCACTTTGCAAAAAACACCTCTGTTTTCTTTCAAAAATGTGGATGTGTCCACGTTGCGCTTTGGGGCGTTTCATGTCGCGGGCGCTAGGCCTACCCACACAAATGAGGTATCATTTTTATCGGGAGACTTGGGGGAACGCTGGGTGGAAGGAAATTTGTGGCTCCTCTCAGATTCCAGAACTTTCTGCCACAGAAATGTGAGGAACATGTGTTTTTTTAGCAAAATTTTGAGGTTTGCAAAGGATTCTGGGTAACAGAACCTGGTCTGAGCCACACAAGTCACCCCATCTTGGATTCCCCTAGGTCTCTAGTTTTCAGAAATGCACAGGTTTGGTAGGTTTCCCTAGGTGCCGGCTGAGCTACAGGCCAAAATCTACAGGTAGGCACTTTGCTAAAAACAGCTCTGTTTACTGTGATGTGTCCACGTTGTGTTTTGGGGCATATCCTGTCGCGGGTGCTAGGCCTACCCACACAAGTGAGGTATCATTTTTATCGGGAGACTTGGGGGAACGCTGGGTGGAAGGAAATTTGTGGCTCCTCTCAGATTCCAGAACTTTCTGCCACAGAAATGTGAGGAACATGTGTTTTTTTAGCCAAATTTTGAGGTTTGCAAAGGATTCTGGGCAACAGAACCTGGTCCGAGCCACACAAGTCACCCCCATCTTGGATTCCCTTAGGTCTCTAGTTTTCAGAAATGCACAGGTTTGGTAGGTTTCCCTAGGTGCCGGCTCAGCTAGAGGCCAAAATCTACAGATAGGCACTTTGCAAAAAACACCTCTGTTTTCTTTCAAAAATTTGGATGTGTCCACGTTGCGCTTTGGGGCGTTTCCTGTCCCGGGTGCTAGGCCTACCCACACAAGTGAGGTATCATTTTTATCGGGAGACTTGGGGGAACGCTGGGTGGAAGGAAAGTTGTGGCTCCTTCCAGATTCCAGAACTTTCTGCCACAGAAATGTGAGGAACATGTGTTTTTTTAGCCAAATTTTGAGGTTTGCAAAGGATTCTGGGTAACAGAACCTGGTCCGAGCCACACAAGTCACCCCATCTTGGATTCCCCTAGGTCTCTAGTTTTCAGAAATGCACAGGTTTGGTAGGTTTCCCTAGGTGCCGGCTGAGCTAGAGGCCAAAATCCACAGGTAGGCACTTTGCAAAAAACACCTCTGTTTTCTTTAAAAAATTTGGATGTGTCCACGTTGCGCTTTGGGGCGTTTCCTGTCACGGGCGCTAGGCCTACCCAAACAAGTGAGGTATCATTTTTATCGGGAGACTTGGGGGAACGCTGGGTGGAAGGAAATTTGTGGCTCCTCTAAGATTCCAGAACTTTCTGCCACAGAAATGTGAGGAACATGTGTTTTTTTAGCCAAATTTTGAGGTTTGCAAAGGATTCTGGGTAACAGAACCTGGTCCGAGCCACACAAGTCACCCCATCTTGGATTCCCCTACGTCTCTAGGTTTCAGAAATGCACAGGTTTGGTAGGTTTCCCTAGTTGCCGGCTGAGCTAGAGGCCAAAATCTACAGGTAGGCACTTTGCAAAAAACACCTCTGTTTTCTTTCAAAAATTTGGATGTGTCCACGTTGCGCTTTGTGGCGTTTCCTGTCGCAGGCGCTAGGCCTACCCACACAAGTGAGGTATCATTTTTATTGGGAGACTTGGGGGAACGCTGGGTGGAAGGAAACTTGTGGCTCCTCTCAGATTCCAGAACTTTCTGCCACAGAAATGTGAGGAACATGTGTTTTTTTAGCCAAATTTTGAGGTTTGCAAAGGATTCTGGGTAAGAGAACCTGGTCCGAGCCACACAAGTCACCCCATCTTGGATTCCCCTAGGTCTCTAGTTTTTAGAAATGCACAGGTTTGTTAGGTTTCCCTAGGTGCCGGCTGAGCTAGAGGCCAAAATCTACAGGTAGGCACTTTGCAAAAAACACCTCTGTTTTCTTTCAAAAATGTGGATGTGTCCACGTTGCACTTTGGGGCGTTTCCTGTCGCGGGCGCTAGGCCTTCCCACACAAGTGAGGTATCATTTTTATCGGGAGACTTGGGGGAACGCTGGGTGGAAGGAAATTTGTGGCTCCTCTCAGATTCCAGAACTTTCTGCCACAGAAATGTGAGGAACATCTGTTTTTTTAGCCAAATTTTGAGGTTTGCAAAGGATCCTGGGTAACAGAACCTGGTCTGACCCACACAAGTCACCCCATCTTTGGATTCCCCTAGGTCTCTAGTTTTCAGAAATGCACAGGTTTGGTAGGTTTCCCTAGGTGCCGGCTGAGCTAGAGGCCAAAATCTACAGGTAGGCACTTTGCAAAAAACACCTCTGTTTTCTTTAAAAAATTTGTATGTGTCCACGTTGCGCTTTGGGGAGTTTCCTGTCGCGGGCGCTAGGCCTACCCACACAAGTGAGGTATCATTTTTATCGGGAGACTTGGGGGAACGCTGGGTGGAAGGAAACTTGTGGCTCCTCTCAGATTCCAGAACTTTCTGCCACTGAAATGTGAGGAACATGTGTTTTTTTAGCCAAATTTTGAGGTTTGCAAAGGATTCTGGGTAACAGAACCTGGTCAGAGCCACACAAGTCACCCCATCTTGGATTCCCCTAGGTCTCTAGTTTTCAGAAATGCACAGGTTTGGTAGGTTTCCCTAGGTGCCGGCTGAGCTAGAGGCCAAAATCTACAGGTAGGCACTTTGCAAAAAAATCCTCTGTTTTCTTTCAAAAATGTGGATGTGTCCACGTTGCGCTTTGGGGCGTTTCATGTCGCGGGCGCTAGGCCTACCCACACAAGTGAGGTATCATTTTTATCGGGAGACTTGGGGGAACGCTGGGTGGAAGGAAATTTGTGGCTCCTCTCAGATTCCAGAACTTTCTGCCACAGAAATGTGAGGAACATGTGTTTTTTTAGCAAAATTTTGAGGTTTGCAAAGGATTCTGGGTAACAGAACCTGGTCTGAGCCACACAAGTCACCCCATCTTGGATTCCCCTAGGTCTCTAGTTTTCAGAAATGCACAGGTTTGGTAGGTTTCCCTAGGTGCCGGCTGAGCTACAGGCCAAAATCTACAGGTAGGCACTTTGCTAAAAACAGCTCTGTTTACTGTGATGTGTCCACGTTGTGTTTTGGGGCATATCCTGTCGCGGGTGCTAGGCCTACCCACACAAGTGAGGTATCATTTTTATCGGGAGACTTGGGGGAACGCTGGGTGGAAGGAAATTTGTGGCTCCTCTCAGATTCCAGAACTTTCTGCCACAGAAATGTGAGGAACATGTGTTTTTTTAGCCAAATTTTGAGGTTTGCAAAGGATTCTGGGCAACAGAACCTGGTCCGAGCCACACAAGTCACCCCCATCTTGGATTCCCTTAGGTCTCTAGTTTTCAGAAATGCACAGGTTTGGTAGGTTTCCCTAGGTGCCGGCTCAGCTAGAGGCCAAAATCTACAGATAGGCACTTTGCAAAAAACACCTCTGTTTTCTTTCAAAAATTTGGATGTGTCCACGTTGCGCTTTGGGGCGTTTCCTGTCCCGGGTGCTAGGCCTACCCACACAAGTGAGGTATCATTTTTATCGGGAGACTTGGGGGAACGCTGGGTGGAAGGAAACTTGTGGCTCCTCTCAGATTCCAGAACTTTCTGCCACAGAAATGTGAGGAACATGTGTTTTTTTAGCCAAATTTTGAGGTTTGCAAAGGATTCTGGGTAACAGAACCTGGTCTGAGCCACACTAGTCACCCCATCTTGGATTCCCCTAGGTCTCTAGTTTTCAGAAATGCACAGGTTTGGTAGGTTTCCCTAGGTGCCGGCTGAGCTAGAGGCCAAAATCTACAGGTAGGCACTTCGCAAAAAAAACCTCTGTTTTCTTTCAAAAATTTGGATGTGTCCACGTTGCGCTTTGGGGCGTTTCCTGTCGCGGGTGCTAGGCCTACCCACACAAGTGAGGTATCATTTTTATCGGGAGACTTGGGGGAACGCTGGGTGGAAGGAAATTTGTGGCTCCTCTCAGATTCCAGAACTTTCTGCCACAGAAATGTGAGGAACATGTGTTTTTTTAGCCAAATGTGGAGGTTTGCAAAGGATTCTGGGTAAGAGAACCTGGTCTGAGCCACACAAGTCACCCCATCTTGGATTCCCCTAGGTCTCTAGTTTTCAGAAATGCACAGGTTTGGTAGGTTTCCCTAGGTGCCGGCTGAGCTAGAGGCCAAAATCTACAGGTAGGCACTTTGCAAAAAACACCTCTGTTTTCTTTCAAAAATTTGTATCTGTCCACGGTGCGCTTTGGGGAGTTTCCTGTCGCGGGCGCTAGGCCTACCCACACAAGTGAGGTATCATTTTTATCGGGAGACTTGGGGGAACGCTGGGTGGAAGGGAAGTTGTGGCTCCTTCCAGATTCCAGAACTTTCTGCCACAGAAATGTGAGGAACATGTGTTTTTTTAGCCAAATTTTGAGGTTTGCAAAGGATTCTGGGTAACAGAACCTGGTCCGAGCCACACAAGTCACCCCATCTTGGATTCCCCTAGGTCTCTAGTTTTCAGAAATGCACAGGTTTGGTAGGTTTCCCTAGGTGCCGGCTGAGCTAGAGGCCAAAATCCACAGGTAGGCACTTTGCAAAAAACACCTCTGTTTTCTTTAAAAAATTTGGATGTGTCCACGTTGCGCTTTGTGGCGTTTCCTGTCACGGGCGCTAGGCCTACCCACACAAGTGAGGTATCATTTTTATTGGGAGACTTGGGGGAACGCTGGGTGGAAGGAAACTTGTGGCTCCTCTCAGATTCCAGAACTTTGTGCCACAGAAATGTGAGGAACATGTGTTTTTTTAGCCAAATTTTGAGGTTTGCAAAGGATTCTGGGTAACAGAACCTGGTCCGAGCCACACAAGTCACCCCATCTTGGATTCCCCTAGGTCTCTAGTTTTTAGAAATGCACAGGTTTGGTAGGTTTCCCTAGGTGCCGGCTGAGCTAGAGGCCAAAATCTACAGGTAGGCACTTTGCAAAAAACACCTCTGTTTTCTTTCAAAAATGTGGATGTGTCCACGTTGCACTTTGGGGCGTTTCCTGTCGCGGGCGCTAGGCCTACCCACACAAGTGAGGTATCATTTTTATCGGGAGACTTGGGGGAACGCTGGGTGGAAGGAAATTTGTGGCTCCTCAAGATTCCAGAACTTTCTGCCACAGAAATGTGAGGAACATCTGTTTTTTTAGCCAAATTTTGAGGTTTGCAAAGGATTCTGGGTAACAGAACCTGGTCTGAGCCACACAAGTCACCCCATCTTGGATTCCCCTAGGTCTCTAGTTTTCAGAAATGCACAGGTTTGGTAGGTTTCCCTAGGTGCCGGCTGAGCTAGAGGCCAAAATCTACAGGTAGGCACTTTGCAAAAAACACCTCTGTTTTCTTTCAAAAATGTGTATGTGTCCACGTTGCGCTTTGGGGAGTTTCCTGTCGCGGGCGCTAGGCCTACCCACACAAGTGAGGTATCATTTTTATCGGGACACTTGGGGGAACGCTGGGTGGAAGGAAATTAGTGGCTCCTCTCAGATTCCAGAACTTTCTGCCACAGAAATGTGAGGAACATGTGTTTTTTTAGCCAAATTTTGAGGTTTGCAAAGGATTCTGGGTAACAGAACCTGGTCCGAGCCACAAAAGTCACCCCATCTTGCATTCCCCTAGTTCTCTAGTTTTCAGAAATGCACAGGTTTGGTTGGTTTCCCTAGGTGCCGGCTGAGCTAGAGGCCAAAATCTACTGGTAGGCACTTTGCAAAAAACACCTCTGTTTTCTTTCAAAAATTTGGATGTGTCCACGTTGCGCTTTGTGGCGTTTCCTGTCGCGGGTGCTAGGCCTACCCACACAAGTGAGGTATCATTTTTATTGGGAGACTTGGGGGAACGCTGGGTGGAAGGAAACTTGTGGCTCCTCTCAGATTCCAGAACTTTCTGCCACAGAAATGTGAGGAACATGTGTTTTTTTAGCCAAATTTTGAGGTTTGCAAAGGATTCTGGGTAACAGCACCTGGTCCGAGCCACACAAGTCACCCCCATCTTGGATTCCCTTAGGTCTCTAGTTTTCAGAAATGCACAGGTTTGGTAGGTTTCCCTAGGTGTCGGCTCAACTAGAGGACAAAATCTACAGATAGGCACTTTGCAAAAAACACCTCTGTTTTCTTTAAAAAATTTGGATGTGTCCACGTTGCGCTTTGGGGCGTTTCCTGTCGCGGGCGCTAGGCCTACCCACACAAGTGAGGTATCATTTTTATCGGGAGACTTGGGGGAACGCTGGGTGGAAGGAAACTTGTGGCTCCTCTCAGATTCCAGAACTTTCTGCCACTGAAATGTGAGGAACATGTGTTTTTTTAGCCAAATTTTGAGGTTTGCAAAGGATTCTGGGTAACAGAACCTGGTCAGAGCCACACAAGTCACCCCATCTTGGATTCCCCTAGGTCTCTAGTTTTCAGAAATGCACAGGTTTGGTAGGTTTCCCTAGGTGCCGGCTGAGCTAGAGGCCAAAATCTACAGGTAGGCACTTTGCAAAAAAATCCTCTGTTTTCTTTAAAAAATGTGGATGTGTCCACGTTGTGCTTTGGGGCGTTTCCTGTCGCGGGTGCTAGGCCTACCCACACAAGTGAGGTATCATTTTTATCGGGAGACTTGGGGGAACGCTGGGTGGAAGGAAATTTGTGGCTCCTCTCAGATTCCAGAACTTTCTGCCACAGAAATGTGAGGAACATGTGTTTTTTTAGCCAAATTTTGAGGTTTGCAAATGATTCTGGGTAACAGCACCTGGTCCGAGCCACACAAGTCACCCCCATCTTGGATTCCCTTAGGTCTCTAATTTTCAGAAATGCACAGGTTTGGTAGGTTTCCCTAGGTGCCGGCTGAGCTAGAGGCCAAAATCTACAGGTAGGCACTTTGCAAAAAACACCTCTGTTTTCTTTCAAAAATGTGGATGTGTCCACGTTGCGCTTTGGGGCGTTTCATGTCGCGGGCGCTAGGCCTACCCACACAAGTGAGGTATCATTTTTATCGGGAGACTTGGGGGAACGCTGGGTGGAAGGAAATTTGTGGCTCCTCTCAGATTCCAGAACTTTCTGCCACAGAAATGTGAGGAACATGTGTTTTTTTAGCAAAATTTTGAGGTTTGCAAAGGATTCTGGGTAACAGAACCTGGTCTGAGCCACACAAGTCACCCCATCTTGGATTCCCCTAGGTCTCTAGTTTTCAGAAATGCACAGGTTTGGTAGGTTTCCCTAGGTGCCGGCTGAGCTACAGGCCAAAATCTACAGGTAGGCACTTTGCTAAAAACAGCTCTGTTTACTGTGATGTGTCCACGTTGTGTTTTGGGGCATATCCTGTCGCGGGTGCTAGGCCTACCCACACAAGTGAGGTATCATTTTTATCGGGAGACTTGGGGGAACGCTGGGTGGAAGGAAATTTGTGGCTCCTCTCAGATTCCAGAACTTTCTGCCACAGAAATGTGAGGAACATGTGTTTTTTTAGCCAAATTTTGAGGTTTGCAAAGGATTCTGGGCAACAGAACCTGGTCCGAGCCACACAAGTCACCCCCATCTTGGATTCCCTTAGGTCTCTAGTTTTCAGAAATGCACAGGTTTGGTAGGTTTCCCTAGGTGCCGGCTCAGCTAGAGGCCAAAATCTACAGATAGGCACTTTGCAAAAAACACCTCTGTTTTCTTTCAAAAATTTGGATGTGTCCACGTTGCGCTTTGGGGCGTTTCCTGTCCCGGGTGCTAGGCCTACCCACACAAGTGAGGTATCATTTTTATCGGGAGACTTGGGGGAACGCTGGGTGGAAGGAAACTTGTGGCTCCTCTCAGATTCCAGAACTTTCTGCCACAGAAATGTGAGGAACATGTGTTTTTTTAGCCAAATTTTGAGGTTTGCAAAGGATTCTGGGTAACAGAACCTGGTCTGAGCCACACAAGTCACCCCATCTTGGATTCCCCTAGGTCTCTAGTTTTCAGAAATGCACAGGTTTGGTAGGTTTCCCTAGGTGCCGGCTGAGCTAGAGGCCAAAATCTACAGGTAGGCACTTCGCAAAAAAAACCTCTGTTTTCTTTCAAAAATTTGGATGTGTCCACGTTGCGCTTTGGGGCGTTTCCTGTCGCGGGTGCTAGGCCTACCCACACAAGTGAGGTATCATTTTTATCGGGACACTTGGGGGAACGCTGGGTGGAAGGAAATTTGTGGCTCCTCTCAGATTCCAGAACTTTCTGCCACAGAAATGTGAGGAACATGTGTTTTTTTAGCCAAATTTTGAGGTTTGCAAAGGACTCTGGGTAACAGAACCTGGTCCGAGCCACACAAGTCACCCCATCTTGCATTCCCCTAGGTCTCTAGTTTTCAGAAATGCACAGGTTTGGTAGGTTTCCCTAGGTGCCGGCTGAGCTAGAGGCCAAAATCTACAGGTAGGCACTTTGCAAAAAACACCTCTGTTTTCTTTGAAAAATTTGGATGTGTCCACGTTGCGCTTTGGGGCGTTTCCTGTCGCGGGCGCTAGGCCTACCCACACAAGTGAGGTATCATTTTTATCGGGAGACTTGGGGGAACGCTGGGTGGATTGAAACTTGTGGCTCCTCTCAGATTCCAGAACTTTCTGCCACAGAAATGTGAGGAACATGTGTTTTTTTAGCCAAATTTTGAGGTTTGCAAAGGATTCTGGGTAACAGCACCTGGTCCGAGCCACAAAAGTCACCCCAATCTTGGATTCCCTTAGGTCTCTAGTTTTCAGAAATGCACAGGTTTGGTAGGTTTCCCTAGGTGCCGGCTGAGCTAGAGGCCAAAATCTACAGGTAGGCACTTTGCAAAAAACACCTCTGTTTTCTTTCAAAAATGTGGATGTGTCCACGTTGCGCTTTGGGGCGTTTCATGTCGCGGGCGCTAGGCCTACCCACACAAGTGAGGTATCATTTTTATCGGGAGACTTGGGGGAACGCTGGGTGGAAGGAAATTTGTGGCTCCTCTCAGATTCCAGAACTTTCTGCCACAGAAATGTGAGGAACATGTGTTTTTTTAGCCAAATGTGGAGGTTTGCAAAGGATTCTGGGTAAGAGAACCTGGTCCGAGCCACACAAGTCACCCCATCTTGGATTCCCCTAGGTCTCTAGTTTTCAGAAATGCACAGGTTTGGTAGGTTTCCCTAGGTGCCGGCTGAGCTAGAGGCCAAAATCTACAGGTAGGCACTTTGCAAAAAACACCTCTGTTTTCTTTCAAAAATTTGTATCTGTCCACGGTGCGCTTTGGGGAGTTTCCTGTCGCGGGCGCTAGGCCTACCCACACAAGTGAGGTATCATTTTTATCGGGAGACTTGGGGGAACGCTGGGTGGAAGGGAAGTTGTGGCTCCTTCCAGATTCCAGAACTTTCTGCCACAGAAATGTGAGGAACATGTGTTTTTTTAGCCAAATTTTGAGGTTTGCAAAGGATTCTGGGTAACAGAACCTGGTCCGAGCCACACAAGTCACCCCATCTTGGATTCCCCTAGGTCTCTAGTTTTCAGAAATGCACAGGTTTGGTAGGTTTCCCTAGGTGCCGGCTGAGCTAGAGGCCAAAATCCACAGGTAGGCACTTTGCAAAAAACACCTCTGTTTTCTTTAAAAAATTTGGATGTGTCCACGTTGCGCTTTGTGGCGTTTCCTGTCACGGGCGCTAGGCCTACCCACACAAGTGAGGTATCATTTTTATTGGGAGACTTGGGGGAACGCTGGGTGGAAGGAAACTTGTGGCTCCTCTCAGATTCCAGAACTTTGTGCCACAGAAATGTGAGGAACATGTGTTTTTTTAGCCAAATTTTGAGGTTTGCAAAGGATTCTGGGTAACAGAACCTGGTCCGAGCCACACAAGTCACCCCATCTTGGATTCCCCTAGGTCTCTAGTTTTTAGAAATGCACAGGTTTGGTAGGTTTCCCTAGGTGCCGGCTGAGCTAGAGGCCAAAATCTACAGGTAGGCACTTTGCAAAAAACACCTCTGTTTTCTTTCAAAAATGTGGATGTGTCCACGTTGCACTTTGGGGCGTTTCCTGTCGCGGGCGCTAGGCCTACCCACACAAGTGAGGTATCATTTTTATGGGAGACTTGGGGGAACGCTGGGTGGAAGGAAATTTGTGGCTCCTCAAGATTCCAGAACTTTCTGCCACAGAAATGTGAGGAACATCTTTTTTTTTTAGCCAAATTTTGAGGTTTGCAAAGGATTCTGGGTAACAGAACCTGGTCTGAGCCACACAAGTCACCCCATCTTGGATTCCCCTAGGTCTCTAGTTTTCAGAAATGCACAGGTTTGGTAGGTTTCCCTAGGTGCCGGCTGAGCTAGAGGCCAAAATCTACAGGTAGGCACTTTGCAAAAAACACCTCTGTTTTCTTTCAAAAATGTGTATGTGTCCACGTTGCGCTTTGGGGAGTTTCCTGTCGCGGGCGCTAGGCCTACCCACACAAGTGAGGTATCATTTTTATCGGGACACTTGGGGGAACGCTGGGTGGAAGGAAATTAGTGGCTCCTCTAAGATTCCAGAACTTTCTGCCACAGAAATGTGAGGAACATGTGTTTTTTTAGCCAAATTTTGAGGTTTGCAAAGGATTCTGGGTAACAGAACCTGGTCCGAGCCACAAAAGTCACCCCATCTTGCATTCCCCTAGTTCTCTAGTTTTCAGAAATGCACAGGTTTGGTTGGTTTCCCTAGGTGCCGGCTGAGCTAGAGGCCAAAATCTACTGGTAGGCACTTTGCAAAAAACACCTCTGTTTTCTTTCAAAAATTTGGATGTGTCCACGTTGCGCTTTGTGGCGTTTCCTGTCGCGGGTGCTAGGCCTACCCACACAAGTGAGGTATCATTTTTATTGGGAGACTTGGGGGAACGCTGGGTGGAAGGAAACTTGTGGCTCCTCTCAGATTCCAGAACTTTCTGCCACAGAAATGTGAGGAACATGTGTTTTTTTAGCCAAATTTTGAGGTTTGCAAAGGATTCTGGGTAACAGCACCTGGTCCGAGCCACACAAGTCACCCCCATCTTGGATTCCCTTAGGTCTCTAGTTTTCAGAAATGCACAGGTTTGGTAGGTTTCCCTAGGTGCCGGCTCAACTAGAGGACAAAATCTACAGATAGGCACTTTGCAAAAAACACCTCTGTTTTCTTTAAAAAATGTGGATGTGTCCACGTTGCGCTTTGGGGCGTTTCCTGTCGCGGGCGCTAGGCCTACCCACACAAGTGAGGTATCATTTTTATCGGGAGACTTGGGGGAACGCTGGGTGGAAGGAAACTTGTGGCTCCTCTCAGATTCCAGAACTTTCTGCCACTGAAATGTGAGGAACATGTGTTTTTTTAGCCAAATTTTGAGGTTTGCAAAGGATTCTGGGTAACAGAACCTGGTCAGAGCCACACAAGTCACCCCATCTTGGATTCCCCTAGGTCTCTAGTTTTCAGAAATGCACAGGTTTGGTAGGTTTCCCTAGGTGCCGGCTGAGCTAGAGGCCAAAATCTACAGGTAGGCACTTTGCAAAAAAATCCTCTGTTTTCTTTAAAAAATGTGGATGTGTCCACGTTGTGCTTTGGGGCGTTTCCTGTCGCGGGTGCTAGGCCTACCCACACAAGTGAGGTATCATTTTTATCGGGAGACTTGGGGGAACGCTGGGTGGAAGGAAATTTGTGGCTCCTCTCAGATTCCAGAACTTTCTGCCACAGAAATGTGAGGAACATGTGTTTTTTTAGCCAAATTTTGAGGTTTGCAAATGATTCTGGGTAACAGCACCTGGTCCGAGCCACACAAGTCACCCCCATCTTGGATTCCCTTAGGTCTCTAATTTTCAGAAATGCACAGGTTTGGTAGGTTTCCCTAAGTGCCGGCTGAGCTAGAGGCCAAAATCTACAGGTAGGCACTTTGCAAAAAACACCTCTGTTTTCTTTCAAAAATGTGTATGTGTCCACGTTGCGCTTTGGGGCGTTTCATGTCGCGGGCGCTAGGCCTACCCACACAAGTGAGGTATCATTTTTATCGGGAGACTTGGGGGAACGCTGGGTGGAAGGAAATTTGTGGCTCCTCTCAGATTCCAGAACTTTCTGCCACAGAAATGTGAGGAACATGTGTTTTTTTAGCCAAATTTTGAGGTTTGCAAAGGATTCTGGGTAAGAGAACCTGGTCCGAGCCACACAAGTCACCCCATCTTGGATTCCCCTAGGTCTCTAGTTTTCAGAAATGCACAGGTTTGGTAGGTTTCCCTAGGTGCCGGCTGAGCTAGAGGCCAAAATCTACAGGTAGGCACTTTGCTAAAAACAGCTCTGTTTTCTGTGATGTCTCCACGTTGTGTTTTGGGGTATATCCTGTCGCGGGTGCTAGGCCTACCCACACAAGTGAGGTATCATTTTTATCGGGAGACTTGGGGGAACGCTGGGTGGAAGGAAATTTGTGGCTCCTCTCAGATGGCAGAACTTTCTGCCACAGAAATGTGAGGAACATGTGTTTTTTTGCCAAATGTTGAGGTTTGCAAAGGATTCTGGGTAACAGAACCTGGTCCGAGCCACACAAGTCACCCCATCTTGGATTCCCCTAGGTCTCTAGTTTTCAGAAATGCACAGGTTTGGTAGGTTTCCCTAGGTGCCGGCTGAGCTAGAGGCCAAAATCTACAGGTAGGCACTTTGCAAAAAACACATCTGTTTTCTTTAAAAAAATTTGGATGTGTCCACGTTGCGCTTTGGGGCATTTCCTGTCGCGGGAGCTAGGCCTACCCACACAAGTGAGGTATCATTTTTATCGGGAGACTTGGGGGAACGCTGGGTGGAAGGAAACTTGTGGCTCCTCTCAGATTCCAGAACTTTCTGCCACAGAAGTGTGAGGAACATGTGTTTTTTTAGCCAAATTTTGAGGTTTGCAAAGGATTCTGGGTAACAGCACCTGGTCCGAGCCACACAAGTCACCCCCATCTTGGATTCCCTTAGGTCTCTAGTTTTCAGAAATGCACAGGTTTGGTAGGTTTCCCTAGGTGCCGGCTGAGCTAGAGGCCAAAATCTACAGGTAAGCACTTTGCAAAAAACACCTCTGTTTTCTTTCAAAAATTTGGATGTGTCCACGTTGCGCTTTGGGGCGTTTCCTGTCGCGGGCGCTAGGCCTACCCACACAAGTGAGGTATCATTTTTATCGAGAGACTTGGGGGAACGCTGGGTGGAAGGAAATTTGTGGCTCCTCTCAGATTCCAGAACTTTCTGCCACAGAAATTTGAGGAACATGTGTTTTTTTAGCCAAATTTTGAGGTTTGCAAAGGACTCTGGGTAACAGAACCTGGTCCGAGCTCACAAGTCACCCCATCTTGCATTCCCCTAGGTCTCTAGTTTTCAGAAATGCACAGGTTTGGTAGGTTTCCCTAGGTGCCGGCTGAGCTAGAGGCCAAAATCTACAGGTAGGCACTTTGCAAAAAACACCTCTGTTTTCTTTGAAAAATTTGGATGTGTCCACGTTGCGCTTTGGGGCGTTTCCTGTCGCGGGCGCTAGGCCTACCCACACAAGTGAGGTATCATTTTTATCGGGAGACTTGGGGGAACGCTGGGTGGATTGAAACTTGTGGCTCCTCTCAGATTCCAGAACTTTCTGCCACAGAAATGTGAGGAACATGTGTTTTTTTAGCAAAATTTTGAGGTTTGCAAAGGATTCTGGGTAACAGCACCTGGTCCGAGCCACACAAGTCACCCCAATCTTGGATTCCCTTAGGTCTCTAGTTTTCAGAAATGCACAGGTTTGGTAGGTTTCCCTAGGTGCCGGCTGAGCTAGAGGCCAAAATCTACAGGTAGGCACTTTGCAAAAAACACCTCTGTTTTCTTTCAAAAATGTGGATGTGTCCACGTTGCGCTTTGGGGCGTTTCATGTCGCGGGCGCTAGGCCTACCCACACAAGTGAGGTATCATTTTTATCGGGAGACTTGGGGGAACGCTGGGTGGAAGGAAATTTGTGGCTCCTCTCAGATTCCAGAACTTTCTGCCACAGAAATGTGAGGAACATGTGTTTTTTTAGCCAAATTTTGAGGTTTGCAAAGGATTCTGGGTAAGAGAACCTGGTCCGAGCCACACAAGTCACCCCATCTTGGATTCCCCTAGGTCTCTAGTTTTCAGAAATGCACAGGTTTGGTAGATTTCCCTAGGTGCCGGCTGAGCTAGAGGCCAAAATCTACAGGTAGGCACTTTGCAAAAAACACCTCTGTTTTCTTTCAAAAATTTGTATGTGTCCACGTTGCGCTTTGGGGAGTTTCCTGTCGCGGGCGCTAGGCCTACCCACACAAGTGAGGTATCATTTTTATCGGGAGACTTGGGGGAACGCTGGGTGGAAGGAAAGTTGTGGCTCCTTCCAGATTCCAGAACTTTCTGCCACAGAAATGTGAGGAACATGTGTTTTTTTAGCCAAATTTTGAGGTTTGCAAAGGATTCTGGGTAACAGAACCTGGTCCGAGCCACACAAGTCACCCCATCTTGGATTCCCCTAGGTCTCTAGTTTTCAGAAATGCACAGGTTTGGTAGGTTTCCCTAGGTGCCGGCTGAGCTAGAGGCCAAAATCCACAGGTAGGCACTTTGCAAAAAACACCTCTGTTTTCTTTAAAAAATTTGGATGTGTCCACGTTGCGCTTTGGGGCGTTTCCTGTCACGGGCGCTAGGCCTACCCAAACAAGTGAGGTATCATTTTTATCGGGAGACTTGGGGGAACGCTGGGTGGAAGGAAATTTGTGGCTCCTCTAAGATTCCAGAACTTTCTGCCACAGAAATGTGAGGAACATGTGTTTTTTTAGCCAAATTTTGAGGTTTGCAAAGGATTCTGGGTAACTGAACCTGGTCCGAGCCACACAAGTCACCCCATCTTGGATTCCCCTACGTCTCTAGGTTTCAGAAATGCACAGGTTTGGTAGGTTTCCCTAGTTGCCGGCTGAGCTAGAGGCCAAAATCTACAGGTAGGCACTTTGCAAAAAACACCTCTGTTTTCTTTCAAAAATTTGGATGTGTCCACGTTGCGCTTTGTGGCGTTTCCTGTCGCAGGCGCTAGGCCTACCCACACAAGTGAGGTATCATTTTTATTGGGAGACTTGGGGGAACGCTGGGTGGAAGGAAACTTGTGGCTCCTCTCAGATTCCAGAACTTTCTGCCACAGAAATGTGAGGAACATGTGTTTTTTTAGCCAAATTTTGAGGTTTGCAAAGGATTCTGGGTAAGAGAACCTGGTCCGAGCCACACAAGTCACCCCATCTTGGATTCCCCTAGGTCTCTAGTTTTTAGAAATGCACAGGTTTGTTAGGTTTCCCTAGGTGCCGGCTGAGCTAGAGGCCAAAATCTACAGGTAGGCACTTTGCAAAAAACACCTCTGTTTTCTTTCAAAAATGTGGATGTGTCCACGTTGCACTTTGGGGCGTTTCCTGTCGCGGGCGCTAGGCCTACCCACACAAGTGAGGTATCATTTTTATCGGGAGACTTGGGGGAACGCTGGGTGGAAGGAAATTTGTGGCTCCTCTCAGATTCCAGAACTTTCTGCCACAGAAATGTGAGGAACATCTGTTTTTTTAGCCAAATTTTGAGGTTTGCAAAGGATCCTGGGTAACAGAACCTGGTCTGACCCACACAAGTCACCCCATCTTGGATTCCCCTAGGTCTCTAGTTTTCAGAAATGCACAGGTTTGGTAGGTTTCCCTAGGTGCCGGCTGAGCTAGAGGCCAAAATCTACAGGTAGGCACTTTGCAAAAAACACCTCTGTTTTCTTTCAAAAATTTGTATGTGTCCACGTTGCGCTTTGGGGAGTTTCCTGTCGCGGGCGCTAGGCCTACCCACACAAGTGAGGTATCATTTTTATCGGGACACTTGGGGGAACGCTGGGTGGAAGGAAATTAGTGGCTCCTCTCAGATTCCAGAACTTTCTGCCACAGAAATGTGAGGAACATGTGTTTTTTTAGCCAAATTTTGAGGTTTGCAAAGGATTCTGGGTAACAGCACCTGGTCCGAGCCACACAAGTCACCCCAATCTTGGATTCCCCTAGGTCTCTAGTTTTTAGAAATGCACAGGTTTGTTAGGTTTCCCTAGGTGCCGGCTGAGCTAGAGGCCAAAATCTACAGGTAGGCACTTTGCAAAAAACACCTCTGTTTTCTTTCAAAAATGTGGATGTGTCCACGTTGCACTTTGGGGCGTTTCCTGTCGCGGGCGCTAGGCCTACCCACACAAGTGAGGTATCATTTTTATCGGGAGACTTGGGGGAACGCTGGGTGGAAGGAAATTTGTGGCTCCTCTCAGATTCCAGAACTTTCTGCCACAGAAATGTGAGGAACATCTGTTGTTTTAGCCAAATTTTGAGGTTTGCAAAGGATCCTGGGTAACAGAACCTGGTCTGACCCACACAAGTCACCCCATCTTGGATTCCCCTAGGTCTCTAGTTTTCAGAAATGCACAGGTTTGGTAGGTTTCCCTAGGTGCCGGCTGAGCTAGAGGCCAAAATCTACAGGTAGGCACTTTGCAAAAAACACCTCTGTTTTCTTTCAAAAATGTGTATGTGTCCACGTTGCGCTTTGGGGAGTTTCCTGTCGCGGGCGCTAGGCCTACCCACACAAGTGAGGTATCATTTTTATCGGGACACTTGGGGGAACGCTGGGTGGAAGGAAATTAGTGGCTCCTCTCAGATTCCAGAACTTTCTGCCACAGAAATGTGAGGAACATGTGTTTTTTTAGCCAAATTTTGAGGTTTGCAAAGGATTCTGGGTAACAGAACCTGGTCCGAGCCACAAAAGTCACCCCATCTTGCATTCCCCTAGGTCTCTAGTTTTCAGAAATGCACAGGTTTGGTTGGTTTCCCTAGGTGCCGGCTGAGCTAGAGGCCAAAATCTACTGGTGGGCACTTTGCAAAAAACACCTCTGTTTTCTTTCAAAAATTTGGATGTGTCCACGTTGCGCTTTGTGGCGTTTCCTGTCGCGGGTGCTAGGCCTACCCACACAAGTGAGGTATCATTTTTATTGGGAGACTTGGGGGAACGCTGGGTGGAAGGAAACTTGTGGCTCCTCTCAGATTCCAGAACTTTCTGCCACAGAAATGTGAGGAACATGTGTTTTTTTAGCCAAATTTTGAGGTTTGCAAAGGATTCTGGGTAACAGCACCTGGTCCGAGCCACACAAGTCACCCCCATCTTGGATTCCCTTAGGTCTCTAGTTTTCAGAAATGCACAGGTTTGGTAGGTTTCAATAGGTGCCGGCTCAACTAGAGGACAAAATCTACAGATAGGCACTTTGCAAAAAACACCTCTGTTTTCTTTAAAAAATTTGGATGTGTCCACGTTGCGCTTTGGGGCGTTTCCTGTCGCGGGCGCTAGGCCTACCCACACAAGTGAGGTATCATTTTTATCGGGAGACTTGGGGGAACGCTGGGTGGAAGGAAACTTGTGGCTCCTCTCAGATTCCAGAACTTTCTGCCACAGAAATGTGAGGAACATGTGTTTTTTTAGCCAAATTTTGAGGTTTGCAAAGGATTCTGGGTAACAGAACCTGGTCAGAGCCACACAAGTCACCCCATCTTGGATTCCCCTAGGTCTCTAGTTTTCAGAAATGCACAGGTTTGGTAGGTTTCCCTAGGTGCCGGCTGAGCTAGAGGCCAAAATCTACAGGTAGGCACTTTGCAAAAAAATCCTCTGTTTTCTTTAAAAAATGTGGATGTGTCCACGTTGTGCTTTGGGGCGTTTCCTGTCGCGGGTGCTAGGCCTACCCACACAAGTGAGGTATCATTTTTATCGGGAGACTTGGGGGAACGCTGGGTGGAAGGAAACTTGTGGCTCCTCTCAGATTCCAGAACTTTCTGCCACAGAAATGTGAGGAACATGTGTTTTTTTAGCCAAATTTTGAGGTTTGCAAAGGATTCTGGGTAACAGCACCTGGTCTGAGCCACACAAGTCACCCCCATCTTGGATTCCCTTAGGTCTCTAATTTTCAGAAATGCACAGGTTTGGTAGGTTTCCCTAGGTGCCGGCTGAGCTAGAGGCCAAAATCTACAGGTAGTCACTTTGCAAGAAACACCTCTGTTTTCTTTCAAAAATGTGTATGTGTCCACGTTGCGCTTTGGGGCGTTTCATGTCGCGGGCGCTAGGCCTACCCACACAAGTGAGGTATCATTTTTATCGGGAGACTTGGGGGAACGCTGGGTGGAAGGAAATTTGTGGCTCCTCTCAGATTCCAGAACTTTCTGCCACAGAAATGTGAGGAACATCTGTTTTTTTAGCCAAATTTTGAGGTTTGCAAAGGATCCTGGGTAACAGAACCTGGTCTGACCCACACAAGTCACCCCATCTTGGATTCCCCTAGGTCTCTAGTTTTCAGAAATGCACAGGTTTGGTAGGTTTCCCTAGGTGCCGGCTGAGCTAGAGGCCAAAATCTACAGGTAGGCACTTTGCAAAAAACACCTCTGTTTTCTTTCAAAAATGTGGATGTGTCCACGTTGCGCTTTGGGGCGTTTCATGTCGCGGGCGCTAGGCCTACCCACACAAGTGAGGTATCATTTTTATCGGGAGACTTGGGGGAACGCTGGGTGGAAGGAAATTTGTGGCTCCTCTCAGATTCCAGAACTTTCTGCCACAGAAATGTGAGGAACATGTGTTTTTTTAGCCAAATTTTGAGGTTTGCAAAGGATTCTGGGTAAGAGAACCTGGTCCGAGCCACACAAGTCTCCCCATCTTGGATTCCCCTAGGTCTCTAGTTTTCAGAAATGCACAGGTTTGGTAGATTTCCCTAGGTGCCGGCTGAGCTAGAGGCCAAAATCTACAGGTAGGCACTTTGCAAAAAACACCTCTGTTTTCTTTCAAAAATTTGTATGTGTCCACGTTGCGCTTTGGGGAGTTTCCTGTCGCGGGCGCTATGCCTACCCACACAAGTGAGGTATCATTTTTATCGGGAGACTTGGGGGAACGCTGGGTGGAAGGAAAGTTGTGGCTCCTTCCAGATTCCAGAACTTTCTGCCACAGAAATGTGAGGAACATGTGTTTTTTTAGCCAAATTTTGAGGTTTGCAAAGGATTCTGGGTAACAGAACCTGGTCCGAGCCACACAAGTCACCCCATCTTGGATTCCCCTAGGTCTCTAGTTTTCAGAAATGCACAGGTTTGGTAGGTTTCCCTAGGTGCCGGCTGAGCTAGAGGCCAAAATCCACAGGTAGGCACTTTGCAAAAAACACCTCTGTTTTCTTTAAAAAATTTGGATGTGTCCACGTTGCGCTTTGGGGCGTTTCCTGTCACGGGCGCTAGGCCTACCCAAACAAGTGAGGTATCATTTTTATCGGGAGACTTGGGGGAACGCTGGGTGGAAGGAAATTTGTGGCTCCTCTAAGATTCCAGAACTTTCTGCCACAGAAATGTGAGGAACATGTGTTTTTTTAGCCAAATTTTGAGGTTTGCAAAGGATTCTGGGTAAGAGAACCTGGTCCGAGCCACACAAGTCACCCCATCTTGGATTCCCCTAGGTCTCTAGTTTTTAGAAATGCACAGGTTTGTTAGGTTTCCCTAGGTGCCGGCTGAGCTAGAGGCCAAAATCTACAGGTAGGCACTTTGCAAAAAACACCTCTGTTTTCTTTCAAAAATGTGGATGTGTCCACGTTGCACTTTGGGGCGTTTCCTGTCGCGGGCGCTAGGCCTACCCACACAAGTGAGGTATCATTTTTATCGGGAGACTTGGGGGAACGCTGGGTGGAAGGAAATTTGTGGCTCCTCTCAGATTCCAGAACTTTCTGCCACAGAAATGTGAGGAACATCTGTTTTTTTAGCCAAATTTTGAGGTTTGCAAAGGATCCTGGGTAACAGAACCTGGTCTGACCCACACAAGTCACCCCATCTTTGGATTCCCCTAGGTCTCTAGTTTTCAGAAATGCACAGGTTTGGTAGGTTTCCCTAGGTGCCGGCTGAGCTAGAGGCCAAAATCTACAGGTAGGCACTTTGCAAAAAACACCTCTGTTTTCTTTCAAAAATTTGTATGTGTCCACGTTGCGCTTTGGGGAGTTTCCTGTCGCGGGCGCTAGGCCTACCCACACAAGTGAGGTATCATTTTTATCGGGACACTTGGGGGAACGCTGGGTGGAAGGAAATTAGTGGCTCCTCTCAGATTCCAGAACTTTCTGCCACAGAAATGTGAGGAACATGTGTTTTTTTAGCCAAATTTTGAGGTTTGCAAAGGATTCTGGGTAACAGCACCTGGTCCGAGCCACACAAGTCACCCCAATCTTGGATTCCCCTAGGTCTCTAGTTTTTAGAAATGCACAGGTTTGTTAGGTTTCCCTAGGTGCCGGCTGAGCTAGAGGCCAAAATCTACAGGTAGGCACTTTGCAAAAAACACCTCTGTTTTCTTTCAAAAATGTGGATGTGTCCACGTTGCACTTTGGGGCGTTTCCTGTCGCGGGCGCTAGGCCTACCCACACAAGTGAGGTATCATTTTTATCGGGAGACTTGGGGGAACGCTGGGTGGAAGGAAATTTGTGGCTCCTCTCAGATTCCAGAACTTTCTGCCACAGAAATGTGAGGAACATCTGTTTTTTTAGCCAAATTTTGAGGTTTGCAAAGGATCCTGGGTAACAGAACCTGGTCTGACCCACACAAGTCACCCCATCTTGGATTCCCCTAGGTCTCTAGTTTTCAGAAATGCACAGGTTTGGTAGGTTTCCCTAGGTGCCGGCTGAGCTAGAGGCCAAAATCTACAGGTAGGCACTTTGCAAAAAACACCTCTGTTTTCTTTCAAAAATGTGTATGTGTCCACGTTGCGCTTTGGGGAGTTTCCTGTCGCGGGCGCTAGGCCTACCCACACAAGTGAGGTATCATTTTTATCGGGACACTTGGGGGAACGCTGGGTGGAAGGAAATTAGTGGCTCCTCTCAGATTCCAGAACTTTCTGCCACAGAAATGTGAGGAACATGTGTTTTTTTAGCCAAATTTTGAGGTTTGCAAAGGATTCTGGGTAACAGAACCTGGTCCGAGCCACAAAAGTCACCCCATCTTGCATTCCCCTAGGTCTCTAGTTTTCAGAAATGCACAGGTTTGGTTGGTTTCCCTAGGTGCCGGCTGAGCTAGAGGCCAAAATCTACTGGTGGGCACTTTGCAAAAAACACCTCTGTTTTCTTTCAAAAATTTGGATGTGTCCACGTTGCGCTTTGTGGCGTTTCCTGTCGCGGGTGCTAGGCCTACCCACACAAGTGAGGTATCATTTTTATTGGGAGACTTGGGGGAACGCTGGGTGGAAGGAAACTTGTGGCTCCTCTCAGATTCCAGAACTTTCTGCCACAGAAATGTGAGGAACATGTGTTTTTTTAGCCAAATTTTGAGGTTTGCAAAGGATTCTGGGTAACAGCACCTGGTCCGAGCCACACAAGTCACCCCCATCTTGGATTCCCTTAGGTCTCTAGTTTTCAGAAATGCACAGGTTTGGTAGGTTTCCCTAGGTGCCGGCTCAACTAGAGGACAAAATCTACAGATAGGCACTTTGCAAAAAACACCTCTGTTTTCTTTAAAAAATTTGGATGTGTCCACGTTGCGCTTTGGGGCGTTTCCTGTCGCGGGCGCTAGGCCTACCCACACAAGTGAGGTATCATTTTTATCGGGAGACTTGGGGGAACGCTGGGTGGAAGGAAACTTGTGGCTCCTCTCAGATTCCAGAACTTTCTGCCACAGAAATGTGAGGAACATGTGTTTTTTTAGCCAAATTTTGAGGTTTGCAAAGGATTCTGGGTAACAGAACCTGGTCAGAGCCACACAAGTCACCCCATCTTGGATTCCCCTAGGTCTCTAGTTTTCAGAAATGCACAGGTTTGGTAGGTTTCCCTAGGTGCCGGCTGAGCTAGAGGCCAAAATCTACAGGTAGGCACTTTGCAAAAAAATCCTCTGTTTTCTTTAAAAAATGGGGATGTGTCCACGTTGTGCTTTGGGGCGTTTCCTGTCGCGGGTGCTAGGCCTACCCACACAAGTGAGGTATCATTTTTATCGGGAGACTTGGGGGAACGCTGGGTGGAAGGAAACTTGTGGCTCCTCTCAGATTCCAGAACTTTCTGCCACAGAAATGTGAGGAACATGTGTTTTTTTAGCCAAATTTTGAGGTTTGCAAAGGATTCTGGGTAACAGCACCTGATCTGAGCCACACAAGTCACCCCCATCTTGGATTCCCTTAGGTCTCTAATTTTCAGAAATGCACAGGTTTGGTAGGTTTCCCTAGGTGCCGGCTGAGCTAGAGGCCAAAATCTACAGGTAGTCACTTTGCAAAAAACACCTCTGTTTTCTTTCAAAAATGTGTATGTGTCCACGTTGCGCTTTGGGGCATTTCATGTCGCGGGCGCTAGGCCTACCCACACAAGTGAGGTATCATTTTTATCGGGAGACTTGGGGGAACGCTGGGTGGAAGGAAAGTTGTGGCTCCTTCCAGATTCCAGAACTTTCTGCCACAGAAATGTGAGGAACATGTGTTTTTTTAGCCAAATTTTGAGGTTTGCAAAGGATTCTGGGTAACAGAACCTGGTCCGAGCCACACAAGTCACCCCATCTTGGATTCCCCTAGGTCTCTAGTTTTCAGAAATGCACAGGTTTGGTAGGTTTCCCTAGGTGCCGGCTGAGCTAGAGGCCAAAATCCACAGGTAGGCACTTTGCAAAAAACACCTCTGTTTTCTTTAAAAAATTTGGATGTGTCCACGTTGCGCTTTGGGGCGTTTCCTGTCACGGGCGCTAGGCCTACCCACACAAGTGAGGTATCATTTTTATCGGGAGACTTGGGGGAACGCTGGGTGGAAGGAAATTTGTGGCTCCTCTAAGATTCCAGAACTTTCTGCCACAGAAATGTGAGGAACATGTGTTTTTTTAGCCAAATTTTGAGGTTTGCAAAGGATTCTGGGTAACAGAACCTGGTCCGAGCCACACAAGTCACCCCATCTTGGATTCCCCTAGGTCTCTAGGTTTCAGAAATGCACAGGTTTGGTAGGTTTCCCTAGTTGCCGGCTGAGCTAGAGGCCAAAATCTACAGGTAGGCACTTTGCAAAAAACACCTCTGTTTTCTTTAAAAAATGTGGATGTGTCCACGTTGCACTTTGGGGCGTTTCCTGTCGCGGGCGCTAGGCCTACCCACACAAGTGAGGTATCATTTTTATCGGGAGACTTGGGGGAACGCTGGGTGGAAGGAAATTTGTGGCTCCTCTCAGATTCCAGAACTTTCTGCCACAGAAATGTGAGGAACATCTGTTTTTTTAGCCAAATTTTGAGGTTTGCAAAGGATTCTGGGTAACAGAACCTGGTCTGACCCACACAAGTCACCCCATCTTGGATTCCCCTAGGTCTCTAGTTTTGAGAAATGCACAGGTTTTGTAGGTTTCCCTAGGTGCCGGCTGAGCTAGAGGCCAAAATCTACAGGTAGGCACTTTGCAAAAAACACCTCTGTTTTCTTTCAAAAATTTGTATGTGTCCACGTTGCGCTTTGGGGAGTTTCCTGTCGCGGGCGCTAGGCCTACCCACACAAGTGAGGTATCATTTTTATCGGGACACTTGGGGGAACGCTGGGTGGAAGGAAATTAGTGGCTCCTCTCAGATTCCAGAACTTTCTGCCACAGAAATGTGAGGAACATGTGTTTTTTTAGCCAAATTTTGAGGTTTGCAAAGGATTCTGGGTAACAGAACCTGGTCCGAGCCACAAAAGTCACCCCATCTTGCATTCCCCTAGGTCTCTAGTTTTCAGAAATGCACAGGTTTGGTTGGTTTCCCTAGGTGCCGGCTGAGCTAGAGGCCAAAATCTACTGGTAGGCACTTTGCAAAAAACACCTCTGTTTTCTTTCAAAAATTTGGATGTGTCCACGTTGCGCTTTGTGGCGTTTCCTGTCGCGGGTGCTAGGCCTACCCACACAAGTGAGGTATCATTTTTATTGGGAGACTTGGGGGAACGCTGGGTGGAAGGAAACTTGTGGCTCCTCTCAGATTCCAGAACTTTCTGCCACAGAAATGTGAGGAACATGTGTTTTTTTAGCCAAATTTTGAGGTTTGCAAAGGATTCTGGGTAACAGCACCTGGTCCGAGCCACACAAGTCACCCCCATCTTGGATTCCCTTAGGTCTCTAGTTTTCAGAAATGCACAGGTTTGGTAGGTTTCCCTAGGTGCCGGCTCAACTAGAGGACAAAATCTACAGATAGGCACTTTGCAAAAAACACCTCTGTTTTCTTTAAAAAATTTGGATGTGTCCACGTTGCGCTTTGGGGCGTTTCCTGTCGCGGGCGCTAGGCCTACCCACACAAGTGAGGTATCATTTTTATCGGGAGACTTGGGGGAACGCTGGGTGGAAGGAAACTTGTGGCTCCTCTCAGATTCCAGAACTTTCTGCCACAGAAATATGAGGAACATGTGTTTTTTTAGCCAAATTTTGAGGTTTGCAAAGGATTCTGGGTAACAGAACCTGGTCAGAGCCACACAAGTCACCCCATCTTGGATTCCCCTAGGTCTCTAGTTTTCAGAAATGCACAGGTTTGGTAGGTTTCCCTAGGTGCCGGCTGAGCTAGAGGCCAAAATCTACAGGTAGGCACTTTGCAAAAAAATCCTCTGTTTTCTTTAAAAAATGTGGATGTGTCCACGTTGTGCTTTGGGGCGTTTCCTGTCGCGGGTGCTAGGCCTACCCACACAAGTGAGGTATAATTTTTATCGGGAGACTTGGGGGAACGCTGGGTGGAAGGAAATTTGTGGCTCCTCTCAGATTCCAGAACTTTCTGCCACAGAAATGTGAGGAACATGTGTTTTTTTAGCCAAATTTTGAGGTTTGCAAAGGATTCTGGGTAACAGCACCTGGTCTGAGCCACACAAGTCACCCCCATCTTGGATTCCCTTAGGTCTCTAATTTTCAGAAATGCACAGGTTTGGTAGGTTTCCCTAGGTGCCGGCTGAGCTAGAGGCCAAAATCTACAGGTAGTCACTTTGCAAAAAACACCTCTGTTTTCTTTAAAAAATTTGGATGTGTCCACGTTGCGCTTTGGGGCGTTTCCTGTCACGGGCGCTAGGCCTACCCACACAAGTGAGGTATCATTTTTATCGGGAGACTTGGGGGAACGCTGGGTGGAAGGAAATTTGTGGCTCCTCTAAGATTCCAGAACTTTTTGCCACAGAAATGTGAGGAACATGTGTTTTTTTAGCCAAATTTTGAGGTTTGCAAAGGATTCTGGGTAACAGAACCTGGTCCGAGCCACACAAGTCACCCCATCTTGGATTCCCCTAGGTCTCTAGGTTTCAGAAATGCACAGGTTTGGTAGGTTTCCCTAGTTGCCGGCTGAGCTAGAGGCCAAAATCTACAGGTAGGCACTTTGCAAAAAACACCTCTGTTTTCTTTCAAAAATGTGGATGTGTCCACGTTGCACTTTGGGGCGTTTCCTGTCGCGGGCGCTAGGCCTACCCACACAAGTGAGGTATCATTTTTATCGGGAGACTTGGGGGAACGCTGGGTGGAAGGAAATTTGTGGCTCCTCTCAGATTCCAGAACTTTCTGCCACAGAAATGTGAGGAACATCTGTTTTTTTAGCCAAATTTTGAGGTTTGCAAAGGATTCTGGGTAACAGAACCTGGTCTGACCCACACAAGTCACCCCATCTTGGATTCCCCTAGGTCTCTAGTTTTGAGAAATGCACAGGTTTTGTAGGTTTCCCTAGGTGCCGGCTGAGCTAGAGGCCAAAATCTACAGGTAGGCACTTTGCAAAAAACACCTCTGTTTTCTTTCAAAAATTTGTATGTGTCCACGTTGCGCTTTGGGGAGTTTCCTGTCGCGGGCGCTAGGCCTACCCACACAAGTGAGGTATCATTTTTATCGGGACACTTGGGGGAACGCTGGGTGGAAGGAAATTAGTGGCTGCTCTCAGATTCCAGAACTTTCTGCCACAGAAATGTGAGGAACATGTGTTTTTTTAGCCAAATTTTGAGGTTTGCAAAGGATTCTGGGTAACAGAACCTGGTCCGAGCCACAAAAGTCACCCCATCTTGCATTCCCCTAGGTCTCTAGTTTTCAGAAATGCACAGGTTTGGTTGGTTTCCCTAGGTGCCGGCTGAGCTAGAGGCCAAAATCTACTGGTAGGCACTTTGCAAAAAACACCTCTGTTTTCTTTCAAAAATTTGGATGAGTCCACGTTGCGCTTTGTGGCGTTTCCTGTCGCGGGTGCTAGGCCTACCCACACAAGTGAGGTATCATTTTTATTGGGAGACTTGGGGGAACGCTGAGTGGAAGGAAACTTGTGGCTCCTCTCAGATTCCAGAACTTTCTGCCACAGAAATGTGAGGAACATGTGTTTTTTTAGCCAAATTTTGAGGTTTGCAAAGGATTCTGGGTAACAGCACCTGGTCCGAGCCACACAAGTCACCCCCATCTTGGATTCCCTTAGGTCTCTAGTTTTCAGAAATGCACAGGTTTGGTAGGTTTCCCTAGGTGCCGGCTCAACTAGAGGACAAAATCTACAGATAGGCACTTTGCAAAAAACACCTCTGTTTTCTTTAAAAAATTTGGATGTGTCCACGTTGCGCTTTGGGGCGTTTCCTGTCGCGGGCGCTAGGCCTACCCACACAAGTGAGGTATCATTTTTATCGGGAGACTTGGGGGAACGCTGGGTGGAAGGAAACTTGTGGCTCCTCTCAGATTCCAGAACTTTCTGCCACAGAAATATGAGGAACATGTGTTTTTTTAGCCAAATTTTGAGGTTTGCAAAGGATTCTGGGTAACAGAACCTGGTCAGAGCCACACAAGTCACCCCATCTTGGATTCCCCTAGGTCTCTAGTTTTCAGAAATGCACAGGTTTGGTAGGTTTCCCTAGGTGCCGGCTGAGCTAGAGGCCAAAATCTACAGGTAGGCACTTTGCAAAAAAATCCTCTGTTTTCTTTAAAAAATGTGGATGTGTCCACGTTGTGCTTTGGGGCGTTTCCTGTCGCGGGTGCTAGGCCTACCCACACAAGTGAGGTATCATTTTTATCGGGAGACTTGGGGGAACGCTGGGTGGAAGGAAATTTGTGGCTCCTCTCAGATTCCAGAACTTTCTGCCACAGAAATGTGAGGAACATGTGTTTTTTTAGCCAAATTTTGAGGTTTGCAAAGGATTCTGGGTAACAGCACCTGGTCTGAGCCACACAAGTCACCCCCATCTTGGATTCCCTTAGGTCTCTAATTTTCAGAAATGCACAGGTTTGGTAGGTTTCCCTAGGTGCCGGCTGAGCTAGAGGCCAAAATCTACAGGTAGGCACTTTGCAAAAAACACCTCTGTTTTCTTTCAAAAATGTGTATGTGTCCACGTTGCGCTTTGGGGCGTTTCATGTCGCGGGCGCTAGGCCTACCCACACAAGTGAGGTATCATTTTTATCGGGAGACTTGGGGGAACGCTGGGTGGAAGGAAATTTGTGGCTCCTCTCAGATTCCAGAACTTTTTGCCACAGAAATGTGAGGAACATGTGTTTTTTTAGCCAAATTTTGAGGTTTGCAAAGGATTCTGGGTAAGAGAACCTGGTCCGAGCCACACAAGTCACCCCATCTTGGATTCCCCTAGGTCTCTAGTTTTCAGAAATGCACAGGTTTGGTAGGTTTCCCTAGGTGCCGGCTGAGCTAGAGGCCAAAATCTACAGGTAGGCACTTTGCAAAAAACACATCTGTTTTCTTTAAAAAAATTTGGATGAGTCCACGTTGCGCTTTGGGGCATTTCCTGTCGCGGGCGCTAGGCCTACCCACACAAGTGAGGTATCATTTTTATCGGGAGACTTGGGGGAACGCTGGGTGGGAGGAAATTTGTGGCTCCTCTCAGATTCCAGAACTTTCTGCCACAGAAATGTGAGGAACATGTGTTTTTTTAGCCAAATTTTGAGGTTTGCAAAGGATTCTGGGTAACAGAACCTGGTCCGAGCCACACAAGTCACCCCATCTTGGATTCCCCTAGGTCTCTAGTTTTCAGAAATGCACAGGTTTGGTAGGTTTCCCTAGGTGCCGGCTGAGCTAGAGGCCAAAATCTACAGGTAGGCACTTTGCTAAAAACAGCTCTGTTTTCTGTAATGTGTCCATGTTGTGTTTTGGGGCATATCCTGTCGCGGGTGCTAGGCCTACCCACACAAGTGCGGTATCATTTTTATCGGGAGACTTGGGGGAACGCTGGGTGGAAGGAAATTTGTGGCTCCTCTCAGATTCCAGAACTTTCTGCCACAGAAATGTGAGGAACATGTGTTTTTTTGCCAAGTTTTGAGATTTGCAAAGGATTCTGGGTAACAGAACCTGGTCCGAGCCACACATGTCACCCCATCTTGGATTCCCCTAGGTCTCTAGTTTTCAGAAATGCAGAGGTTTGGTAGGTTTCCCTAGGTGCCGGCTGAGCTAGAGGCCAAAATCCACAGGTAGGCACTTTGCAAAAAACACCTCTGTTTTCTTTAAAAAATTTGGATCTGTCCACGTTGCGCTTTGGGGCATTTCCTGTCGCGGGCGCTAGGCCTACCCACACAAGTGAGGTATCATTTTTATCGGGAGACTTGGGGGAACGCTGGGTGGAAGGAAACTTGTGGCTCCTCTCAGATTCCAGAACTTTCTGCCACAGAAGTGTGAGGAACATGTGTTTTTTTAGCCAAATTTTGAGGTTTGCAAAGGATTCTGGGTAACAGAACCTGGTCCGAGCCACACAAGTCACCCCATCTTGGATTCCCCTACGTCTCTAGGTTTCAGAAATGCACAGGTTTGGTAGGTTTCCCTAGTTGCCGGCTGAGCTAGAGGCCAAAATCTACAGGTAGGCACTTTGCAAAAAACACCTCTGTTTTCTTTCAAAAATTTGGATGTGTCCACGTTGCGCTTTGTGGCGTTTCCTGTCGCAGGCGCTAGGCCTACCCACACAAGTGAGGTATCATTTTTATTGGGAGACTTGGGGGAACGCTGGGTGGAAGGAAACTTGTGGCTCCTCTCAGATTCCAGAACTTTCTGCCACAGAAATGTGAGGAACATGTGTTTTTTTAGCCAAATTTTGAGGTTTGCAAAGGATTCTGGGTAAGAGAACCTGGTCCGAGCCACACAAGTCACCCCATCTTGGATTCCCCTATGTCTCTAGTTTTTAGAAATGCACAGGTTTGTTAGGTTTCCCTAGGTGCCGGCTGAGCTAGAGGCCAAAATCTACAGGTAGGCACTTTGCAAAAAACACCTCTGTTTTCTTTCAAAAATGTGGATGTGTCCACGTTGCACTTTGGGGCGTTTCCTGTCGCGGGCGCTAGGCCTACCCACACAAGTGAGGTATCATTTTTATCGGGAGACTTGGGGGAACGCTGGGTGGAAGGAAATTTGTGGCTCCTCTCAGATTCCAGAACTTTCTGCCACAGAAATGTGAGGAACATCTGTTTTTTTAGCCAAATTTTGAGGTTTGCAAAGGATCCTGGGTAACAGAACCTGGTCTGACCCACACAAGTCACCCCATCTTGGATTCCCCTAGGTCTCTAGTTTTCAGAAATGCACAGGTTTGGTAGGTTTCCCTAGGTGCCGGCTGAGCTAGAGGCCAAAATCTACAGGTAGGCACTTTGCAAAAAACACCTCTGTTTTCTTTCAAAAATTTGTATGTGTCCAAGTTGCGCTTTGGGGAGTTTCCTGTCGCGGGCGCTAGGCCTACCCACACAAGTGAGGTATCATTTTTATCGGGACACTTGGGGGAACGCTGGGTGGAAGGAAATTAGTGGCTCCTCTCAGATTCCAGAACTTTCTGCCACAGAAATGTGAGGAACATGTGTTTTTTTAGCCAAATTTTGAGGTTTGCAAAGGATTCTGGGTAACAGCACCTGGTCCGAGCCACACAAGTCACCCCAATCTTGGATTCCCCTAGGTCTCTAGTTTTTAGAAATGCACAGGTTTGTTAGGTTTCCCTAGGTGCCGGCTGAGCTAGAGGCCAAAATCTACAGGTAGGCACTTTGCAAAAAACACCTCTGTTTTCTTTCAAAAATGTGGATGTGTCCACGTTGCACTTTGGGGCGTTTCCTGTCGCGGGTGCTAGGCCTACCCACTCAAGTGAGGTATCATTTTTATCGGGAGACTTGGGGGAACGCTGGGTGGAAGGAAATTTGTGGCTCCTCTCAGATTCCAGAACTTTCTGCCACAGAAATGTGAGGAACATCTGTTTTTTTAGCCAAATTTTGAGGTTTGCAAAGGATCCTGGGTAACAGAACCTGGTCTGACCCACACAAGTCACCCCATCTTGGATTCCCCTAGGTCTCTAGTTTTCAGAAATGCACAGGTTTGGTAGGTTTCCCTAGGTGCCGGCTGAGCTAGAGGCCAAAATCTACAGGTAGGCACTTTGCAAAAAACACCTCTGTTTTCTTTCAAAAATTTGTATGTGTCCACGTTGCGCTTTGGGGAGTTTCCTGTCGCGGGCGCTAGGCCTACCCACACAAGTGAGGTATCATTTTTATCGGGACACTTGGGGGAACGCTGGGTGGAAGGAAATTAGTGGCTCCTCTCAGATTCCAGAACTTTCTGCCACAGAAATGTGAGGAACATGTGTTTTTTTAGCCAAATTTTGAGGTTTGCAAAGGATTCTGGGTAACAGAACCTGGTCCGAGCCACAAAAGTCACCCCATCTTGCATTCCCCTAGGTCTCTAGTTTTCAGAAATGCACAGGTTTGGTTGGTTTCCCTAGGTGCCGGCTGAGCTAGAGGCCAAAATCTACTGGTGGGCACTTTGCAAAAAACACCTCTGTTTTCTTTCAAAAATTTGGATGTGTCCACGTTGCGCTTTGTGGCGTTTCCTGTCGCGGGTGCTAGGCCTACCCACACAAGTGAGGTATCATTTTTTTTGGGAGACTTGGGGGAACGCTGGGTGGAAGGAAACTTGTGGCTCCTCTCAGATTCCAGAACTTTCTGCCACAGAAATGTGAGGAACATGTGTTTTTTTAGCCAAATTTTGAGGTTTGCAAAGGATTCTGGGTAACAGCACCTGGTCCGAGCCACACAAGTCACCCCCATCTTGGATTCCCTTAGGTCTCTAGTTTTCAGAAATGCACAGGTTTGGTAGGTTTCCCTAGGTGCCGGCTCAACTAGAGGACAAAATCTACAGATAGGCACTTTGCAAAAAACACCTCTGTTTTCTTTAAAAAATTTGGATGTGTCCACGTTGCGCTTTGGGGCGTTTCCTGTCGCGGGCGCTAGGCCTACCCACACAAGTGAGGTATCATTTTTATCGGGAGACTTGGGGGAACGCTGGGTGGAAGGAAACTTGTGGCTCCTCTCAGATTCCAGAACTTTCTGCCACAGAAATGTGAGGAACATGTGTTTTTTTAGCCAAATTTTGAGGTTTGCAAAGGATTCTGGGTAACAGAACCTGGTCAGAGCCACACAAGTCACCCCATCTTGGATTCCCCTAGGTCTCTAGTTTTCAGAAATGCACAGGTTTGGTAGGTTTCCCTAGGTGCCGGCTGAGCTAGAGGCCAAAATCTACAGGTAGGCACTTTGCAAAAAAATCCTCTGTTTTCTTTAAAAAATGTGGATGTGTCCACGTTGTGCTTTGGGGCGTTTCCTGTCGCGGGTGCTAGGCCTACCCACACAAGTGAGGTATCATTTTTATCGGGAGACTTGGGGGAACGCTGGGTGGAAGGAAACTTGTGGCTCCTCTCAGATTCCAGAACTTTCTGCCACAGAAATGTGAGGAACATGTGTTTTTTTAGCCAAATTTTGAGGTTTGCAAAGGATTCTGGGTAACAGCACCTGGTCTGAGCCACACAAGTCACCCCCATCTTGGATTCCCTTAGGTCTCTAATTTTCAGAAATGCACAGGTTTGGTAGGTTTCCCTAGGTGCCGGCTGAGCTAGAGGCCAAAATCTACAGGTAGTCACTTTGCAAAAAACACCTCTGTTTTCTTTCAAAAATGTGTATGTGTCCACGTTGCGCTTTGGGGCGTTTCATGTCGCGGGCGCTAGGCCTACCCACACAAGTGAGGTATCATTTTTATCGGGAGACTTGGGGGAACGCTGGGTGGAAGGAAAGTTGTGGCTCCTTCCAGATTCCAGAACTTTCTGCCACAGAAATGTGAGGAACATGTGTTTTTTTAGCCAAATTTTGAGGTTTGCAAAGGATTCTGGGTAACAGAACCTGGTCCGAGCCACACAAGTCACCCCATCTTGGATTCCCCTAGGTCTCTAGTTTTCAGAAATGCACAGGTTTGGTAGGTTTCCCTAGGTGCCGGCTGAGCTAGAGGCCAAAATCCACAGGTAGGCACTTTGCAAAAAACACCTCTGTTTTCTTTAAAAAATTTGGATGTGTCCACGTTGCGCTTTGGGGCGTTTCCTGTCACGGGCGCTAGGCCTACCCACACAAGTGAGGTATCATTTTTATCGGGAGACTTGGGGGAACGCTGGGTGGAAGGAAATTTGTGGCTCCTCTAAGATTCCAGAACTTTCTGCCACAGAAATGTGAGGAACATGTGTTTTTTTAGCCAAATTTTGAGGTTTGCAAAGGATTCTGGGTAACAGAACCTGGTCCGAGCCACACAAGTCACCCCATCTTGAATTCCCCTAGGTCTCTAGGTTTCAGAAATGCACAGGTTTGGTAGGTTTCCCTAGTTGCCGGCTGAGCTAGAGGCCAAAATCTACAGGTAGGCACTTTGCAAAAAACACCTCTGTTTTCTTTCAAAAATGTGGATGTGTCCACGTTGCACTTTGGGGCGTTTCCTGTCGCGGGCGCTAGGCCTACCCACACAAGTGAGGTATCATTTTTATCGGGAGACTTGGGGGAACGCTGGGTGGAAGGAAATTTGTGGCTCCTCTCAGATTCCAGAACTTTCTGCCACAGAAATGTGAGGAACATCTGTTTTTTTAGCCAAATTTTGAGGTTTGCAAAGGATTCTGGGTAACAGAACCTGGTCTGACCCACACAAGTCACCCCATCTTGGATTCCCCTAGGTCTCTAGTTTTGAGAAATGCACAGGTTTTGTAGGTTTCCCTAGGTGCCGGCTGAGCTAGAGGCCAAAATCTACAGGTAGGCACTTTGCAAAAAACACCTCTGTTTTCTTTCAAAAATTTGTATGTGTCCACGTTGCGCTTTGGGGAGTTTCCTGTCGCGGGCGCTAGGCCTACCCACACAAGTGAGGTATCATTTTTATCGGGACAGTTGGGGGAACGCTGGGTGGAAGGAAATTAGTGGCTCCTCTCAGATTCCAGAACTTTCTGCCACAGAAATGTGAGGAACATGTGTTTTTTTAGCCAAATTTTGAGGTTTGCAAAGGATTCTGGGTAACAGAACCTGGTCCGAGCCACAAAAGTCACCCCATCTTGCATTCCCCTAGGTCTCTAGTTTTCAGAAATGCACAGGTTTGGTTGGTTTCCCTAGGTGCCGGCTGAGCTAGAGGCCAAAATCTACTGGTAGGCACTTTGCAAAAAACACCTCTGTTTTCTTTCAAAAATTTGGATGTGTCCACGTTGCGCTTTGTGGCGTTTCCTGTCGCGGGTGCTAGGCCTACTCACACAAGTGAGGTATCATTTTTATTGGGAGACTTGGGGGAACGCTGGGTGGAAGGAAACTTGTGGCTCCTCTCAGATTCCAGAACTTTCTGCCACAGAAATGTGAGGAACATGTGTTTTTTTAGCCAAATTTTGAGGTTTGCAAAGGATTCTGGGTAACAGCACCTGGTCCGAGCCACACAAGTCACCCCCATCTTGGATTCCCTTAGGTCTCTAGTTTTCAGAAATGCACAGGTTTGGTAGGTTTCCCTAGGTGCCGGCTCAACTAGAGGACAAAATCTACAGATAGGCACTTTGCAAAAAACACCTCTGTTTTCTTTAAAAAATTTGGATGTGTCCACGTTGCGCTTTGGGGCGTTTCCTGTCGCGGGCGCTAGGCCTACCCACACAAGTGAGGTATCATTTTTATCGGGAGACTTGGGGGAACGCTGGGTGGAAGGAAACTTGTGGCTCCTCTCAGATTCCAGAACTTTCTGCCACAGAAATATGAGGAACATGTGTTTTTTTAGCCAAATTTTGAGGTTTGCAAAGGATTCTGGGTAACAGAACCTGGTCAGAGCCACACAAGTCACCCCATCTTGGATTCCCCTAGGTCTCTAGTTTTCAGAAATGCACAGGTTTGGTAGGTTTCCCTAGGTGCCGGCTGAGCTAGAGGCCAAAATCTACAGGTAGGCACTTTGCAAAAAAATCCTCTGTTTTCTTTAAAAAATGTGGATGTGTCCACGTTGTGCTTTGGGGCGTTTCCTGTCGCGGGTGCTAGGCCTACCCACACAAGTGAGGTATCATTTTTATCGGGAGACTTGGGGGAACGCTGGGTGGAAGGAAATTTGTGGCTCCTCTCAGATTCCAGAACTTTCTGCCACAGAAATGTGAGGAACATGTGTTTTTTTAGCCAAATTTTGAGGTTTGCAAAGGATTCTGGGTAACAGCACCTGGTCTGAGCCACACAAGTCACCCCCATCTTGGATTCCCTTAGGTCTCTAATTTTCAGAAATGCACAGGTTTGGTAGGTTTCCCTAGGTGCCGGCTGAGCTAGAGGCCAAAATCTACAGGTAGGCACTTTGCAAAAAACACCTCTGTTTTCTTTCAAAAATGTGTATGTGTCCACGTTGCGCTTTGGGGCGTTTCATGTCGCGAGCGCTAGGCCTACCCACACAAGTGAGGTATCATTTTTATCGGGAGACTTGGGGGAACGCTGGGTGGAAGGAAATTTGTGGCTCCTCTCAGATTCCAGAACTTTCTGCCACAGAAATGTGAGGAACATGTGTTTTTTTAGCCAAATTTAGAGGTTTGCAAAGGATTCTGGGTAAGAGAACCTGTTCCGAGCCACACAAGTCACCCCATCTTGGATTCCCCTAGGTCTCTAGTTTTCAGAAATGCACAGGTTTGGTAGGTTTCCCTAGGTGCCGGCTGAGCTAGAGGCCAAAATCTACAGGTAGGCACTTTGCAAAAAACACATCTGTTTTCTTTAAAAAAATTTGGATGTGTCCACGTTGCGCTTTGGGGCATTTCCTGTCGCGGGCGCTAGGCCTACCCACACAAGTGAGGTATCATTTTTATCGGGAGACTTGGGGGAACGCTGGGTGGGAGGAAATTTGTGGCTCCTCTCAGATTCCAGAACTTTCTGCCACAGAAATGTGAGGAACATGTGTTTTTTTTAGCCAAATTTTGAGGTTTGCAAAGGATTCTGGGTAACAGAACCTGGTCCGAGCCACACAAGTCACCCCATCTTGGATTCCCCTAGGTCTCTAGTTTTCAGAAATGCACAGGTTTGGTAGGTTTCCCTAGGTGCCGGCTGAGCTAGAGGCCAAAATCTACAGGTAGGCACTTTGCTAAAAACAGCTCTGTTTTCTGTAATGTGTCCATGTTCTGTTTTGGGGCATATCCTGTCGCGGGTGCTAGGCCTACCCACACAAGTGCGGTATCATTTTTATCGGGAGACTTGGGGGAACGCTGGGTGGAAGGAAATTTGTGGCTCCTCTCAGATTCCAGAACTTTCTGCCACAGAAATGTGAGGAACATGTGTTTTTTTGCCAAGTTTTGAGATTTGCAAAGGATTCTGGGTAACAGAATCTGGTCCGAGCCACACATGTCACCCCATCTTGGATTCCCCTAGGTCTCTAGTTTTCAGAAATGCAGAGGTTTGGTAGGTTTCCCTAAGTGCCGGCTGAGCTAGAGGCCAAAATCCACAGGTAGGCACTTTGCAAAAAACACCTCTGTTTTCTTTAAAAAATTTGGATCTGTCCACGTTGCGCTTTGGGGCATTTCCTGTCGCGGGCGCTAGGCCTACCCACACAAGTGAGGTATCATTTTTATCGGGAGACTTGGGGGAACGCTGGGTGGAAGGAAACTTGTGGCTCCTCTCAGATTCCAGAACTTTCTGCCACAGAAGTGTGAGGAACATGTGTTTTTTTAGCCAAATTTTGAGGTTTGCAAAGGATTCTGGGTAACAGCACCTGGTCCGAGCCACACAAGTCACCCCCATCTTGGATTCCCTTAGGTCTCTAGTTTTCAGAAATGCACAGGTTTGGTAGGTTTCCCTAGGTGCCGGCTGAGCTAGAGGCCAAAATCTACAGGTAAGCACTTTGCAAAAAACACCTCTGTTTTCTTTCAAAAATTTGAATGTGTCCACGTTGCGCTTTGGGGCGTTTCCTGTCGCGGGCGCTAGGCCTACCCACACAAGTGAGGTATCATTTTTATCGGGAGACTTGGGGGAACGCTGGGTGGAAGGAAATTTGTGGCTCCTCTCAGATTCCAGAACTTTCTGCCACAGAAATGTGAGGAACATGTGTTTATTTAGCCAAATTTTGAGGTTTGCAAAGGATTCTGGGTAACAGAACCTGGTCCGAGCCACACAAGTCACCCCATCTTGGATTCCCCTAGGTCTCTAGTTTTCAGAAATGCACAGGTTTGGTAGGTTTCCCTAGGTGCCGGCTGAGCTAGAGGCCAAAATCTACAGGTAGGCACTTTGCTAAAAACAGCTCTGTTTTCTGTAATGTGTCCACGTTGTGTTTTGGGGCATATCCTGTCGCGGTGCTAGGCCTACCCACACAAGTGAGGTATCATTTTTATCGGGAGACTTGGGGGAACGCTGGGTGGAAGGAAATTTGTGGCTCCTCTCAGATTCCAGAACTTTCTGCCACAGAAATGTGAGGAACATGTGTTTTTTTTGCCAAGTTTTGAGATTTGCAAAGGATTCTGGGTAACAGAACCTGGTCCGAGCCACACATGTCACCCCATCTTGGATTCCCCTAGGTCTCTAGTTTTCAGAAATGCAGAGGTTTGGTAGGTTTCCCTAGGTGCCGGCTGAGCTAGAGGCCAAAATCCACAGGTAGGCACTTTGCAAAAAACACCTCTGTTTTCTTTAAAAAATTTGGATCTGTCCACGTTGCGCTTTGGGGCGTTTCCTGTCGCGGGCGCTAGGCCTACCCACACAAGTGAGGTATCATTTTTATCGGGAGACTTGGGGGAACGCTGGGTGGAAGGAAATTTGTGGCTCCTCTCAGATTCCAGAACTTTCTGCCACAGAAATGTGAGGAACATGTGTTTTTTTAGCCAAATTTTGAGGTTTGCAAAGGATTCTGGGTAACAGAACCTGGTCCGAGCAACACAAGTCACCCCATCTTGGATTCCCCTAGGTCTCTAGGTTTCAGAAATGCACAGGTTTGGTAGGTTTCCCTAGTTGCCGGCTGAGCTAGAGGCCAAAATCTACAGGTAGGCACTTTGCAAAAAACACCTCTGTTTTCTTTCAAAAATTTGGATGTGTCCACGTTGCGCTTTGTGGCGTTTCCTGTCGCGGGCGCTAGGCCTACCCACACAAGTGAGGTATCATTTTTATTGGGAGACTTGGGGGAACGCTGGGTGGAAGGAAACTTGCGGCTCCTCTCAGATTCCTGAACTTTCTGCCACAGAAATGTGAGGAACATGTGTTTTTTTAGCCAAATTTTGAGGTTTGCAAAGGATTCTGGGTAACAGAACCTGGTCCGAGCCACACAAGTCACCCCATCTTGGATTCCCCTCGGTCTCTAATTTTTAGAAATGCACAGGTTTGGTAGGTTTCCCTAGGTGCCCGGCTGAGCTAGAGGCCAAAATCTACAGGTAGGCACTTTGCAAAAAACACCTCTGTTTTCTTTCAAAAATTTGGATGTGTCCACGTTGCACTTTGGGGCGTTTCCTGTCGCGGGCGCTAGGCCTACCCACACAAGTGAGGTATCATTTTTATCGGGAGACTTGGGGGAACGCTGGGTGGGTAGGAAATTTGTGGCTCCTCTCAGATTCCAGAACTTTCTGCCACAGAAATGTGAGGAACATGCGTTTTTTTAGCCAAATTTTGAGGTTTGCAAAGGATTCTGGGTAACAGAACCTGGTCCGAGCCACACAAGTCACCCCATCTTGGATTCCCCTAGGTCTCTAGTTTTCAGAAATGCACAGGTTTGGTAGGTTTCCCTAGGTGCCAGGCTGAGCTAGAGGCCAAAATCTACAGGTAGGCACTTTGCTAAAAACAGCTCTGTTTTCTGTAATGTGTCCACGTTGTGTTTTTGGGGCATATCCTGTCGCGGGTGCTAGGCATACCCACACAAGTGAGGTATCATTTTTATCGGGAGACTTGGGGGAACGCTGGGTGGAAGGAAATTTGTGGCTCCTCTCAGATTCCAGAACTTTCTGCCACAGAAATGTGAGGAACATGTGTTTTTTTTGCCAAGTTTTGAGATTTGCAAAGGATTCTGGGTAACAGAACCTGGTCCGAGCCACACATGTCACCCCATCTTGGATTCCCCTAGGTCTCTAGTTTTCAGAAATGCAGAGGTTTGGTAGGTTTCCCTAGGTGCCGGCTGAGCTAGAGGCCAAAATCCACAGGTAGGCACTTTGCAAAAAAACACCTCTGTTTTCTTTAAAAAATTTGGATCTGTCCACGTTGCGCTTTGGGGCGTTTCCTGTCGCGGGCGCTAGGCCTACCCACACAAGTGAGGTATCATTTTTATCGGGAGACTTGGGGGAACGCTGGGTGGAAGGAAATTTGTGGCTCCTCTCAGATTCCAGAACTTTCTGCCACAGAAATTTGAGGAACATGTGTTTTTTTAGCCAAATTTTGAGGTTTGCAAAGGATTCTGGGTAACAGAACCTGGTCCGAGCCACACAAGTCACCCCATCTTGGATTCCCCTAGGTCTCTAGGTTTCAGAAATGCACAGGTTTGGTAGGTTTCCCTAGTTGCCGCTGAGCTAGAGGCCAAAATCTACAGGTAGTGCACTTTGCAAAAAACACCTCTGTTTTCTTTCAAAAATTTGGATGTGTCCACGTTGCGCTTTGTGGCGTTTCCTGTCGCGGGCGCTAGGCCTACCCACACAAGTGAGGTATCATTTTTATTGGGAGACTTGGGGGAACGCTGGGTGGAAGGAAACTTGCGGCTCCTCTCAGATTCCTGAACTTTCTGCCACAGAAATGTGAGGAACATGTGTTTTTTTAGCCAAATTTTGAGGTTTGCAAAGGATTCTGGGTAACAGAACCTGGTCCGAGCCACACAAGTCACCCCAATCTTGGATTCCCCTAGGTCTCTAGTTTTTAGAAATGCACAGGTTTGGTAGGTTTCCCTAGGTGCCGGCTGAGCTAGAGGCCAAAAATCTACAGGTAGGCACTCTGCAAAAAACACCTCTGTTTTTCTTTCAAAAATTTGGATGTGTCCACGTTGCACTTTGGGGCGTTTCCTGTCGCGGGCGCTAGGCCTACCCACACAAGTGAGGTATCATTTTTATCGGGAGGACTTGGGGGAACGCTGGGTGGAAGGAAATTTGTGGCTCCTATCAGATTCCAGAACTTTCTGCCACAGAAATGTGAGGAACATCTGTTTTTTTAGCCAAATTTTGAGGTTTGCAAAGGATTCTGGGTAACAGAACCTGGTCCGAGCCACACAAGTCACCCCATCTTGGATTCCCCTAGGTCTCTAGTTTTCAGAAATGCACAGGTTTGGTAGGTTTCCCTAGGTGCCGGCTGAGCTAGAGGCCAAAATCTACAGGTAGGCACTTTGCAAAAAAATCCTCTGTTTTCTTTAAAAAATGTGGATGTGTCCACGTTGTGCTTTGGGGCGTTTCCTGTCGCGGGTGCTAGGCCTACCCACACAAGTGAGGTATCCTTTTTATCGGGAGACTTGGGGGAACGCTGGGTGGAAGGAAATTTGTGGCTCCTCTCAGATTCCAGAACTTTCTGCCACAGAAATGTGAGGAACATGTGTTTTTTTAGCCAAATTTTGAGGTTTGCAAAGGATTCTGGGTAACAGCACCTGGTCCGAGCCACACAAGTCACCCCCATCTAGGATTCCCTTAGGTCTCTAATTTTCAGAAATGCACAGGTTTGGTAGGTTTCCCTAGGTGCCGGCTGAGCTAGAGGCCAAAATCTACAGGTAGGCACTTTGCAAAAAACACCTCTGTTTTCTTTCAAAAATGTGGATGTGTCCACGTTGCGCTTTGGGGCGTTTCATGTCGCGGGCGCTAGGCCTACCCACACAAGTGAGGTATCATTTTTATCGGGAGACTTGGGGGGAACGCTGGGTGGAAGGAAATTTGTGGCTCCTCTCAGATTCCAGAACTTTCTGCCACAGAAATGTGAGGAACATGTGTTTTTTTAGCCAAATTTTGAGGTTTGCAAAGGATTCTGGGTAAGAGAACCTGGTCCGAGCCACACAAGTCACCCCATCTTGGATTCCCCTAGGTCTCTAGTTTTCAGAAATGCACAGGTTTGGTAGGTTTCCCTAGGTGCTTGCTGAGCTAGAGGCCAAAATCTACAGGTAGGCACTTTGCTAAAAACAGCTCTGTTTTCTGTGATGTCTCCACGTTGTGTTTTGGGGTATATCCTGTCGCGGGTGCTAGGCCTACCCACACAAGTGAGGTATCATTTTTATCGGGAGACTTGGGGTAACGCTGGGTGGAAGGAAATTTGTGGCTCCTCTCAGATGGCAGAACTTTCTGCCACAGAAATGTGAGGAACATGTGTTTTTTTGCCAAATGTTGAGGTTTGCAAAGGATTCTGGGTAACAGAACCTGGTCCGAGCCACACAAGTCACCCCATCTTGGATTCCCCTAGGTCTCTAGTTTTCAGAAATGCACAGGTTTGGTAGGTTTCCCTAGGTGCCGGCTGAGCTAGAGGCCAAAATCTACAGGTAGGCACTTTGCAAAAAACACATCTGTTTTCTTTAAAAAAATTTGGATGTGTCCACGTTGCGCTTTGGGGCATTTCCTGTCGCGGGCGCTAGGCCTACCCACACAAGTGAGGTATCATTTTTATCGGGAGACTTGGGGGAACGCTGGGTGGAAGGAAACTTGTGGCTCCTCTCAGATTCCAGAACTTTCTGCCACAGAAGTGTGAGGAACATGTGTTTTTTTTAGCCAAATTTTGAGGTTTGCAAAGGATTCTGGGTAACAGCACCTGGTCCGAGCCACACAAGTCACCCCCATCTTGGATTCCCTTAGGTCTCTAGTTTTCAGAAATGCACAGGTTTGGTAGGTTTCCCTAAGTGCCGGCTGAGCTAGAGGCCAAAATCTACAGGTAAGCACTTTGCTAAAAACACCTCTGTTTTCTTTCAAAAATGTGGATGTGTCCACGTTGCGCTTTGGGGCGTTTCCTGTCGCGGGCGCTAGGCCTACCCACACAAGTGAGGTATCATTTTTATCGGGAGACTTGGGGGAACGCTGGGTGGAAGGAAATTTGTGGCTCCTCTCAGATTCCAGAACTTTCTGCCACAGAAATGTGAGGAACATGTGTTTTTTTAGCCAAATTTTGAGGTTTGCAAAGGATTCTGGGTAACAGAACCTGGTCCGAGCCACACAAGTCACCCCATCTTGGATTCCCCTAGGTCTCTAGTTTTCAGAAATGCACAGGTTTGGTAGGTTTCCCTAGGTGCCGGCTGAGCTAGAGGCCAAAATCTACAGGTAGGCACTTTGCTAAAAACAGCTCTGTTTTCTGTAATGTGTCCACGTTGTGTTTTGGGGCATATCCTGTCGCGGGTGCTAGGCCTACCCACACAAGTGAGGTATCATTTTTATCGGGAGACTTGGGGGAACGCTGGGTGGAAGGAAATTTGTGGCTCCTCTCAGATTCCAGAACTTTCTGCCACAGAAATGTGAGGAACATGTGTTTTTTTGCCAAGTTTTGAGATTTGCAAAGGATTCTGGGTAACAGAACCTGGTCCGAGCCACACATGTCACCCCATCTTGGATTTCCCTAGGTCTCTAGTTTTCAGAAATGCAGAGGTTTGGTAGGTTTCCCTAGGTGCCGGCTGAGCTAGAGGCCAAAATCCACAGGTAGGCACTTTGCAAAAAACACCTCTGTTTTCTTTAAAAAATTTGGATCTGTCCACGTTGCGCTTTGGGGCGTTTCCTGTTGCGGGCGCTAGGCCTACCCACACAAGTGAGGTATCATTTTTATCGGGAGACTTGGGGGAACGCTGGGTGGAAGGAAATTTGTGGCTCCTCTCAGATTCCAGAACTTTCTGCCACAGAAATGTGAGGAACATGTGTTTTTTTAGCCAAATTTTGAGGTTTGCAAAGGATTCTGGGTAACAGAACTTGGTCGGAGCCACACAAGTCACCCCATCTTGGATTCCCCTAGGTCTCTAGGTTTCAGAAATGCACAGGTTTGGTAGGTTTCCCTAGTTGCCGGCTGAGCTAGAGGCCAAAATCTACAGGTAGGCACTTTGCAAAAAACACCTCTGTTTTCTTTCAAAAATTTGGATGTGTCCACGTTGCGCTTTGTGGCGTTTCCTGTCGCGGGCGCTAGGCCTACCCACACAAGTGAGGTATCATTTTTATTCGGAGACTTGGGGGAACGCTGGGTGGAAGGAAACTTGCGGCTCCTCTCAGATTCCAGAACTTTCTGCCACAGAAATGTGAGGAACATGTGTTTTTTTAGCCAAATTTTGAGGTTTGCAAAGGATTCTGGTTAACAGAACCTGGTCCGAGCCACACAAGTCACCCCATCTTGGATTCCCCTAGGTCTCTAGTTTTTAGAAATGCACAGGTTTGGTAGGTTTCCCTAGGTGCCGGCTGAGCTAGAGGCCAAAATCTACAGGTAGGCACTTTGCAAAAAACACCTCTGTTTTCTTTCAAAAATTTGGATGTGTCCACGTTGCACTTTGGGGCGTTTCCTGTCGCGGGCGCTAGGCCTACCCACACAAGTGAGGTATCATTTTTATCGGGAGACTTGGGGGAAGGCTGGGTGGAAGGAAACTTGTGGCTCCTCTCAGATTCCAGAACTTTCTGCCACAGAAGTGTGAGGAACATGTGTTTTTTTAGCCAAATTTTGAGGTTTGCAAAGGATTCTGGGTAACAGCACCTGGTCCGAGCCACACAAGTCACCCCCATCTTGGATTCCCTTAGGTCTCTAGTTTTCAGAAATGCACAGGTTTGGTAGGTTTCCCTAGGTGCCGGCTGAGCTAGAGGCCAAAATCTACAGGTAAGCACTTTGCAAAAAACACCTCTGTTTTCTTTCAAAAATTTGGATGTGTCCATGTTGCGCTTTGGGGCGTTTCCTGTCGCGGGCGCTAGGCCTACCCACACAAGTGAGGTATCATTTTTATCGGGAGACTTGGGGGAACGCTGGGTGGAAGGAAATTTGTGGCTCCTCTCAGATTCCAGAACTTTCTGCCACAGAAATGTGAGGAACATGTGTTTTTTTAGCCAAATTTTGAGGTTTGCAAAGGATTCTGGGTAACAGAACCTGGTCCGAGCCACACAAGTCACCCCATCTTGGATTCCCCTAGGTCTCTAGTTTTCAGAAATGCACAGGTTTGGTAGGTGTCCCTAGGTGCCGGCTGAGCTAGAGGCCAAAATCTACAGGTAGGCTCTTTGCTAAAAACAGCTCTGTTTTCTGTAATGTGTCCACGTTGTGTTTTGGGGCATATCCTGTCGCGGGTGCTAGGCCTACCCACACAAGTGAGGTATCATTTTTATCGGGAGACTTGGGGGAACGCTGGGTGGAAGGAAATTTGTGGCTCCTCTCAGATTCCAGAACTTTCTGCCACAGAAATGTGAGGAACATGGGTTTTTTTAGCCAAATTTTGAGGTTTGCAAAGGATTCTGGGTAACAGAACCTGGTCCGAGCAACACAAGTCACCCAATCTTGGATTCCCCTAGGTCTCTAGTTTTCAGAAATGCACAGGTTTGGTAGGTTTCCCTAGGTGCCGGCTGAGCTAGAGGCCAAAATCTACAGGTAGGTACTTTGCTAAAAACAGCTCTGTTTTCTGTAATGTGTCCACGTTGTGTTTTGGGGCATATCCTGTCGCGGGTGCTAGGCCTACCCACACAAGTGAGGTATCATTTTTATCGGGAGACTTGGGGGAACGCTGGGTGGAAGGAAATTTGTGGCTCCTCTCAGATTCCAGAACTTTCTGCCACAGAAATGTGAGGAACATGTGTTTTTTTGCCAAGTTTTGAGATTTGCAAAGGATTCTGGGTAACAGAACCTGGTCCGAGCCACACATGTCACCCCATCTTTGATTCCCCTAGGTCTCTAGTTTTCAGAAATGCAGAGGTTTGGTAGGTTTCCCTAGGTGCCGGCTGAGCTAGAGGCCAAAATCCACAGGTAGGCACTTTGCAAAAAACACCTCTGTTTTCTTTAAAAATTTGGATGTGTCCACGTTGCGCTTTGGGGCGTTTCCTGTCGCGGGCGCTAGGCCTACCCACACAAGTGAGGTATCATTTTTATCGGGAGACTTGGGGGAACGCTGGGTGGAAGGAAATTTGTGGCTCCTCTAAGATTCCAGAACTTTCTGCCACAGAAATGTGAGGAACATGTGTTTTTTTAGCCAAATTTTGAGGTTTGCAAAGGATTCTGGGTAACAGAACCTGGTCAGAGCCACACAAGTCACCCCATCTTGGATTCCCCTAGGTCTCTAGTTTTCAGAAATGCACAGGTTTGGTAGGTTTCCCTAGGTGCCGGATGAGCTAGAGGCCAAAATCTACAGGTAGGCACTTTGCAAAAAAATCCTCTGTTTTCTTTAAAAAATGTGGATGTGTCCACGTTGTGCTTTGGGGCGTTTCCTGTCGCGGGTGCTAGGCCTACCCACACAAGTGAGGTATCATTTTTATCGGGAGACTTGGGGGAACGCTGGGTGGAAGGAAATTTGTGGCTCCTCTCAGATTCCAGAACTTTCTGCCACAGAAATGTGAGGAACATCTGTTTTTTTAGCCAAATTTTGAGGTTTGCAAAGGATTCTGGGTAACAGCACCTGGTCCGAGCCACACAAGTCACCCCCATCTTGGATTCCCTTAGGTCTCTAATTTTCAGAAATGCACAGGTTTGGTAGGTTTCCCTAGGTGCCGGCTGAGCTAGAGGCCAAAATCTACAGGTAAGCACTTTGCAAAAAACACCTCTGTTTTCTTTCAAAAATTTGGATGTGTCCACGTTGCGCTTTGGGGCGTTTCCTGTCGCGGGCGCTAGGCCTACCCACACAAGTGAGGTATCATTTTTATCGGGAGACTTGGGGGAACGCTGGGTGGAAGGAAATTTGTGGCTCCTCTCAGATTCCAGAACTTTCTGCCACAGAAATGTGAGGAACATGTGTTTTTTTAGCCAAATTTTGAGGTTTGCAAAGGATTCTGGGTAAGAGAACCTGGTCCGAGCCACACAAGTCACCCCATCTTGGATTCCCCTAGGTCTCTAGTTTTCAGAAATGCACAGGTTTGGTAGGTTTCCCTAGGTGCCGGCTGAGCTAGAGGCCAAAATCTACAGGTAGGCACTTTGCTAAAAACAGCTCTGTTTTCTGTGATGTCTCCACGTTGTGTTTTGGGGTATATCCTGTCGCGGGTGCTAGGCCTACCCACACAAGTGAGGTATCATTTTTATCGGGAGACTTGGGGGAACGCTGGGTGGAAGGAAATTTGTGGCTCCTCTCAGATGCCAGAACTTTCTGCCACAGAAATGTGAGGAACATGTGTTTTTTTAGCCAAATTTTGAGGTTTGCAAAGGATTCTGGGTAACAGAACCTGGTCCGAGCCACACAAGTCACCCCATCTTGGATTCCCCTAGGTCTCTAGGTTTCAGAAATGCACAGGTTTGGTAGGTTTCCCTAGTTGCCGGCTGAGCTAGAGGCCAAAATCTACAGGTAGGCACTTTGCAAAAAACACCTCTGTTTTCTTTCAAAAATTTGGATGTGTCCACGTTGCGCTTTGTGGCGTTTCCTGTCGCGGGCGCTAGGCCTACCCACACAAGTGAGGTATCATTTTTATTGGGAGACTTGGGGGAACGCTGGGTGGAAGGAAACTTGCGGCTCCTCTCAGATTCCAGAACTTTCTGCCACAGAAATGTGAGGAACATGTGTTTTTTTAGCCAAATTTTGAGGTTTGCAAAGGATTCTGGGTAACAGAACCTGGTCCGAGCCACACAAGTCACCCCATCTTGGATTCCCCTAGGTCTCTAGTTTTTAGAAATGCACAGGTTTGGTAGGTTTCCCTAGGTGCCGGCTGAGCTAGAGGCCAAAATCTACAGGTAGGCACTTTGCAAAAAACACCTCTGTTTTCTTTCAAAAATTTGGATGTGTCCACGTTGCACTTTGGGGCGTTTCCTGTCGCGGGCGCTAGGCCTACCCACACAAGTGAGGTATCATTTTTATCGGGAGACTTGGGGGAAGGCTGGGTGGAAGGAAACTTGTGGCTCCTCTCAGATTCCAGAACTTTCTGCCACAGAAGTGTGAGGAACATGTGTTTTTTTAGCCAAATTTTGAGGTTTGCAAAGGATTCTGGGTAACAGCACCTGGTCCGAGCCACACAAGTCACCCCCATCTTGGATTCCCTTAGGTCTCTAGTTTTCAGAAATGCACAGGTTTGGTAGGTTTCCCTAGGTGCCGGCTGAGCTAGAGGCCAAAATCTACAGGTAAGCACTTTGCAAAAAACACCTCTGTTTTCTTTCAAAAATTTGGATGTGTCCACGTTGCGCTTTGGGGCGTTTCCTGTCGCGGGCGCTAGGCCTACCCACACAAGTGAGGTATCATTTTTATCGGGAGACTTGGGGGAACGCTGGGTGGAAGGAAATTTGTGGCTCCTCTCAGATTCCAGAACTTTCTGCCACAGAAATGTGAGGAACATGTGTTTTTTTAGCCAAATTTTGAGGTTTGCAAAGGATTCTGGGTAACAGAACCTGGTCCGAGCCACACAAGTCACCCCATCTTGGATTCCCCTAGGTCTCTAGTTTTCAGAAATGCACAGGTTTGGTAGGTGTCCCTAGGTGCCGGCTGAGCTAGAGGCCAAAATCTACAGGTAGGCACTTTGCTAAAAACAGCTCTGTTTTCTGTAATGTGTCCACGTTGTGTTTTGGGGCATATCCTGTCGCGGGTGCTAGGCCTACCCACACAAGTGAGGTATCATTTTTATCGGGAGACTTGGGGGAACGCTGGGTGGAAGGAAATTTGTGGCTCCTCTCAGACTCCAGAACTTTCTGCCACAGAAATATGAGGAACATGTGTTTTTTTGCCAAGTTTTGAGATTTGCAAAGGATTCTGGGTAACAGAACCTGGTCCGAGCCACACATGTCACCCCATCTTGGATTCCCCTAGGTCTCTAGTTTTCAGAAATGCACAGGTTTGGTAGGTTTCCCTAGGTGCCGGCTGAGCTAGAGGCCAAAATCTACAGGTAGGCACTTTGCAAAAAACAGCTGTTTTCTTTCAAAAAATGGGATGTGTCCACTTTGCGTTTTGGGGTGTTCTCTGTCGCGGCCGCTAGCCCTACCCACACAAGTGAGGTACCATTTTTATCGGGAGACTTGGGGGAACGCTGGGTGGAAGGAAATTTGTGGCTCCTCTCAGATTCCAGAACTTTCTGCCACAGAAATGTGAGGAACATGTGTTTTTTAAGCCAAATTTTGAGGTTTGCAAAGGATTCTGGGTAACAGAACCTGGTCCGAGCCACACAAGTCACCCCATCTTGGATTCCCCTAGGTCTCTAGTTTTTAGAAATGCACAGGTTTGGTAGGTTTCCCTAGGTGCCGGCTGAGCTAGAGGCCAAAATCCACAGGTAGGCACTTTGCAAAAAACACCTCTGTTTTCTTTAAAAAATTTGGATGTGTCCACGTTGCGCTTTGGGGCGTTTCCTGTCGCGGGCGCTAGGCCTACCCACACAAGTGAGGTATCATTTTTATCGGGAGACTTGGGGGAACGCTGGGTGGAAGGAAATTTGTGGCTCCTCTCAGATTCCAGAACTTTCTGCCACAGAAATGTGAGGAACATGTGTTTTTTTAGCCAAATTTTGAGGTTTGCAAGGATTCTGGGTAACAGAACCTGGTCCGAGCCACACAAGTCACCCCATCTTGGATTCCCCTAGGTCTCTAGGTTTCAGAAATGCACAGGTTTGGTAGATTTCCCTAGTTGCCGGCTGAGCTAGAGGCCAAAATCTACAGGTAGGCACTTTGCAAAAAATACCTGTTTTCTTTCAAAAATTTGGATGTGTCCACGTTGCGCTTTGTGGTGTTTCCTGTCGCGGGCGCTAGGCCTACCCACACAAGTGAGGTATCATTTTTATTGGGAGACTTGGGGGAACGCTGGGTGGAAGGAAACTTGCGGCTCCTCTCAGATTCCAGAACTTTCTGCCCCAGAAATGTGAGGAACATGTGTTTTTTTAGCCAAATTTTGAGGTTTGCAAAGGATTCTGGGTAACAGAACCTGGTCCGAGCCACACAAGTCACCCCATCTTGGATTCCCCTAGGTCTCTAGTTTTTAGAAATGCACAGGTTTGGTAGGTTTCCCTAGGTGCCGGCTGAGCTAGAGGCCGAAATCTACAGGTAGGCACTTTGCAAAAAACACCTCTGTTTTCTTTCAAAAATTTGGATGTGTCCACGTTGCACTTTGGGGCGTTTCCTGTCGCGGGCGCTAGGCCTACCCACACAAGTGAGGCATCATTTTTATCGGGAGACTTGGGGGAACGCTGGGTGGAAGAAAATTTGTGGCTCCTCTCAGATTCCAGAACTTTCTGCCACAGAAATGTGAGGAACATCTGTTTTTTTAGCCAAATTTTGAGGTTTGCAAAGGATTCTGGGTAACAGAACCTGGTCCGAGCCACACAAGTCAACCCATCTTGGATTCCCCTAGGTCTCTAGTTTTTAGAAATGCACAGGTTTGGTAGGTTTCCCTAGGTGCCGGCTGAGCTAGAGGCCAAAATCTACAGGTAGGCACTTTGCAAAAAACACCTCTGTTTTCTTTCAAAAATTTGGATGTGTCCACGTTGCACTTTGGGGCGTTTCCTGTCGCGGGCGCTAGGCCTACCCACACAAGTGAGGTATCATTTTCATCGGGAGACTTGGGGGAACGCTGGGTGGAAGGAAATTTGTGGCTCCTCTCAGATTCCAGATCTTTCTGCCACAGAAATGTGAGGAACATGTGTTTTTTTTGCCAAATTTTGAGGTTTGCAAAGGATTCTGGGTAACAGAACCTGGTCCGAGCCACACAAGTCACCCCATCTTGGATTCCCCTAGGTCTCTAGTTTTTAGAAATGCACAGGTTTGGTAGGTTTCCCTAGGTGCCGGCTGAGCTAGAGGCCAAAATCTACTGGTAGGCACTTTGCAAAAAACACCTCTGTTTTCTTTCAAAAATTTGGATGTGTCCACGTTGCGCTTTGTGGCGTTTCCTGTCGCGGGCGCTAGGCCTACCCACACAAGTGAGGTATCATTTTTATTGGGAGACTTGGGGGAACGCTGGGTGGAAGGAAACTTGTGGCTCCTCTCAGATTCCAGAACTTTCTGCCACAGAAATGTGAGGAACATGTGTTTTTTTAGCCAAATTTTGAGGTTTGCAAAGGATTCTGGGTAACAGAACCTGGTCCGAGCCACACAAGTCACCCCCATCTTGGATTCCCCTAGGTCTCTAGTTTTCAGAAATGCACAGGTTTGGTAGGTTTCCCTAGGTGCCGGCTGAGCTAGAGGCCAAAATCTACAGATAGGCACTTTGCAAAAAACACCTCTGTTTTCTTTAAAAAATTTGGATGTGTCCACGTTGCGCTTTGGGGCGTTTCCTGTCGCGGGCGCTAGGCCTACCCACACAAGTGAGGTATCATTTTTATCGGGAGACTTGGGGGAACGCTGGGTGGAAGGAAACTTGTGGCTCCTCTCATGTGAGGAACATGTGTTTTTTTAGCCAAATTTTGAGGTTTGCAAAGGATTCTGGGTAACAGAACCTGGTCTGAGCCACACAAGTCACCCCATCTTGGATTCCCCTAGGTCTCTAGTTTACAGAAATGCACAGGTTTGGTAGGTTTCCCTAGGTGCCGGCTGAGCTAGAGGCCAAAATCTACAGGTAGGCACTTTGCAAAAAACACCTCTGTTTTCTTTCAAAAATTTGGATGTGTCCACGTTGCGCTTTGGGGCGTTTCCTGTCGCGGGTGCTAGGCCTACCCACACAAGTGAGGTATCATTTTTATCGGGAGACTTGGGGGAACGCTGGGTGGAAGGAAATTTGTGGCTCCTCTCAGATTCCAGAACTTTCTGCCACAGAAATGTGAGGAACATGTGTTTTTTTAGCCAAATTTTGAGGTTTGCAAAGGATTCTGGGTAACAGAACCTGGTCCGAGCCACACAAGTCACCCCATCTTGGATTCCCCTAGGTCTCTAGGTTTCAGAAATGCACAGGTTTGGTAGATTTCCCTAGTTGCCGGCTGAGCTAGAGGCCAAAATCTACAGGTAGGCACTTTGCAAAAAATACCTGTTTTCTTTCAAAAATTTGGATGTGTCCACGTTGCGCTTTGTGGTGTTTCCTGTCGCGGGCGCTAGGCCTACCCACACAAGTGAGGTATCATTTTTATTGGGAGACTTGGGGGAACGCTGGGTGGAAGGAAACTTGCGTCTCCTCTCAGATTCCAGAACTTTCTGCCCCAGAAATGTGAGGAACATGTGTTTTTTTAGCCAAATTTTGAGGTTTGCAAAGGATTCTGGGTAACAGAACCTGGTCCGAGCCACACAAGTCACCCCATCTTGGATTCCCCTAGGTCTCTAGTTTTTAGAAATGCACAGGTTTGGTAGGTTTCCCTAGGTGCCGGCTGAGCTAGAGGCCGAAATCTACAGGTAGGCACTTTGCAAAAAACACCTCTGTTTTCTTTCAAAAATTTGGATGTGTCCACGTTGCACTTTGGGGCGTTTCCTGTCGCGGGCACTAGGCCTACCCACACAAGTGAGGCATCATTTTTATCGGGAGACTTGGGGGAACGCTGGGTGGAAGGAAATTTGTGGCTCCTCTCAGATTCCAGAACTTTCTGCCACAGAAATGTGAGGAACATCTGTTTTTTTAGCCAAATTTTGAGGTTTGCAAAGGATTCTGGGTAACAGAACCTGGTCCGAGCCACACAAGTCAACCCATCTTGGATTCCCCTAGGTCTCTAGTTTTTAGAAATGCACAGGTTTGGTAGGTTTCCCTAGGTGCCGGCTGAGCTAGAGGCCAAAATCTACAGGTAGGCACTTTGCAAAAAACACCTCTGTTTTCTTTCAAAAATTTGGATGTGTCCACGTTGCACTTTGGGGCGTTTCCTGTCGCGGGCGCTAGGCCTACCCACACAAGTGAGGTATCATTTTCATCGGGAGACTTGGGGGAACGCTGGGTGGAAGGAAATTTGTGGCTCCTCTCAGATTCCAGATCTTTCTGCCACAGAAATGTGAGGAACATGTGTTTTTTTTGCCAAATTTTGAGGTTTGCAAAGGATTCTGGGTAACAGAACCTGGTCCGAGCCACACAAGTCACCCCATCTTGGATTCCCCTAGGTCTCTAGTTTTCAGAAATGCACAGGTTTGGTAGGTTTCCCTAGGTGCCGGCTGAGCTAGAGGCCAAAATCTACTGGTAGGCACTTTGCAAAAAACACCTCTGTTTTCTTTCAAAAATTTGGATGTGTCCACGTTGCGCTTTGTGGCGTTTCCTGTCGCGGGCGCTAGGCCTACCCACACAAGTGAGGTATCATTTTTATCGGGAGACTTGGGGGAACGCTGGGTGGAAGGAAACTTGTGGCTCCTATCAGATTCCAGAACTTTCTGCCACAGAAATGTGAGGAACATGTGTTTTTTTAGCCAAATTTTGAGGTTTGCAAAGGATTCTGGGTAACAGAACCTGGTCCGAGCCACACAAGTCACCCCCATCTTGGATTCCCCTAGGTCTCTAGTTTTCAGAAATGCACAGGTTTGGTAGGTTTCCCTAGGTGCCGGCTGAGCTAGAGGCCAAAATCTACAGATAGGCACTTTGCAAAAAACACCTCTGTTTTCATTCAAAAATTTGGATGTGTCCACGTTGCGCTTTGGGGCGTTTCCTGTCGCGGGCGCTAGGCCTACCCACACAAGTGAGGTATCATTTTTATCGGGAGACTTGGGGGAACGCTGGGTGGAAGGAAACTTGTGGCTCCTCTCATGTGAGGAACATGTGTTTTTTTAGCCAAATTTTGAGGTTTGCAAAGGATTCTGGGTAACAGAACCTGGTCTGAGCCACACAAGTCACCCCATCTTGGATTCCCCTAGGTCTCTAGTTTACAGAAATGCACAGGTTTGGTAGGTTTCCCTAGGTGCCGGCTGAGCTAGAGGCCAAAATCTACAGGTAGGCACTTTGCAAAAAACACCTCTGTTTTCTTTCAAAAATTTGGATGTGTCCACGTTGCGCTTTGTGGCGTTTCCTGTCGCGGGCGCTAGGCCTACCCACACAAGTGAGGTATCATTTTTATTGGGAGACTTGGGGGAACGCTGGGTGGAAGGAAACTTGCGGCTCCTCTCAGATTCCAGAACTTTCTGCCACAGAAATGTGAGGAACATGTGTTTTTTTAGCCAAATTTTGAGGTTTGCAAAGGATTCTGGGTAACAGAACCTGGTCCGAGCCACACAAGTCACCCCATCTTGGATTCCCCTAGGTCTCTAGTTTTTAGAAATGCACAGGTTTGGTAGGTTTCCCTAGGTGCCGGCTGAGCTAGAGGCCAAAATCTACAGGTAGGCACTTTGCAAAAAACACCTCTGTTTTCTTTCAAAAATTTGGATGTGTCCACGTTGCACTTTGGGGCGTTTCCTGTCGCGGGCGCTAGGCCTACCCACACAAGTGAGGTATCATTTTTATCGGGAGACTTGGGGGAAGGCTGGGTGGAAGGAAACTTGTGGCTCCTCTCAGATTCCAGAACTTTCTGCCACAGAAGTGTGAGGAACATGTGTTTTTTTAGCCAAATTTTGAGGTTTGCAAAGGATTCTGGGTAACAGCACCTGGTCCGAGCCACACAAGTCACCCCCATCTTGGATTCCCTTAGGTCTCTAGTTTTCAGAAATGCACAGGTTTGGTAGGTTTCCCTAGGTGCCGGCTGAGCTAGAGGCCAAAATCTACAGGTAAGCACTTTGCAAAAAACACCTCTGTTTTCTTTCAAAAATTTGGATGTGTCCACGTTGCGCTTTGGGGCGTTTCCTGTCGCGGGCGCTAGGCCTACCCACACAAGTGAGGTATCATTTTTATCGGGAGACTTGGGGGAACGCTGGGTGGAAGGAAATTTGTGGCTCCTCTCAGATTCCAGAACTTTCTGCCACAGAAATGTGAGGAACATGTGTTTTTTTAGCCAAATTTTGAGGTTTGCAAAGGATTCTGGGTAACAGAACCTGGTCCGAGCCACACAAGTCACCCCATCTTGGATTCCCCTAGGTCTCTAGTTTTCAGAAATGCACAGGTTTGGTAGGTGTCCCTAGGTGCCGGCTGAGCTAGAGGCCAAAATCTACAGGTAGGCACTTTGCTAAAAACAGCTCTGTTTTCTGTAATGTGTCCACGTTGTGTTTTGGGGCATATCCTGTCGCGGGTGCTAGGCCTACCCACACAAGTGAGGTATCATTTTTATCGGGAGACTTGGGGGAACGCTGGGTGGAAGGAAATTTGTGGCTCCTCTCAGACTCCAGAACTTTCTGCCACAGAAATATGAGGAACATGTGTTTTTTTGCCAAGTTTTGAGATTTGCAAAGGATTCTGGGTAACAGAACCTGGTCCGAGCCACACATGTCACCCCATCTTGGATTCCCCTAGGTCTCTAGTTTTCAGAAATGCACAGGTTTGGTAGGTTTCCCTAGGTGCCGGCTGAGCTAGAGGCCAAAATCTACAGGTAGGCACTTTGCAAAAAACAGCTGTTTTCTTTCAAAAAATGGGATGTGTCCACTTTGCGTTTTGGGGTGTTCTCTGTCGCGGCCGCTAGGCCTACCCACACAAGTGAGGTACCATTTTTATCGGGAGACTTGGGGGAACGCTGGGTGGAAGGAAATTTGTGGCTCCTCTCAGATTCCAGAACTTTCTGCCACAGAAATGTGAGGAACATGTGTTTTTTAAGCCAAATTTTGAGGTTTGCAAAGGATTCTGGGTAACAGAACCTGGTCCGAGCCACACAAGTCACCCCATCTTGGATTCCCCTAGGTCTCTAGTTTTTAGAAATGCACAGGTTTGGTAGGTTTCCCTAGGTGCCGGCTGAGCTAGAGGCCAAAATCCACAGGTAGGCACTTTGCAAAAAACACCTCTGTTTTCTTTAAAAAATTTGGATGTGTCCACGTTGCGCTTTGGGGCGTTTCCTGTCGCGGGCGCTAGGCCTACCCACACAAGTGAGGTATCATTTTTATCGGGAGACTTGGGGGAACGCTGGGTGGAAGGAAATTTGTGGCTCCTCTCAGATTCCAGAACTTTCTGCCACAGAAATGTGAGGAACATGTGTTTTTTTAGCCAAATTTTGAGGTTTGCAAAGGATTCTGGGTAACAGAACCTGGTCCGAGCCACACAAGTCACCCCATCTTGGATTCCCCTAGGTCTCTAGGTTTCAGAAATGCACAGGTTTGGTAGATTTCCCTAGTTGCCGGCTGAGCTAGAGGCCAAAATCTACAGGTAGGCACTTTGCAAAAAATACCTGTTTTCTTTCAAAAATTTGGATGTGTCCACGTTGCGCTTTGTGGTGTTTCCTGTCGCGGGCGCTAGGCCTACCCACACAAGTGAGGTATCATTTTTATTGGGAGACTTGGGGGAACGCTGGGTGGAAGGAAACTTGCGGCTCCTCTCAGATTCCAGAACTTTCTGCCCCAGAAATGTGAGGAACATGTGTTTTTTTAGCCAAATTTTGAGGTTTGCAAAGGATTCTGGGTAACAGAACCTGGTCCGAGCCACACAAGTCACCCCATCTTGGATTCCCCTAGGTCTCTAGTTTTTAGAAATGCACAGGTTTGGTAGGTTTCCCTAGGTGCCGGCTGAGCTAGAGGCCGAAATCTACAGGTAGGCACTTTGCAAAAAACACCTCTGTTTTCTTTCAAAAATTTGGATGTGTCCACGTTGCACTTTGGGGCGTTTCCTGTCGCGGGCGCTAGGCCTACCCACACAAGTGAGGCATCATTTTTATCGGGAGACTTGGGGGAACGCTGGGTGGAAGAAAATTTGTGGCTCCTCTCAGATTCCAGAACTTTCTGCCACAGAAATGTGAGGAACATCTGTTTTTTTAGCCAAATTTTGAGGTTTGCAAAGGATTCTGGGTAACAGAACCTGGTCCGAGCCACACAAGTCAACCCATCTTGGATTCCCCTAGGTCTCTAGTTTTTAGAAATGCACAGGTTTGGTAGGTTTCCCTAGGTGCCGGCTGAGCTAGAGGCCAAAATCTACAGGTAGGCACTTTGCAAAAAACACCTCTGTTTTCTTTCAAAAATTTGGATGTGTCCACGTTGCACTTTGGGGCGTTTCCTGTCGCGGGCGCTAGGCCTACCCACACAAGTGAGGTATCATTTTCATCGGGAGACTTGGGGGAACGCTGGGTGGAAGGAAATTTGTGGCTCCTCTCAGATTCCAGATCTTTCTGCCACAGAAATGTGAGGAACATGTGTTTTTTTTGCCAAATTTTGAGGTTTGCAAAGGATTCTGGGTAACAGAACCTGGTCCGAGCCACACAAGTCACCCCATCTTGGATTCCCCTAGGTCTCTAGTTTTTAGAAATGCACAGGTTTGGTAGGTTTCCCTAGGTGCCGGCTGAGCTAGAGGCCAAAATCTACTGGTAGGCACTTTGCAAAAAACACCTCTGTTTTCTTTCAAAAATTTGGATGTGTCCACGTTGCGCTTTGTGGCGTTTCCTGTCGCGGGCGCTAGGCCTACCCACACAAGTGAGGTATCATTTTTATTGGGAGACTTGGGGGAACGCTGGGTGGAAGGAAACTTGTGGCTCCTCTCAGATTCCAGAACTTTCTGCCACAGAAATGTGAGGAACATGTGTTTTTTTAGCCAAATTTTGAGGTTTGCAAAGGATTCTGGGTAACAGAACCTGGTCCGAGCCACACAAGTCACCCCCATCTTGGATTCCCCTAGGTCTCTAGTTTTCAGAAATGCACAGGTTTGGTAGGTTTCCCTAGGTGCCGGCTGAGCTAGAGGCCAAAATCTACAGATAGGCACTTTGCAAAAAACACCTCTGTTTTCTTTAAAAAATTTGGATGTGTCCACGTTGCGCTTTGGGGCGTTTCCTGTCGCGGGCGCTAGGCCTACCCACACAAGTGAGGTATCATTTTTATCGGGAGACTTGGGGGAACGCTGGGTGGAAGGAAACTTGTGGCTCCTCTCATGTGAGGAACATGTGTTTTTTTAGCCAAATTTTGAGGTTTGCAAAGGATTCTGGGTAACAGAACCTGGTCTGAGCCACACAAGTCACCCCATCTTGGATTCCCCTAGGTCTCTAGTTTACAGAAATGCACAGGTTTGGTAGGTTTCCCTAGGTGCCGGCTGAGCTAGAGGCCAAAATCTACAGGTAGGCACTTTGCAAAAAACACCTCTGTTTTCTTTCAAAAATTTGGATGTGTCCACGTTGCGCTTTGGGGCGTTTCCTGTCGCGGGTGCTAGGCCTACCCACACAAGTGAGGTATCATTTTTATCGGGAGACTTGGGGGAACGCTGGGTGGAAGGAAATTTGTGGCTCCTCTCAGATTCCAGAACTTTCTGCCACAGAAATGTGAGGAACATGTGTTTTTTTAGCCAAATTTTGAGGTTTGCAAAGGATTCTGGGTAACAGAACCTGGTCCGAGCCACACAAGTCACCCCATCTTGGATTCCCCTAGGTCTCTAGGTTTCAGAAATGCACAGGTTTGGTAGATTTCCCTAGTTGCCGGCTGAGCTAGAGGCCAAAATCTACAGGTAGGCACTTTGCAAAAAATACCTGTTTTCTTTCAAAAATTTGGATGTGTCCACGTTGCGCTTTGTGGTGTTTCCTGTCGCGGGCGCTAGGCCTACCCACACAAGTGAGGTATCATTTTTATTGGGAGACTTGGGGGAACGCTGGGTGGAAGGAAACTTGCGGCTCCTCTCAGATTCCAGAACTTTCTGCCCCAGAAATGTGAGGAACATGTGTTTTTTTAGCCAAATTTTGAGGTTTGCAAAGGATTCTGGGTAACAGAACCTGGTCCGAGCCACACAAGTCACCCCATCTTGGATTCCCCTAGGTCTCTAGTTTTTAGAAATGCACAGGTTTGGTAGGTTTCCCTAGGTGCCGGCTGAGCTAGAGGCCGAAATCTACAGGTAGGCACTTTGCAAAAAACACCTCTGTTTTCTTTCAAAAATTTGGATGTGTCCACGTTGCACTTTGGGGCGTTTCCTGTCGCGGGCACTAGGCCTACCCACACAAGTGAGGCATCATTTTTATCGGGAGACTTGGGGGAACGCTGGGTGGAAGGAAATTTGTGGCTCCTCTCAGATTCCAGAACTTTCTGCACACAGAAATGTGAGGAACATCTGTTTTTTTAGCCAAATTTTGAGGTTTGCAAAGGATTCTGGGTAACAGAACCTGGTCCGAGCCACACAAGTCAACCCATCTTGGATTCCCCTAGGTCTCTAGTTTTTAGAAATGCACAGGTTTGGTAGGTTTCCCTAGGTGCCGGCTGAGCTAGAGGCCAAAATCTACAGGTAGGCACTTTGCAAAAAACACCTCTGTTTTCTTTCAAAAATTTGGATGTGTCCACGTTGCACTTTGGGGCGTTTCCTGTCGCGGGCGCTAGGCCTACCCACACAAGTGAGGTATCATTTTCATCGGGAGACTTGGGGGAACGCTGGGTGGAAGGAAATTTGTGGCTCCTCTCAGATTCCAGATCTTTCTGCCACAGAAATGTGAGGAACATGTGTTTTTTTTGCCAAATTTTGAGGTTTGCAAAGGATTCTGGGTAACAGAACCTGGTCCGAGCCACACAAGTCACCCCATCTTGGATTCCCCTAGGTCTCTAGTTTTCAGAAATGCACAGGTTTGGTAGGTTTCCCTAGGTGCCGGCTGAGCTAGAGGCCAAAATCTACTGGTAGGCACTTTGCAAAAAACACCTCTGTTTTCTTTCAAAAATTTGGATGTGTCCACGTTGCGCTTTGTGGCGTTTCCTGTCGCGGGCGCTAGGCCTACCCACACAAGTGAGGTATCATTTTTATTGGGAGACTTGGGGGAACGCTGGGTGGAAGGAAACTTGTGGCTCCTCTCAGATTCCAGAACTTTCTGCCACAGAAATGTGAGGAACATGTGTTTTTTTAGCCAAATTTTGAGGTTTGCAAAGGATTCTGGGTAACAGAACCTGGTCCGAGCCACACAAGTCACCCCCATCTTGGATTCCCCTAGGTCTCTAGTTTTCAGAAATGCACAGGTTTGGTAGGTTTCCCTAGGTGCCGGCTGAGCTAGAGGCCAAAATCTACAGATAGGCACTTTGCAAAAAACACCTCTGTTTTCTTTAAAAAATTTGGATGTGTCCACGTTGCGCTTTGGGGCGTTTCCTGTCGCGGGCGCTAGGCCTACCCACACAAGTGAGGTATCATTTTTATCCGGAGACTTGGGGGAACGCTGGGTGGAAGGAAACTTGTGGCTCCTCTCATGTGAGGAACATGTGTTTTTTTAGCCAAATTTTGAGGTTTGCAAAGGATTCTGGGTAACAGAACCTGGTCTGAGCCACACAAGTCACCCCATCTTGGATTCCCCTAGGTCTCTAGTTTACAGAAATGCACAGGTTTGGTAGGTTTCCCTAGGTGCCGGCTGAGCTAGAGGCCAAAATCTACAGGTAGGCACTTTGCAAAAAACACCTCTGTTTTCTTTCAAAAATTTGGATGTGTCCACGTTGCGCTTTGGGGCGTTTCCTGTCGCGGGTGCTAGGCCTACCCACACAAGTGAGGTATCATTTTTATCGGGAGACTTGGGGGAACGCTGGGTGGAAGGAAATTTGTGGCTCCTCTCAGATTCCAGAACTTTCTGCCACAGAAATGTGAGGAACATGTGTTTTTTTAGCCAAATTTTGAGGTTTGCAAAGGACTCTGGGAAACAGAACCTGGTCCGAGCCACACAAGTCACCCCATCTTGCATTCCCCTAGGTCTCTAGTTTTCAGAAATGCACAGGTTTGGTAGGTTTCCCTAGGTGCCGGGTGAGCTAGTGGCCAAAATCTACAGGTAGGCACTTTGCAAAAAACACCTCTGTTTTCTTTCAAAAATTTGGATGTGTCCACGTTGCGCTTTGGGGCGTTTCCTGTCGCGGGCGCTAGGCCTACCCACACAAGTCAGGTATCATTTTTATCGGGAGACTTGGGGGAACGCTGGGTGGAAGGAAACTTGTGGCTCCTCTCAGATTCCAGAACTTTCTGCCACAGAAATGTGAGGAACATGTGTTTTTTTAGCCAAATTTTGAGGTTTGCAAATGATTCTGGGTAACAGCACCTGGTCCGAGCCACACAAGTCACCCCCATCTTGGATTCCCTTAGGTCTCTAGTTTTCAGAAATGCACAGGTTTGGTAGGTTTCCCTAGGTGCCGGCTGAGCTAGAGGCCAAAATCTACAGGTAGGCACTTTGCAAAAAACACCTCTGTTTTCTTTAAAAAATGTGGATGTGTCCACGTTGCGCTTTGGGGCGTTTCATGTCGCGGGCGCTAGGCCTACCCACACAAGTGAGGTATCATTTTTATCGGGAGACTTGGGGGAACGCTGGGTGGTAGGAAAATTGTGGCTCCTCTCAGATTCCAGAACTTTCTGCCACAGAAATGTGAGGAACATGTGTTTTTTTAGCCAAATTTTGAGGTTTGCAAAGGATTCTGGGTAACAGAACCTGGTCCGAGCCACACAAGTCACCCCCATCTTGGATTCCCCTAGGTCTCTAGTTTTCAGAAATGCACAGGTTTGGTAGGTTTCCCTAGGTGCCGGCTGAGCTAGAGGCCAAAATCTACAGGTAAGCACTTTGCAAAAAACACCTCTGTTTTCTTTAAAAAATTTGGATGTGTCCACGTTGCGCTTTGGGGCGTTTCCTGTTGCGGGCGCTAGGCCTACCCACACAAGTGAGGTATCATTTTTATTGGGAGACTTGGGGGAACGCTGGGTGGAAGGAAACTTGTGGCTCCTGTCAGATTCCAGAACTTTCTGCCACAGAAATGTGAGGAACATGTGTTTTTTTAGCCAAATTTTGAGGTTTGCAAAGGATTCTGGGTAACAGAACCTGGTCCGAGCCACACAAGTCACCCCCATCTTGGATTCCCCTAGGTCTCTAGTTTTCAGAAATGCACAGGTTTGGTAGGTTTCCCTAGGTGCCGGCTGAGCTAGAGGCCAAAATCTACAGGTAAGCACTTTGCAAAAAACACCTCTGTTTTCTTTAAAATAAATTAGAAGTGTCCACGTTGCGCTTTGGGGCGTTTCCTGTCGCGGGCGCTAGGCCTACCCACACAAGTGAGGTATCATTTTTATTGGGAGACTTGGGGGAACGCTGGGTGGAAGGAAACTTGTGGCTCCTCTCATGTGAGGAACATGTGTTTTTTTTAGCCAAATTTTGAGGTTTGCAAAGGATTCTGGGTAACAGAACCTGGTCTGAGCCACACAAGTCACCCCATCTTGGATTCCCCTAGGTCTCTAGTTTTCAGAAATGCACAGGTTTGGTAGGTTTCCCTAGGTGCCGACTGAGCTAGAGGCCAAAATCTACAGGTAGGCACTTTGCAAAAAACACCTCTGTTTTCTTTCAAAAATTTGGATGTGTCCACGTTGCGCTTTGGGGCGTTTCCTGTCGCGGGTGCTAGGCCTACCCACACAAGTGAGGTATCATTTTTATCGGGAGACTTGGGGGAACGCTGGGTGGAAGGAAATTTGTGGCTCCTCTCAGATTCCAGAACTTTCTGCCACAGAAATGTGAGGAACATGTGTTTTTTTAGCCAAATTTTGAGGTTTGCAAAGGACTCTGGGAAACAGAACCTGGTCCGAGCCACACAAGTCACCCCATCTTGCATTCCCCTAGGTCTCTAGTTTTCAGAAATGCACAGGTTTGGTAGGTTTCCCTAGGTGCCGGCTGAGCTAGAGGCCAAAATCTACAGGTAGGCACTTTGCAAAAAACACCTCTGTTTTCTTTCAAAAATTTGGATGTGTCCACGTTGCGCTTTGGGGCGTTTCCTGTCGCGGGCGCTAGGCCTACCCACACAAGTCAGGTATCATTTTTATCGGGAGACTTGGGGGAACGCTGGGTGGAAGGAAACTTGTGGCTCCTCTCAGATTCCAGAACTTTCTGCCACAGAAATGTGAGGAACATGTGTTTTTTTAGCCAAATTTTGAGGTTTGCAAATGATTCTGGGTAACAGCACCTGGTCCGAGCCACACAAGTCACCCCCATCTTGGATTCCCTTAGGTCTCTAGTTTTCAGAAATGCACAGGTTTGGTAGGTTTCCCTAGGTGCCGGCTGAGCTAGAGGCCAAAATCTACAGGTAGGCACTTTGCAAAAAACACCTCTGTTTTCTTTAAAAAATGTGGATGTGTCCACGTTGCGCTTTGGGGCGTTTCATGTCGCGGGCGCTAGGCCTACCCACACAAGTGAGGTATCATTTTTATCGGGAGACTTGGGGGAACGCTGGGTGGTAGGAAAATTGTGGCTCCTCCCAGATTCCAGAACTTTCTGCCACAGAAATGTGAGGAACATGTGTTTTTTTGCCAAATGTTGAGGTTTGCAAAGGATTCTGGGTAACAGAACCTGGTCCAAGCCACACAAGTCACCCCATCTTGGATTCCCCTAGGTCTCTAGTTTTCAGAAATGCACAGGTTTGGTAGGTTTCCCTAGGTGCCAGCTGAGCTAGAGGCCAAAATCTACAGGTAGGCACTTTGCAAAAAACACCTCTGTTTTCTTTAAAATAAATTAGAAGTGTCCACGTTGCGCTTTGGGGCGTTTCCTGTCGCGGGCGCTAGGCCTACCCACACAAGTGAGGTATCATTTTTATCGGGAGACTTGGGGGAACGCTGGGTGGAAGGAAACTTGTGGCTCCTCTCAGATTCCAGAACTTTCTGCCACAGAAGTGTGACGAACATGTGTTTTTTTAGCCAAATTTTGAGGTTTGCAAAGGATTCTGGGTAACAGCACCTGGTCCGAGCCACACAAGTCACCCCCATATTGGATTCCCTTAGGTCTCTAGTTTTCAGAAATGCACAGGTTTGGTAGGTTTCCCTAGGTGCCGGCTGAGCTAGAGGCCAAAATCTACAGGTAAGCACTTTGCAAAAAACACCTCTGTTTTCTTTCAAAAATTTGGATGTGTCCACGTTGCGCTTTGGGGCGTTTCCTGTCGCCGGTGCTAGGCCTACCCACACAAGTGAGGTATCATTTTTATCGGGAGACTTGGGGGAACGCTGGGTGGAAGGAAATTTGTGGCTCCTCTCAGATTCCAGAACTTTCTGCCACAGAAATGTGAGGAACATGTGTTTTTTTAGCCAAATTTTGAGGTTTGCAAAGGATTCTGGGTAACAGAACCTGGTCCGACCCAAACAAGTCACCCCATCTTGGATTCCCCTAGGTCTCTAGTTTTCAGAAATGCACAGGTTTGGTAGGTTTCCCTAGGTGCCGGCTGAGCTAGAGGCCAAAATCTACAGGTAGGCACTTTGCTAAAAACAGCTCTGTTTTCTGTGATGTGTCCACGTTGTGATTTGGGGCATATCATGTCGCTGGTGCTAGGCCTACCCACACAAGTGAGGTATCATTTTTATCGGGAGACTTGGGGGAACGCTGGGTGGATGGAAATTTGTGGCTCCTCTCAGATTCCAGAACTTTCTGCCACAGAAATATGAGGAACATGTGTTTTTTTGCCAAATTTTTAGATTTGCAAAGGATTCTGGGTAACAGAACCTGGTCCGAGCCACACATGTCACCCCATCTTGGATTCCCCTAGGTCTCTAGTTTTCAGAAATGCAGAGGTTTGGTAGGTTTCCCTAGGTGCCGGCTGAGCTAGAGGCCAAAATCCACAGGTAGGCACTTTGCAAAAAACACCTCTGTTTTCTTTAAAAAATTTGGATGTGTCCACGTTGCACTTTGGGGCGTTTCCTGTCGCGGGCGCTAGGCCTACCCACACAAGTGAGGTATCATTTTTATCGGGAGACTTGGGGGAACGCTGGGTGGAAGGAAATTTGTGGCTCCTCTCAGATTCCAGAACTTTCTGCCACAGAAATGTGAGGAACATGTGTTTTTTTAGCCAAATTTTGAGGTTTGGAAAGGATTCTGGGTAACCGAACCTGGTCTGAGCCACACAAGTCACCCCATCTTGGATTCCCCTAGGTCTCTAGGTTTCAGAAATGCACAGGTTTGGTAGGTTTCCCTAGTTGCCGGCTGAGCTAGAGGCCAAAATCTACAGGTAGGCACTTTGCTAAAAACAGCTCTGTTTTCTGTGATGTGTCCACGTTGTGATTTGGGGCATATCCTGTCGCTGGTGCTAGGCCTACCCACACAAGTGAGGTATCATTTTTATCGGGAGACTTGGGGGAACGCTGGGTGGAAGGAAATTTGTGGCTCCTCTCAGATTCCAGAACTTTCTGCCACAGAAATATGAGGAACATGTGTTTTTTTGCCAAATGTTGAGATTTGCAAAGGATTCTGGGTAACAGAACCTGGTCCGAGCCACACAAGTCACCCCATCTTGGATTCCCCTAGGTCTCTAGTTTTCAGAAATGCACAGGTTTGGTAGGTTTCACTAGGTGCCGGCTGAGCAAGAGGCCAAAATCTACAGGTAGGCACTTTGCAAAAAACAGCTGTTTTCTTTCAAAAAATGGGATGTGTCCACGTTGCGTTTTGGGGTGTGCACTGTCGAGGCCGCTAGGCCTACCCACACAAGTGAGGTACCATTTTTATCGGGAGACTTGGGGGAACGCTGGGTGGAAGGAAATTTGTTGCTCCTCTCAGATTCCAGAACTTTCTGCCACAGAAATGTGAGGAACATGTGTTTTTTTAGCCAAATTTTGAGGTTTGCAAAGGATTCTGGGTAACAGAACCTGGTCCGAGCCACACAAGTCACCCCATCTTGGATTCCCCTAGGTCTCTAGTTTTTAGAAATGCACAGGTTTGGTAGGTTTCCCTAGGTGCCGGCTGAGCTAGAGGCTAAAATCTACAGGTAGGCACTTTGCAAAAAACACCTCTGTTTTCTTTCAAAAATTTGGATGTGTCCACGTTGCACTTTGGGGCGTTTCCTGTCGCGGGCGCTAGGCCTACCCACACAAGTGAGGTATCATTTTTATCGGGAGACTTGGGGGAACGCTGGGTGGAAGGAAATTTGTGGCTCCTCTCAGATTCCAGAACTTTCTGCCACAGAAATGTGAGGAACATGTGTTTTTTTAGCCAAATTTTGAGGTTTGCAAAGGATTCTGGGTAACAGAACCTGGTGCGAGCCACACAAGTCACCCCATCTTGGATTCCCCTAGGTCTCTAGTTTTCAGAAATGCACAGGTTTGGTAGGTTTCCCTAGGTGCCGGCTGAGCTACAGGACAAAATCTACAGGTTGGCACTTTGCTAAAAACAGCTCTGTTTTCTGTAATGTGTCCACGTTGTTTTTTGGGGCATATCCTGTCGCGGGTGCTAGGCCTACCCACACAAGTGAGGTATCATTTTTATCGGGAGACTTGGGGGAACGCTGGGTGGAAGGAAATTTGTGGCTCCTCTCAGATTCCAGAACTTTCTGCCACAGAAATGTGAGGAACATGTGTTTTTTTGCCAAGTTTTGAGATTTGCAAAGGATTCTGGGTAACAGAACCTGGTCCGAGCCACACATGTCACCCCATCTTGGATTCCCCTAGGTCTCTAGTTTTCAGAAATGCAGAGGTTTGGTAGGTTTCCCTAGGTGCCGGCTGAGCTAGAGGCCAAAATCCACAGGTAGGCACTTTGCAAAAAACACCTCTGTTTTCTTTAAAAAATTTGGATGTGTCCACGTTGCGCTTTGGGGCGTTTCCTGTCGCGGGCGCTAGGCCTACCCACACAAGTGAGGTATCATTTTTATCGGGAGACTTGGGGGAACGCTGGGTGGAAGGAAATTTGTGGCTCCTCTCAGATTCCAGAACTTTCTGCCACAGAAATGTGAGGAACATGTGTTTTTTTAGCCAAATTTTGAGGTTTGCAAAGGATTCTGGGTAACAGAACCTGGTCTGAGCCACACAAGTCACCCCATCTTGGATTCCCCTAGGTCTCTAGGTTTCAGAAATGCACAGGTTTGGTAGGTTTCCTTAGTTGCCGGCTGAGCTAGAGGCCAAAATCTACAGGTAGGCACTTTGCTAAAAACAGCTCTGTTTTCTGTGATGTGTCCACGTTGTGTTTTGGGGCATATCCTATCGCTGGTGCTAGGCCTACAGACACAAGTGAGGTATCATTTTTATCGGGAGACTTGGGGGAACGCTGGGTGAAAGGAAATTTGTGGCTCCTCTCAGATTCGAGAACTTTCTGCCACAGAAATGTGAGGAACATCTGTTTTTTTAGCCAAATTTTGAGGTTTGCAAAGGATTCTGGGTAACAGAACCTGGTCTGAGCCACACAAGTCACCCCATCTTGGATTCCCCTAGGTCTCTAGTTTTCAGAAATGCACAGGTTTGGTAGGTTTCCCTAGGTGCCGGCTGAGCTAGAGGCCAAAATCTACAGGTAGGCACTTTGCAAAAAACACCTCTGTTTTCTTTCAAAAATTTGTATGTGTCCACGTTGCGCTTTGGGGAGTTTCCTGTCGCGGGCGCTAGGCCTACCCACACAAGTGAGGTATCATTTTTATCGGGAGACTTGGGGGAACGCTGGGTGGAAGGAAAGTTGTGGCTCCTCTCAGATTCCAGAACTTTCTGCCACAGAAATGTGAGGAACATGTGTTTTTTTAGCCAAATTTTGAGGTTTGCAAAGGATTCTGGGTAACAGAACCTGGTCCGAGCCACACAAGTCACCCCATCTTGGATTCCCCTAGGTCTCTAGTTCTCAGAAATGCACAGGTTTGTAGGTTTCCCTAGGTGCCGGCTGAGCTAGAGGCCAAAATCTACAGGTAGGCACTTTGCTAAAAACAGCTCTGTTTTCTGTGATGTGTCCACGTTGTGTTTTGGGGCATATCCTGTCGCGGGTGCTAGGCCTACCCACACAAGTGAGGTATCATTTTTATCGGGAGACTTGGGGGAACGCTAGGTGGAAGGAAATTTGTGGCTCCTCTCAGATTTCAGAACTTTCTGCCACAGAAATTTTAGGAACATGTGTTTTTTTAGCCACATTTTGAGGTTTGCAAAGGATTCTGGGTAACAGAACCTGGTCCGAGCCACAAAAGTCACCCCATCTTGGATTCCCCTAGGTCTCTAGTTTTCAGAAATGCACAGGTTTGGTAGGTTTCCCTAGGTGCCGGCTGAGCTAGAGGCCAAAATCTACAGGTAGGCACTTTGCAAAAAACACCTCTGTTTTCTTTAAAAAATTTGGATGTGTCCACGTTGCACTTTGGGGCGTTTCCTGTCGCGGGCGCTAGGCCTACCCACACAAGTGAGGTATCATTTTTATCGGGAGACTTGGGGGAACGCTGGGTGGAAGGAAATTTGTGTTTCCTCTCAGATTCCAGAACTTTCTGCCACAGAAATGTGAGGAACATGTGTTTTTTTAGCCAAATTTTGAGGTTTGCAAAGGATTCTGGGTAACAGAACCTGGTCCGAGCCACACAAGTCACCCCATCTTGGATTCCCCTAGGTCTCTAGTTTTCAGAAATGCACAGGTTTGGTTGGTTTCCCTAGGTGCCGGCTGAGCTAGAGGCCAAAATCTACTGGTAGGCACTTTGCAAAAAACACCTCTGTTTTCTTTCAAAAATTTGTATGTGTCCACGTTGCGCTTTGGGGAGTTTCCTGTCGCGGGCGCTAGGCCTACCCACACAAGTGAGGTATCATTTTTATCGGGAGACTTGGGGGAACGCTGGGTGGAAGGAAAGTTGTGGCTCCTCTCAGATTCCAGAACTTTCTGCCACAGAAATTTGAGGAACATGTGTTTTTTTAGCCACATTTTGAGGTTTGCAAAGGATTCTGGGTAACAGAACCTGGTCCGAGCCACAAAAGTCACCCCATCTTGGATTCCCCTAGGTCTCTAGTTTTCAGAAATGCACAGGTTTGGTAGGTTTCCCTAGGTGCCGGCTGAGCTAGAGGCCAAAATCTACAGGTAGGCACTTTGCAAAAAACACCATTGTTTTCTTTAAAAAATTTGGATGTGTCCACGTTGCACTTTGGGGCGTTTCCTGTCGCGGGCGCTAGGCCTACCCACACAAGTGAGGTATCATTTTTATCGGGAGACTTGGGGGAACGCTGGGTGGAAGGAAATTTGTGTTTCCTCTCAGATTCCAGAACTTTCTGCCACAGAAATGTGAGGAACATGTGTTTTTTTAGCCAAATTTTGAGGTTTGCAAAGGATTCTGGGTAACAGAACCTGGTCCGAGCCACACAAGTCACCCCATCTTGGATTCCCCTAGGTCTCTAATTTTCAGAAATGCACAGGTTTGGTTGGTTTCCCTAGGTGCCGGCTGAGCTAGAGGCCAAAATCTACTGGTAGGCACTTTGCAAAAAACACCTCTGTTTTCTTTCAAAAATTTGGATGTGTCCACGTTGCGCTTTGGGTCGTTTCCTGTCGCGGGCGCTAGGCCTACCCACACAAGTAAGGTATCATTTTTATTGGGAGACTTGGGGGAACGCTGGGTGGAAGGAAACTTGTGGCTCCTCTCAGATTCCAGAACTTTCTGTCACAGAAATGTGAGGAACATGTGTTTTTTTAGCCAAATTTTGAGGTTTGCAAAGGACTCTGGGTAACAGAACCTATTCCGAGCCACACAAGTCACCCCATCTTGCATTCCCCTAGGTCTCTAGTTTTCAGAAATGCACAGGTTTGGTAGGTTTCCCTAGGTGCCGGCTGAGCTAGAGGCCAAAATCTACAGGTAGGCACTTTGCAAAAAACACCTCTGTTTTCTTTCAAAAATGTGGATGTGTCCACGTTGCGCTTTGGGGCGTTTCATGTCGCAGGCGCTAGGCCTACCCACACAAGTGAGGTATCATTTTTATCGGGAGACTTGGGGGAACACTGGGTGGAAGGAAATTTGTGGCTCCTCTCAGATTCCAGAACTTTCTGCCACAGAAATGTGAGGAACATGTGTTTTTTTTAGCCAAATTTTGAGGTTTGCAAAGGATTCTGCGTAAGAGAACCTGGTCCGAGCCACACAAGTCACCCCATCTTGGATTCTCCTAGGTCTCTAGTTTTCAGAAATGCACAGGTTTGGTAGGTTTCCCTAGGTGCCGGCTGAGCTAGAGGCCAAAATCTACAGGTAGACACTTTGCTAAAAACAGCTCTGTTTTCTGTGATGTGTCCACGTTGTGTTTTGGGGTATATCCTGTCGCGGGTGCTAGGCCTACCCACACAAGTGAGGTATCATTTTTATCGGGAGACTTGGGGGAACGCTGGGTGGAAGGAAATTTGTGGCTCCTCTCAGATTCCAGAACTTTCTGCCACAGAAATGTGAGGAACATGTGTTTTTTTGCCAAATGTTGAGGTTTGCAAAGGATTCTGGGTAACAGAACCTGGTCCGAGCCACACAAGTCACCCCATCTTGGATTCCCCTAGGTCTCTAGTTTTCAGAAATGCACAGGTTTGGTAGGTTTCCCTAGGTGCCGGCTGAGCTAGAGGCAAAAATCTACAGGTAGGCACTTTGCAAAAAACACCTCTGTTTTCTTTCAAAAATGTGTATGTGTCCACGTTGCGCTTTGGGGAGTTTCCTGTCGCGGGCGCTAGGCCTACCCACACAAGTGAGGTATCATTTTTATCGGGAGACTTGGGGGAACGCTGGGTGGAAGGAAAGTTGTGGCTCCTCTCAGATTCCAGAACTTTCTGCCACAGAAATGTGAGGAACATGAGTTTTTTTAGCCAAATTTTGAGGTTTGCAAAGGATTCTGGGTAACAGAACCTGGTCCGAGTCACACAAGTCACCCCATCTTGGATTTCCCTAGGTCTCTAGTTTTCAGAAATGCACAGGTTTGGTTGGTTTCCCTAGTTGCCGGCTGAGCTAGAGGCCAAAATCTACAGGTAGGCACTTTGCTAAAAACAGCTCTGTTTTCTGTGATGTGTCCTCTTTGTGTTTTGGGGCATATCCTGTCGCGGGTGCTAGGCCTACCCACACAAGTGAGGTATCATTTTTATCGGGAGACTTGGGGGAACGCTGGGTGGAGGGAAGTTTGTGGCTCCTCTCAGATTTTAGAACTTTCTGCCACAGAAATGTGAGGAACATGTGTTTTTTTTTTTAGCCAAATTTTGAGGTTTGCAAAGGATTCTGGGTAACAGAACCTGGTCCGAGCCACTAAAGTCACCCCATCTTGCATTCCCCTAGGTCTCTAGTTTTCAGAAATGCACAGGTTTGGTAGGTTTCCCTAGGTGCCGGCTGAGCTAGAGGCCAAAATCTACAGGTAGGCACTTTGCAAAAAACACCTCTGTTTTCTTTCAAAAATTTGGATGTGTCCACGTTGCGCTTTGTGGCGTTTCCTGTCGCGGGTGCTAGGCCTACCCACACAAGTGAGGTATCATTTTTATCGGGAGACTTGGGGGAATGCTGGGTGGAAGGAAATTTGTGGCTCCTCTCAGATTCCAGAACTTTCTGTCACAGAAATGTGAGGAACATGTGTTTTTTTAGCCAAATTTTGAGGTTTGCAAAGGACTCTGGGTAACAGAACCTATTCCGAGCCACACAAGTCACCCCATCTTGCATTCCCCTAGGTCTCTAGTTTTCAGAAATGCACAGGTTTGGTAGGTTTCCCTAGGTGCCGGCTGAGCTAGAGGCCAAAATCTACAGGTAGGCACTTTGCAAAAAACACCTCTGTTTTCTTTCAAAAATGTGGATGTGTCCACGTTGCGCTTTGGGGCGTTTCATGTCGCAGGCGCTAGGCCTACCCACACAAGTGAGGTATCATTTTTATCGGGAGACTTGGGGGAACACTGGGTGGAAGGAAATTTGTGGCTCCTCTCAGATTCCAGAACTTTCTGCCACAGAAATGTGAGGAACATGTGTTTTTTTAGCCAAATTTTGAGGTTTGCAAAGGATTCTGCGTAAGAGAACCTGGTCCGAGCCACACAAGTCACCCCATCTTGGATTCCCCTAGGTCTCTAGTTTTCAGAAATGCACAGGTTTGGTAGGTTTCCCTAGGTGCCGGCTGAGCTAGAGGCCAAAATCTACAGGTAGACACTTTGCTAAAAACAGCTCTGTTTTCTGTGATGTGTCCACGTTGTGTTTTGGGGTATATCCTGTCGCGGGTGCTAGGCCTACCCACACAAGTGAGGTATCATTTTTATCGGGAGACTTGGGGGAACGCTGGGTGGAAGGAAATTTGTGGCTCCTCTCAGATTCCAGAACTTTCTGCCACAGAAATGTGAGGAACATGTGTTTTTTTAGCCAAATTTTGAGGTTTGCAAAGGATTCTGCGTAAGAGAACCTGGTCCGAGCCACACAAGTCACCCCATCTTGGATTCCCCTAGGTCTCTAGTTTTCAGAAATGCACAGGTTTGGTAGGTTTCCCTAGGTGCCGGCTGAGCTAGAGGCCAAAATCTACAGGTAGACACTTTGCTAAAAACAGCTCTGTTTTCTGTGATGTGTCCACGTTGAGTTTTGGGGTATATCCTGTCGCGGGTGCTAGGCCTACCCACACAAGTGAGGTATCATTTTTATCGGGAGACTTGGGGGAACGCTGGGTGGAAGGAAATTTGTGGCTCCTCTCAGATTCCAGAACTTTCTGCCACAGAAATGTGAGGAACATGTGTTTTTTTGCCAAATGTTGAGGTTTGCAAAGGATTCTGGGTAACAGAACCTGGTCCGAGCCACACAAGTCACCCCATCTTGGATTCCCCTAGGTCTCTAGTTTTCAGAAATGCACAGGTTTGGTAGGTTTCCCTAGGTGCCGGCTGAGCTAGAGGCAAAAATCTACAGGTAGGCACTTTGCAAAAAACACCTCTGTTTTCTTTCAAAAATGTGTATGTGTCCACGTTGCGCTTTGGGGAGTTTCCTGTCGCGGGCGCTAGGCCTACCCACACAAGTGAGGTATCATTTTTATCGGGAGACTTGGGGGAACGCTGGGTGGAAGGAAAGTTGTGGCTCCTCTCAGATTCCAGAACTTTCTGCCACAGAAATGTGAGGAACATGTGTTTTTTTAGCCAAATTTTGAGGTTTGCAAAGGATTCTGGGTAACAGAACCTGGTCCGAGCCACACAAGTCACCCCATCTTGGATTCCCCTAGGTCTCTAGTTTTCAGAAATCCACAGGTTTGGTAGGTTTCCCTAGTTTCCGGCTGAGCTAGAGGCCAAAATCTACAGGTAGGCACTTTGCTAAAAACAGCTCTGTTTTCTGTGATGTGTCCACGTTGTGTTTTGGGGCATATCCTGTCGCGGGTGCTAGGCCTACCCACACAAGTGAGGTATCATTTTTATCGGGAGACTTGGGGGAACGCTGGGTGGAAGGAAGTTTGTGGCTCCTCTCAGATTTTAGAACTTTCTGCCACAGAAATGTGAGGAACATGTGTTTTTTTTTTTAGCCAAATTTTGAGGTTTGCAAAGGATTCTGGGTAACAGAACCTGGTCCGAGCCACAAAAGTCACCCCATCTTGCATTCCCCTAGGTCTCTAGTTTTCAGAAATGCACAGGTTTGGTAGGTTTCCCTAGGTGCCGGCAGAGCTAGAGGCCAAAATCTACAGGTAGGCACTTTGCAAAAAACAGCTGTTTTCTTTCAAAAAATGGGATGTGTCCACGTTGCGTTTTGGGGTGTGCACTGTCGAGGCCGCTAGGCCTACCCACACAAGTGAGGTACCATTTTTATCGGGAGACTTGGGGGAACGCTGGGTGGAAGGAAAGTTGTGGCTCCTCTCAGATTCCAGAACTTTCTGCCACAGAAATGTGAGGAACATGAGTTTTTTTAGCCAAATTTTGAGGTTTGCAAAGGATTCTGGGTAACAGAACCTGGTCCGAGTCACACAAGTCACCCCATCTTGGATTTCCCTAGGTCTCTAGTTTTCAGAAATGCACAGGTTTGGTTGGTTTCCCTAGTTGCCGGCTGAGCTAGAGGCCAAAATCTACAGGTAGGCACTTTGCTAAAAACAGCTCTGTTTTCTGTGATGTGTCCTCTTTGTGTTTTGGGGCATATCCTGTCGCGGGTGCTAGGCCTACCCACACAAGTGAGGTATCATTTTTATCGGGAGACTTGGGGGAACGCTGGGTGGAGGGAAGTTTGTGGCTCCTCTCAGATTTTAGAACTTTCTGCCACAGAAATGTGAGGAACATGTGTTTTTTTTTTTAGCCAAATTTTGAGGTTTGCAAAGGATTCTGGGTAACAGAACCTGGTCCGAGCCACTAAAGTCACCCCATCTTGCATTCCCCTAGGTCTCTAGTTTTCAGAAATGCACAGGTTTGGTAGGTTTCCCTAGGTGCCGGCTGAGCTAGAGGCCAAAATCTACAGGTAGGCACTTTGCAAAAAACACCTCTGTTTTCTTTCAAAAATTTGGATGTGTCCACGTTGCGCTTTGTGGCGTTTCCTGTCGCGGGTGCTAGGCCTACCCACACAAGTGAGGTATCATTTTTATCGGGAGACTTGGGGGAATGCTGGGTGGAAGGAAATTTGTGGCTCCTCTCAGATTCCAGAACTTTCTGTCACAGAAATGTGAGGAACATGTGTTTTTTTAGCCAAATTTTGAGGTTTGCAAAGGACTCTGGGTAACAGAACCTATTCCGAGCCACACAAGTCACCCCATCTTGCATTCCCCTAGGTCTCTAGTTTTCAGAAATGCACAGGTTTGGTAGGTTTCCCTAGGTGCCGGCTGAGCTAGAGGCCAAAATCTACAGGTAGGCACTTTGCAAAAAACACCTCTGTTTTCTTTCAAAAATGTGGATGTGTCCACGTTGCGCTTTGGGGCGTTTCATGTCGCAGGCGCTAGGCCTACCCACACAAGTGAGGTATCATTTTTATCGGGAGACTTGGGGGAACACTGGGTGGAAGGAAATTTGTGGCTCCTCTCAGATTCCAGAACTTTCTGCCACAGAAATGTGAGGAACATGTGTTTTTTTAGCCAAATTTTGAGGTTTGCAAAGGATTCTGCGTAAGAGAACCTGGTCCGAGCCACACAAGTCACCCCATCTTGGATTCCCCTAGGTCTCTAGTTTTCAGAAATGCACAGGTTTGGTAGGTTTCCCTAGGTGCCGGCTGAGCTAGAGGCCAAAATCTACAGGTAGACACTTTGCTAAAAACAGCTCTGTTTTCTGTGATGTGTCCACGTTGTGTTTTGGGGTATATCCTGTCGCGGGTGCTAGGCCTACCCACACAAGTGAGGTATCATTTTTATCGGGAGACTTGGGGGAACGCTGGGTGGAAGGAAATTTGTGGCTCCTCTCAGATTCCAGAACTTTCTGCCACAGAAATGTGAGGAACATGTGTTTTTTTAGCCAAATTTTGAGGTTTGCAAAGGATTCTGCGTAAGAGAACCTGGTCCGAGCCACACAAGTCACCCCATCTTGGATTCCCCTAGGTCTCTAGTTTTCAGAAATGCACAGGTTTGGTAGGTTTCCCTAGGTGCCGGCTGAGCTAGAGGCCAAAATCTACAGGTAGACACTTTGCTAAAAACAGCTCTGTTTTCTGTGATGTGTCCACGTTGTGTTTTGGGGTATATCCTGTCGCGGGTGCTAGGCCTACCCACACAAGTGAGGTATCATTTTTATCGGGAGACTTGGGGGAACGCTGGGTGGAAGGAAATTTGTGGCTCCTCTCAGATTCCAGAACTTTCTGCCACAGAAATGTGAGGAACATGTGTTTTTTTGCCAAATGTTGAGGTTTGCAAAGGATTCTGGGTAACAGAACCTGGTCCGAGCCACACAAGTCACCCCATCTTGGATTCCCCTAGGTCTCTAGTTTTCAGAAATGCACAGGTTTGGTAGGTTTCCCTAGGTGCCGGCTGAGCTAGAGGCAAAAATCTACAGGTAGGCACTTTGCAAAAAACACCTCTGTTTTCTTTCAAAAATGTGTATGTGTCCACGTTGCGCTTTGGGGAGTTTCCTGTCGCGGGCGCTAGGCCTACCCACACAAGTGAGGTATCATTTTTATCGGGAGACTTGGGGGAACGCTGGGTGGAAGGAAAGTTGTGGCTCCTCTCAGATTCCAGAACTTTCTGCCACAGAAATGTGAGGAACATGTGTTTTTTTAGCCAAATTTTGAGGTTTGCAAAGGATTCTGGGTAACAGAACCTGGTCCGAGCCACACAAGTCACCCCATCTTGGATTCCCCTAGGTCTCTAGTTTTCAGAAATCCACAGGTTTGGTAGGTTTCCCTAGTTTCCGGCTGAGCTAGAGGCCAAAATCTACAGGTAGGCACTTTGCTAAAAACAGCTCTGTTTTCTGTGATGTGTCCACGTTGTGTTTTGGGGCATATCCTGTCGCGGGTGCTAGGCCTACCCACACAAGTGAGGTATCATTTTTATCGGGAGACTTGGGGGAACGCTGGGTGGAAGGAAGTTTGTGGCTCCTCTCAGATTTTAGAACTTTCTGCCACAGAAATGTGAGGAACATGTGTTTTTTTTTTTAGCCAAATTTTGAGGTTTGCAAAGGATTCTGGGTAACAGAACCTGGTCCGAGCCACAAAAGTCACCCCATCTTGCATTCCCCTAGGTCTCTAGTTTTCAGAAATGCACAGGTTTGGTAGGTTTCCCTAGGTGCCGGCAGAGCTAGAGGCCAAAATCTACAGGTAGGCACTTTGCAAAAAACACCTCTGTTTTCTTTCAAAAATGTGGATGTGTCTACGTTGCGCTTTGGGGCGTTTCATGTCGCAGGCGCTAGGCCTACCCACACAAGTGAGGTATCATTTTTATCGGGAGACTTGGGGGAACACTGGGTGGAAGGAAATTTGTGGCTCCTCTCAGATTCCAGAACTTTCTGCCACAGAAATGTGAGGAACATGTGTTTTTTTAGCCAAATTTTGAGGTTTGCAAAGGATTCTGCGTAAGAGAACCTGGTCCGAGCCACACAAGTCACCCCATGTTGGATTCCCCTAGGTCTCTAGTTTTCAGAAATGCACAGGTTTGGTAGGTTTCCCTAGGTGCCGGCTGAGCTAGAGGCCAAAATCTACAGGTAGACACTTTGCTAAAAACAGCTCTGTTTTCTGTGATGTGTCCGCGTTGTGTATTGGGGTATATCCTGTCGCGGGTGCTAGGCCTACCCACACAAGTGAGGTATCATTTTTATCGGGAGACTTGGGGGAACGCTGGGTGGAAGGAAATTTGTGGCTCCTCTCAGATTCCAGAACTTTCTGCCACAGAAATGTGAAGAACATGTGTTTTTTTTTTAGCCAAATTTTGAGGTTTGCAAAGGATTCTGGGTAACAGAACCTGGTCCGAGCCACAAAAGTCACCCCATCTTGGATTCCCCTAGGTCTCTAGTTTTCAGAAATGCACAGGTTTGGTAGGTTTCCCTAGGTGCCGGCTGAGCTAGAGGCCAAATTCCACAGGTTGGCAATTTGCTAAAAACAGCTCTGTTTTCTGTGATGTGTCCACGTTGTGTTTTGGGGCATATCCTGTCGCGGGTGCTAGGCCTACCCACACAAGTGAGGTATCATTTTTATCGGGAGACTTGGGGGAACGCTGGGTGGAAGGAAATTTGTGGCTCCTCTCAGATTCCAGAACTTTCTGCCACAGAAATGTGAGGGACATGTGTTTTTTTAGCCAAATTTTGAGGTTTGCAAAGGATTCTGGGTAACAGAACCTGGTCCGAGCCACACAAGTCACCCCATCTTGGATTCCCCTAGGTCTCTAGTTTTCAGAAATGCACAGGTTTGGTTGGTTTCCCTAGGTGCCGGCTGAGCTAGAGGCCAAAATCTACTGGTAGGCACTTTGCAAAAAACACCTCTGTTTTCTTTCAAAAATTTGGATGTGTCCACGTTGCGCTTTGGGGCGTTTCCTGTCGCGGGCGCTAGGCCTACCCACACAAGTGAGGTATCATTTTTATTGGGAGACTTGGGGGAACGCTGGGTGGAAGGAAACTTGTGGCTCCTCTCAGATTCCAGAACTTTCTGCCACAGAAGTGTGAGGAACATGTGTTTTTTTAGCCAAATTTTGAGGTTTGCAAAGGATTCTGGGTAACAGAACCTGGTCTGAGCCACACAAGTCACCCCATCTTGGATTCCCCTAGGTCTCTAGTTTTCAGAAATGCACAGGTTTGGTAGGTTTCCCTAGGTGCCGGCTGAGCTAGAGGCCAAAATCTACAGGTAGGCACTTTGCAAAAAACACCTCTGTTTTCTTTAAAAAATTTGGATGTGTCCACGTTGCGCTTTGGGGCGTTTCCTGTCGCGGGTGCTAGGCCTACCCACACAAGTGAGGTATCATTTTTATCGGGAGACTTGGGGGAACGCTGGGTGGAAGGAAATTTGTGGCTCCTCTCAGATTCCAGAACTTTCTGTCACAGAAATGTGAGGAACATGTGTTTTTTTAGCCAAATTTTGAGGTTTGCAAAGGACTCTGGGTAACAGAACCTATTCCGAGCCACACAAGTCACCCCATCTTGCATTCCCCTAGGTCTCTAGTTTTCAGAAATGCACAGGTTTGGTAGGTTTCCCTAGGTGCCGGCTGAGCTAGAGGCCAAAATCTAGTGGTAGGCACTTTGCAAAAAAAACCTCTGTTTTCTTTCAAAAATGTGGATGTGTCCACGTTGAGCTTTGGGGCGTTTCATGTCGCAGGCGCTAGGCCTACCCACACAAGTGAGGTATCATTTTTATCGGGAGACTTGGGGGAACACTGGGTGGAAGGAAATTTGTGGCTCCTCTCAGATTCCAGAACTTTCTGCCACAGAAATGTGAGGAACATGTGTTTTTTTAGCCAAATTTTGAGGTTTGCAAAGGATTCTGCGTAAGAGAACCTGGTCCGAGCCACACAAGTCACCCCATCTTGGATTCCCCTAGGTCTCTAATTTTCAGAAATGCACAGGTTTGGTAGGTTTCCCTAGGTGCCGGCTGAGCTAGAGGCCAAAATCTACAGGTAGACACTTTGCTAAAAACAGCTCTGTTTTCTGTGATGTGTCCACGTTGTGTTTTGGGGTATATCCTGTCGCGGGTGCTAGGCCTACCCACACAAGTGAGGTATCATTTTTATCGGGAGAATTGGGGGAACGCTGGGTGGAAGGAAATTTGTGGCTCCTCTCAGATTCCAGAACTTTCTGCCACAGAAATGTGAGGAACATGTGTTTTTTTGCCAAATGTTGAGGTTTGCAAAGGATTCTGGGTAACAGAACCTGGTCCGAGCCACACAAGTCACCCCATCTTGGATTCCCCTAGGTCTCTAGTTTTCAGAAATGCACAGGTTTGGTTGGTTTCCCTAGGTGCCGGCTGAGCTAGAGGCCAAAATCTACAGGTAGGCACTTTGCAAAAAACACCTCTGTTTTCTTTCAAAAATTTGTATGTGTCCACGTTGCGCTTTGGGGAGTTTCCTGTCACGGGCGCTAGGCCTACCCACACAAGTGAGATATCATTTTTATCGGGAGACTTGGGGGAACGCTGGGTGGTAGGAAAGTTGTGGCTCCTCTCAGATTCCAGAACTTTCGGCCACAGAAATGTGAGGAACATGTGTTTTTTTAGCCAAATTTTGAGGTTTGCAAAGGATTCTGGGTAACAGAACCTGGTCCGAGCCACACAAGTCACCCCATCTTGGATTCCCCTAGGTCTCTAGTTTTCAGAAATGCACAGGTTTGGTAGGTTTCCCTAGTTGCCGGCTGAGCTAGAGGCCAAAATCTACAGGTAGGCACTTTGCTAAAAACAGCTCTGTTTTCTGTGATGTGTCCACGTTGTGTTTTGGGGCATATCCTGTCGCGGGTGCTAGGCCTACCCTCACAAGTGAGGTATCATTTTTATCGGGAGACTTGGGGGAACGCTGGGTGGAAGGAAATTTGTGGCTCCTCTCAGATTTCAGAACTTTCTGCCACAGAAATGTGAGGTACATGTGTTTTTTTTAGCCAAATTTTGAGGTTTGCAAAGGATTCTGGGTAACAGAACCTGGTCCGAGCCACAAAAGTCACCCCATCTTGGATTCCCCTAGGTCTCTAGTTTTCAGAAATGCACAGGTTTGGTAGGTTTCCCTAGGTGCCGGCTGAGCTAGAGGTCAAAATCTACAGGTAGACACTTTGCAAAAAACAGCTCTGTTTTCTTTCAAAAATTTGGATGTGTCCACGTTGCACTTTGGGGCGTTTCCTGTCGCGGGCGCTAGGCCTACCCACACAAGTGAGGTATCATTTTTATCGGGAGACTTGGGGGAACGCTGGGTGGAAGGAAATTTGTGGCTCTTCTCAGATTCCAGAACTTTCTGCCACAGAAATGTGAGGAACATGTGTTTTTTTAGCCAAATTTTGAGGTTTGCAAAGGATTCTGGGTAACAGAACCTGGTCCGAGCCACACAAGTCACCCCATCTTGGATTCCCCTAGGTCTCTAGTTTTCAGAAATGCACAGGTTTGGTTGGTTTCCCTAGGTGCCGGCTGAGCTAGAGGCCAAAATCTACTGGTAGGCACTTTGCAAAAAACACCTCTGTTTTCTTTAAAAAATTTGGATGTGTCCACGTTGCGCTTTGGGGCGTTTCCTGTCGCGGGCGCTAGGCCTACCCACACAAGTGAGGTATCATTTTTATTGGGAGTCTTGGGGGAACGCTGGGTGGAAGGAAACTTGTGGCTCCTCTCAGATTCCAGACCTTTCTGCCACAGAAATGTGAGGAACATGTGTTTTTTTAGCCAAATTTTGAGGTTTGCAAAGGATTCTGGGTAACAGAACCTGGTCTGAGCCACACAAGTCACCCCATCTTGGATTCCCCTACGTCTCTAGTTTTCAGAAATGCACAGGTTTGCTAGGTTTCCCTAGGTGCCGGCTGAGCTAGAGGCCAAAATCTACAGGTAGGCACTTTGCAAAAACACCTCTGTTTTCTTTCAAAAATTTGGATGTGTCCACGTTGCGCTTTGGGGCGTTTCCTGTCGCGGGTGCTAGGCCTACCCACACAAGTGAGGTATCATTTTTATCGGGAGACTTGGGGGAACGCAGGGTGGAAGGAAATTTGTGGCTCCTCTCAGATTTTAGAACTTTCTGCCACAGAAATGTGAGGAACATGTGTTTTTTTAGCCACATTTTGAGGTTTGCAAAGGATTCTGGGTAACAGAACCTGGTCCGAGCCACAAAAGTCACCCCATCTTGGATTCCCCTAGGTCTCTAGTTTTCAGAAATGCACAGGTTTGGTAGGTTTCCCTAGGTGCCGGCTGAGCTAGAAGCCAAATTCCACAGGTAGGCACTTTGCTAAAAACAGCTCTGTTTTCTGTGATGTGTCCACGTTGTGTTTTGGGGCATATCCTGTCGCGGGTGCTAGGCCTACCCACAAAAGTGAGGTATCATTTTTATCGGGAGACTTGGGGGAACGCTGGGTGGAAGGAAATTTGTGGCTCCTCTCAGATTTCAGAACTTTCTGCCACAGAAATGTGAGGAACATGTGTTTTTTTTTTAGCCAAATTTTGAGGTTTGCAAAGGATTCTGGGTAACAGAACCTGGTCCGAGCCACAAAAGTCACCCCATCTTGGATTCCCCTAGGTCTCTAGTTTTCAGAAATGCACAGGTTTGGTAGGTTTCCCTAGGTGCCGGCTGAGCTAGAGGCCAAAATCTACAGGTAGGCACTTTGCAAAAAACACCTCTGTTTTCTTTCCAAAATTTGGATGTGTCCACGTTGCACTTTGGGGCGTTTCCTGTCGCGGGCGCTAGGCCTACCCACACAAGTGAGGTATCATTTTTATCGGGAGACTTGGGGGAACGCTGGGTGGAAGGAAATTTGTGGCTCCTCTCAGATTCCAGAACTTTCTGCCACAGAAATGTGAGGAACATGTGTTTTTTTAGCCAAATTTTGAGGTTTGCAAAGGATTCTGGGTAACAGAACCTGGTCTGAGCCACACAAGTCACCCCATCTTGGATTCCCCTAGGTCTCTAGTTTTCAGAAATGCACAGGTTTGGTAGGTTTCCCTAGGTGCCGGCTGAGCTAGAGGCCAAAATCTACAGGTAGGCACTTTGCAAAAAACACCTCTGTTTTCTTTCAAAAATTTGGATGTGTCCACGTTGCGCTTTGGGGCGTTTCCTGTCGCGGGTGCTAGGCCTACCCACACAAGTGAGGTATCATTTTTATCGGGAGACTTGGGGGAACGCTGGGTGGAAGGAAATTTGTGGCTCCTCTCAGATTCCAGAACTTTCTGTCACAGAAATGTGAGGAACATGTGTTTTTTTAGCCAAATTTTGAGGTTTGCAAAGGACTCTGGGTAACAGAACCTATTCCGAGCCACACAAGTCACCCCATCTTGCATTCCCCTAGGTCTCTAGTTTTCAGAAATGCACAGGTTTGGTAGGTTTCCCTAGGTGCCGGCTGAGCTAGAGGCCAAAATCTACAGGTAGGCACTTTGCAAAAAACACCTCTGTTTTCTTTCAAAAATGTGGATGTGTCCACGTTGCGCTTTGGGGCGTTTCATGTCGCAGGCGCTAGGCCTACCCACACAAGTGAGGTATCATTTTTATCGGGAGACTTGGGGGAACACTGGGTAGAAGGAAATTTGTGGCTCCTCTCAGATTCCAGAACTTTCTGCCACAGAAATGTGAGGAACATGTGTTTTTTTAGCCAAATTTTGAGGTTTGCAAAGGATTCTGCGTAAGAGAACCTGGTCCGAGCCACACAAGTCACCCCATCTTGGATTCCCCTAGGTCTCTAATTTTCAGAAATGCACAGGTTTGGTAGGTTTCCCTAGGTGCCGGCTGAGCTAGAGGCCAAAATCTACAGGTAGACACTTTGCTAAAAACAGCTCTGTTTTCTGTGATGTGTCCACGTTGTGTTTTGGGGTATATCCTGTCGCGGGTGCTAGGCCTACCCACACAAGTGAGGTATCATTTTTATCGGGAGACTTGGGGGAACGCTGGGTGGAAGGAAATTTGTGGCTCCTCTCAGATTCCAGAACTTTCTGCCACAGAAATGTGAGGAACATGTGTTTTTTTGCCAAATGTTGAGGTTTGCAAAGGATTCTGGGTAACAGAACCTGGTCCGAGCCACACAAGTCACCCCATCTTGGATTCCCCTAGGTCTCTAGTTTTCAGAAATGCACAGGTTTGGTAGGTTTCCCTAGGTGCCGGCTGAGCTAGAGGCCAAAATCTACAGGTAGGCACTTTGCAAAAAACACCTCTGTTTTCTTTCAAAAATTTGGATGTGTCCACGTTGCGCTTTGGGGAGTTTCCTGTCACGGGCGCTAGGCCTACCCACACAAGTGAGGTATCATTTTTATCGGGAGACTTGGGGGAACGCTGGGTGGAAGGAAATTTGTGGCTCCTCTCAGATTCCAGAACTTTCTGCCACAGAAATGTGAGGAACATGTGATTTTTTAGCCAAATTTTGAGGTTTGCAAAGGATTCTGGGTAACAGAACCTGGTCCGAGCCACACAAGTCACCCCATCTTGGATTCCCGTAGGTCTCTAGTTTTCAGAAATGCACAGGTTTGGTAGGTTTCCCTAGTTGCCGGCTGAGCTAGAGGCCAAAATCTACAGGTAGGCACTTTGCTAAAAACAGCTCTGTTTTCTGTGATGTGTCCACGTTGTGTTTTGGGGCATATCCTGTCGCGGGTGCTAGGCCTACCCACACAAGTGAGGTATCATTTTTATCGGGAGACTTGGGGGAACGCTGGGTGGAAGGAAATTCGTGGCTCCTCTCAGATTTCAGAACTTTCTGCCACAGAAATGTGAGGAACATGTGTTTTTTTTTTAGCCAAATTTTGAGGTTTGCAAAGGATTCTGGGTAACAGAACCTGGTCCGAGCCACAAAAGTCACCCCATCTTGGATTCCCCTAGGTCTCTAGTTTTCAGAAATGCACAGGTTTGGTAGGTTTCCCTAGGTGCCGGCTGAGCTAGAGGCCAAAATCTACAGGTAGGCACTTTGCAAAAAACACCTCTGTTTTCTTTCAAAAATTTCTATGTGTCCACGTTGCACTTTGGGGCGTTTCCTGTCGCGGGCGCTAGGCCTACCCACACAAGTGAGGTATCATTTTTATCGGGAGACTTGGGGGAACGCTGGGTGGAAGGAAATTTGTGGCTCCTCTCAGATTCCAGAACTTTCTGCCACAGAAATGTGAGGAACATGTGTTTTTTTAGCCAAATTTTGAGGTTTGCAAAGGATTCTGGGTAACAGAACCTGGTCCGAGCCACACAAGTCACCCCATCTTGGATTCCCCTATGTCTCTAGTTTTCAGAAATGCACAGGTTTGGTTGGTTTCCCTAGGTGCCGGCTGAGCTAGAGGCCAAAATCTACTGGTAGGCACTTTGCAAAAAACACCTCTGTTTTCTTTCAAAAATTTGGATGTGTCCACGTTGCGCTTTGGGGCGTTTCCTGTCGCAGGCGCTAGGCCTACCCACACAAGTGACGTATCATTTTTATTGGGAGACTTGGGGGAACGCTGGGTGGAAGGAAACTTGTGGCTCCTCTCAGATTCCAGAACTTTCTGCCACAGAAATGTGAGGAACATGTGTTTTTTTAGCCAAATTTTGAGGTTTGCAAAGGATTCTGGGTAACAGAACCTGGTCTGAGCCACACAAGTCACCCCATCTTGGATTCCCCTAGGTCTCTAGTTTTCAGAAATGCACAGGTTTGGTAGGTTTCCCTAGGTGCCGGCTGAGCTAGAGGCCAAAATCTACAGGTAGGCACTTTGCAAAAACACCTCTGTTTTCTTTCAAAAATTTGGATGTGTCCACGTTGCGCTTTGGGGCGTTTCCTGTCGCGGGTGCTAGGCCTACCCACACAAGTGAGGTATCATTTTTATCGGAAGACTTGGGGGAACGCAGGGTGGAAGGAAATTTGTGGCTCCTCTCAGATTCCAGAACTTTCTGTCACAGAAATGTGAGGAACATGTGTTTTTTTAGCCAAATTTTGAGGTTTGCAAAGGACTCTGGGTAACAGAACCTATTCCGAGCCCCACAAGTCACCCCATCTTGCATTCCCATAGGTCTCTAGTTTTCAGAAATGCACAGGTTTGGTAGGTTTCACTAGGTGCCGGCTGAGCTAGAGGCCAAAATCTACAGGTAGGCACTTTGCAAAAAACACCTCTGTTTTCATTCAAAAATGTGGATGTGTCCACGTTGCGCTTTGGGGCGTTTCATGTCGCAGGCGCTAGGCCTACCCACACAAGTGAGGTATCATTTTTATCGGGAGACTTGGGGGAACACTGGGTGGAAGGAAATTTGTGGCTCCTCTCAGATTCCAGAACTTTCTGCCACAGAAATGTGAGGAACATGTGTTTTTTTAGCCAAATTTTGAGGTTTGCAAAGGATTCTGCGTAAGAGAACCTGGTCCGAGTCACACAAGTCACCCCATCTTGGATTCCCCTAGGTCTCTAGTTTTCAGAAATGCACAGGTTTGGTAGGTTTCCCTAGGTGCCGGCTGAGCTAGAGGCCAAAATCTACAGGTAGGCACTTTGCTAAAAACAGCTCTGTTTTCTGTGATGTGTCCACGTTGTGTTTTGGGGTATATCCTGTCGCGGGTGCTAGGCCTACCCACACAAGTGAGGTATCATTTTTATCGGGAGACTTGGGGGAACGCTGGGTGGAAGGAAATTTGTGGCTCCTCTCAGATTCCAGAACTTTCTGCCACAGAAATGTGAGGAACATGTGTTTTTTTGCCAAATGTTGAGGTTTGCAAAGGATTCTGGGTAACAGAACCTGGTCCGAGCCACACAAGTCACCCCATCTTGGATTCCCCTAGGTCTCTAGTTTTCAGAAATGCACAGGTTTGGTAGGTTTCCCTAGGTGCCGGCTGAGCTAGAGGCCAAAATCTACAGGTAGGCACTTTGCAAAAAACACCTCTGTTTTCTTTCAAAAATTTGGATGTGTCCACGTTGCGCTTTGGGGAGTTTCCTGTCACGGGCGCTAGGCCTACCCACACAAGTGAGGTATCATTTTTATCGGGAGACTTGGGGGAACGCAGGGTGGAAGGAAATTTGTGGCTCCTCTCAGATTCCAGAACTTTCTGCCACAGAAATGTGAGGAACATGTGATTTTTTAGCCAAATTTTGAGGTTTGCAAAGGATTCTGGGTAACAGAACCTGGTCCGAGCCACACAAGTCACCCCATCTTGGATTCCCGTAGGTCTCTAGTTTTCAGAAATGCACAGGTTTGGTAGGTTTCCCTAGTTGCCGGCTGAGCTAGAGGCCAAAATCTACAGGTAGGCACTTTGCTAAAAACAGCTCTGTTTTCTGTGATGTGTCCACGTTGTGTTTTGGGGCATATCCTGTCGCGGGTGCTAGGCCTACCCACACAAGTGAGGTATCATTTTTATCGGGAGACTTGGGGGAACGCTGGGTGGAAGGAAATTCGTGGCTCCTCTCAGATTTCAGAACTTTCTGCCACAGAAATGTGAGGAACATGTGTTTTTTTTTTAGCCAAATTTTGAGGTTTGCAAAGGATTCTGGGTAACAGAACCTGGTCCGAGCCACAAAAGTCACCCCATCTTGGATTCCCCTAGGTCTCTAGTTTTCAGAAATGCACAGGTTTGGTAGGTTTCCCTAGGTGCCGGCTGAGCTAGAGGCCAAAATCTACAGGTAGGCACTTTGCAAAAAACACCTCTGTTTTCTTTCAAAAATTTGGATGTGTCCACGTTGCACTTTGGGGCGTTTCCTGTCGCGGGCGCTAGGCCTACCCACACAAGTGAGGTATCATTTTTATCGGGAGACTTGGGGGAACGCTGGGTGGAAGGAAATTTGTGGCTCCTCTCAGATTCCAGAACTTTCTGCCACAGAAATGTGAGGAACATGTGTTTTTTTAGCCAAATTTTGAGGTTTGCAAAGGATTCTGGGTAACAGAACCTGGTCCGAGCCACACAAGTCACCCCATCTTGGATTCCCCTAGGTCTCTAGTTTTCAAAAATGCACAGGTTTGGTTGGTTTCCCTAGGTGCCGGCTGAGCTAGAGGCCAAAATCTACTGGTAGGCACTTTGCAAAAAACACCTCTGTTTTCTTTCAAAAATTTGGATGTGTCCACGTTGCACTTTGGGGCGTTTCCTGTCGCGGGCGCTAGGCCTACCCACACAAGTGAGGTATCATTTTTATCGGAAGACTTGGGGGAACGCAGGGTGGAAGGAAATTTGTGGCTCCTCTCAGATTCCAGAACTTTCTGTCACAGAAATGTGAGGAACATGTGTTTTTTTAGCCAAATTTTGAGGTTTGCAAAGGACTCTGGGTAACAGAACCTATTCCGAGCCCCACAAGTCACCCCATCTTGCATTCCCATAGGTCTCTAGTTTTCAGAAATGCACAGGTTTGGTAGGTTTCACTAGGTGCCGGCTGAGCTAGAGGCCAAAATCTACAGGTAGGCACTTTGCAAAAAACACCTCTGTTTTCATTCAAAAATGTGGATGTGTCCACGTTGCGCTTTGGGGCGTTTCATGTCGCAGGCGCTAGGCCTACCCACACAAGTGAGGTATCATTTTTATCGGGAGACTTGGGGGAACACTGGGTGGAAGGAAATTTGTGGCTCCTCTCAGATTCCAGAACTTTCTGCCACAGAAATGTGAGGAACATGTGTTTTTTTAGCCAAATTTTGAGGTTTGCAAAGGATTCTGCGTAAGAGAACCTGGTCCGAGTCACACAAGTCACCCCATCTTGGATTCCCCTAGGTCTCTAGTTTTCAGAAATGCACAGGTTTGGTAGGTTTCCCTAGGTGCCGGCTGAGCTAGAGGCCAAAATCTACAGGTAGGCACTTTGCTAAAAACAGCTCTGTTTTCTGTGATGTGTCCACGTTGTGTTTTGGGGTATATCCTGTCGCGGGTGCTAGGCCTACCCACACAAGTGAGGTATCATTTTTATCGGGAGACTTGGGGGAACGCTGGGTGGAAGGAAATTTGTGGCTCCTCTCAGATTCCAGAACTTTCTGCCACAGAAATGTGAGGAACATGTGTTTTTTTGCCAAATGTTGAGGTTTGCAAAGGATTCTGGGTAACAGAACCTGGTCCGAGCCACACAAGTCACCCCATCTTGGATTCCCCTAGGTCTCTAGTTTTCAGAAATGCACAGGTTTGGTAGGTTTCCCTAGGTGCCGGCTGAGCTAGAGGCCAAAATCTACAGGTAGGCACTTTGCAAAAAACACCTCTGTTTTCTTTCAAAAATTTGGATGTGTCCACATTGCGCTTTGGGGAGTTTCCTGTCACGGGCGCTAGGCCTACCCACACAAGTGAGGTATCATTTTTATCGGGAGACTTGGGGGAACGCAGGGTGGAAGGAAATTTGTGGCTCCTCTCATATTCCAGAACTTTCTGCCACAGAAATGTGAGGAACATGTGATTTTATAGCCAAATTTTGAGGTTAGCAAAGGATTCTGGGTAACAGAACCTGGTCCGAGCCACACAAGTCACCCCATCTTGGATTCCCGTAGGTCTCTAGTTTTCAGAAATGCACAGGTTTGGTAGGTTTCCCTAGTTGCCGGCTGAGCTAGAGGCCAAAATCTACAGGTAGGCACTTTGCTAAAAACAGCTCTGTTTTCTGTGATGTGTCCACGTTGTGTTTTGGGGCATATCCTGTCGCGGGTGCTAGGCCTACCCACACAAGTGAGGTATCATTTTTATCGGGAGACTTGGGGGAACGCTGGGTGGAAGGAAATTCGTGGCTCCTCTCAGATTTCAGAACTTTCTGCCACAGAAATGTGAGGAACATGTGTTTTTTTTTAGCCAAATTTTGAGGTTTGCAAAGGATTCTGGGTAACAGAACCTGGTCCGAGCCACAAAAGTCACCCCATCTTGGATTCCCCTAGGTCTCTAGTTTTCAGAAATGCACAGGTTTGGTAGGTTTCCCTAGGTGCCGGCTGAGCTAGAGGCCAAAATCTACAGGTAGGCACTTTGCAAAAAACACCTCTGTTTTCTTTCAAAAATTTGGATGTGTCCACGTTGCACTTTGGGGCGTTTCCTGTCACGGGCGCTAGGCCTACCCACACAAGTGAGGTATCATTTTTATCGGGAGACTTGGGGGAACGCTGGGTGGAAGGAAATTTGTGGCTCCTCTCAGATTCCAGAACTTTCTGCCACAGAAATGTGAGGAACATGTGTTTTTTTAGCCAAATTTTGAGGTTTGCAAAGGATTCTGGGTAACAGAACCTGGTCCGAGCCACACAAGTCACCCCATCTTGGATTCCCCTAGGTCTCTAGTTTTCAAAAATGCACAGGTTTGGTTGGTTTCCCTAGGTGCCGGCTGAGCTAGAGGCCAAAATCTACAGGTAGGCACTTTGCAAAAAACACCTCTGTTTTCTTTAAAAAATTTGGATGTGTCCACGTTGCGCTTTGGGGCGTTTCCTGTCGCGGGTGCTAGGCCTACCCACACAAGTGAGGTATCATTTTTATCGGGAGACTTGGGGGAACGCTGGGTGGAAGGAAATTTGTGGCTCCTCTCAGATTCCAGAACTTTCTGTCACAGAAATGTGAGGAACATGTGTTTTTTGAGCCAAATTTTGAGGTTTGCAAAGGACTCTGGGTAACAGAACCTATTCCGAGCCACACAAGTCACCCCATCTTGCATTCCCCTAGGTCTCTAGTTTTCAGAAATGCACAGGTTTGGTAGGTTTCCCTAGGTGCCGGCTGAGCTAGAGGCCAAAATCTACAGGTAGGCACTTTGCAAAAAAAAACTCTGTTTTCTTTCAAAAATGTGGATGTGTCCACGTTGCGCTTTGGGGCGTTTCATGTCGCAGGCGCTAGGCCTACCCACACAAGTGAGGTATCATTTTTATCGGGAGACTTGGGGGAACACTGGGTGGAAGGAAATTTGTGGCTCCTCTCAGATTCCAGAACTTTCTGCCACAGAAATGTGAGGAACATGTGTTTTTTTAGCCAAATTTTGAGGTTTGCAAAGGATTCTGCGTAAGAGAACCTGGTCCGAGCCACACAAGTCACCCCATCTTGGATTCCCCTAGGTCTCTAATTTTCAGAAATGCTCAGGTTTGGTAGGTTTCCCTAGGTGCCGGCTGAGCTAGAGGCCAAAATCTACAGGTAGACACTTTGCTAAAAACAGCTCTGTTTTCTGTGATGTGTCCACGTTGTGTTTTGGGGTATATCCTGTCGCGGGTGCTAGGCCTACCCACACAAGTGAGGTATCATTTTTATCGGGAGAATTGGGGGAACGCTGGGTGGAAGGAAATTTGTGGCTCCTCTCAGATTCCAGAACTTTCTGCCACAGAAATGTGAGGAACATGTGTTTTTTTGCCAAATGTTGAGGTTTGCAAAGGATTCTGGGTAACAGAACCTGGTCCGAGACACACAAGTCACCCCATCTTGGATTCCCCTAGGTCTCTAGTTTTCAGAAATGCACAGGTTTGGTTGGTTTCCCTAGGTGCCGGCTGAGCTAGAGGCCAAAATCTACAGGTAGGCACTTTGCAAAAAACACCTCTGTTTTCTTTCAAAAATTTGTATGTGTCCACGTTGCGCTTTGGGGAGTTTCCTGTCACGGGCGCTAGGCCTACCCACACAAGTGAGATATCATTTTTATCGGGAGACTTGGGGGAACGCTGGGTGGTAGGAAAGTTGTGGCTCCTCTCAGATTCCAGAACTTTCTGCCACAGAAATGTGAGGAACATGTGTTTTTTTAGCCAAATTTTGAGGTTTGCAAAGGATTCTGGGTAACAGAACCTGGTCCGAGCCACACAAGTCACCCCATCTTGGATTCCCCTAGGTCTCTAGTTTTCAGAAATGCACAGGTTTGGTAGGTTTCCCTAGTTGCCGGCTGAGCTAGAGGCCAAAATCTACAGTTAGGCACTTTGCTAAAAACAGCTCTGTTTTCTGTGATGTGTCCACGTTGTGTTTTGGGGCATATCCTGTCGCGGGTGCTAGGCCTACCCTCACAAGTGAGGTATCATTTTTATCAGGAGACTTGGGGGAACGCTGGGTGGAAGGAAATTTGTGGCTCCTCTCAGATTTCAGAACTTTCTGCCACAGAAATGTGAGGAACATGTGTTTTTTTTAGCCAAATTTTGAGGTTTGCAAAGGATTCTGGGTAACAGAACCTGGTCCGAGCCACAAAAGTCACCCCATCTTGGATTCCCCTAGGTCTCTAGTTTTCAGAAATGCACAGGTTTGGTAGGTTTCCCTAGGTGCCGGCTGAGCTAGAGGCCAAAATCTACAGGTAGACACTTTGCAAAAAACACCTCTGTTTTCTTTCAAAAATTTGGATGTGTCCACGTTGCACTTTGGGGCGTTTCCTGTCGCGGGCGCTAGGCCTACCCACACAAGTGAGGTATCATTTTTATCGGGAGACTTGGGGGAACGCTGGGTGGAAGGAAATTTGTGGCTCTTCTCAGATTCCAGAACTTTCTGCCACAGAAATGTGAGGAACATGTGTTTTTTTAGCCAAATTTTGAGGTTTGCAAAGGATTCTGGGTAACAGAACCTGGTCCGAGCCACACAAGTCACCCCATCTTGGATTCCCCTAGGTCTCTAGTTTTCAGAAATGCACAGGTTTGGTTGGTTTCCCTAGGTGCCGGCTGAGCTAGAGGCCAAAATCTACTGGTAGGCACTTTGCAAAAAACACCTCTGTTTTCTTTCAAAAATTTGGATGTGTCCACGTTGCGCTTTGGGGCGTTTCCTGTCGCGGGCGCTAGGCCTACCCACACAAGTGAGGTATCATTTTTATCGGAAGACTTGGGGGAACGCAGGGTGGAAGGAAATTTGTGGCTCCTCTCAGATTCCAGAACTTTCTGTCACAGAAATGTGAGGAACATGTGTTTTTTTAGCCAAATTTTGAGGTTTGCAAAGGACTCTGGGTAACAGAACCTATTCCGAGCCCCACAAGTCACCCCATCTTGCATTCCCATAGGTCTCTAGTTTTCAGAAATGCACAGGTTTGGTAGGTTTCACTAGGTGCCGGCTGAGCTAGAGGCCAAAATCTACAGGTAGGCACTTTGCAAAAAACACCTCTGTTTTCATTCAAAAATGTGGATGTGTCCACGTTGCGCTTTGGGGCGTTTCATGTCGCAGGCGCTAGGCCTACCCACACAAGTGAGGTATCATTTTTATCGGGAGACTTGGGGGAACACTGGGTGGAAGGAAATTTGTGGCTCCTCTCAGATTCCAGAACTTTCTGCCACAGAAATGTGAGGAACATGTGTTTTTTTAGCCAAATTTTGAGGTTTGCAAAGGATTCTGCGTAAGAGAACCTGGTCCGAGTCACACAAGTCACCCCATCTTGGATTCCCCTAGGTCTCTAGTTTTCAGAAATGCACAGGTTTGGTAGGTTTCCCTAGGTGCCGGCTGAGCTAGAGGCCAAAATCTACAGGTAGGCACTTTGCTAAAAACAGCTCTGTTTTCTGTGATGTGTCCACGTTGTGTTTTGGGGTATATCCTGTCGCGGGTGCTAGGCCTACCCACACAAGTGAGGTATCATTTTTATCGGGAGACTTGGAGGAACGCTGGGTGGAAGGAAATTTGTGGCTCCTCTCAGATTCCAGACCTTTCTGCCACAGAAATGTGAGGAACATGTGTTTTTTTGCCAAATGTTGAGGTTTGCAAAGGATTCTGGGTAACAGAACCTGGTCCGAGCCACACAAGTCACCCCATCTTGGATTCCCCTAGGTCTCTAGTTTTCAGAAATGCACAGGTTTGGTAGGTTTCCCTAGGTGCCGGCTGAGCTAGAGGCCAAAATCTACAGGTAGGCACTTTGCAAAAAACACCTCTGTTTTCTTTCAAAAATTTGGATGTGTCCACTTTGCGCTTTGGGGAGTTTCCTGTCACGGGCGCTAGGCCTACCCACACAAGTGAGGTATCATTTTTATCGGGAGACTTGGGGGAACGCAGGGTGGAAGGAAATTTGTGGCTCCTCTCAGATTCCAGAACTTTCTGCCACAGAAATGTGAGGAACATGTGATTTTTTAGCCAAATTTTGAGGTTTGCAAAGGATTCTGGGTAACAGAACCTGGTCCGAGCCACACAAGTCACCCCATCTTGGATTCCCGTAGGTCTCTAGTTTTCAGAAATGCACAGGTTTGGTAGGTTTCCCTAGTTGCCGGCTGGGCTAGAGGCCAAAATCTACAGGTAGGCACTTTGCTAAAAACAGCTCTGTTTTCTGTGATGTGTCCACGTTGTGTTTTGGGGCATATCCTGTCGCGGGTGCTAGGCCTACCCACACAAGTGAGGTATCATTTTTATCGGGAGACTTGGGGGAACGCTGGGTGGAAGGAAATGTGTGGCTCCTCTCAGATTCCAGAACTTTCTGCCACAGAAATGTGAGGAACATGTGTTTTTTTAGCCAAATTTTGAGGTTTGCAAAGGATTCTGGGTAACAGAACCTGGTCCGAGCCACACAAGTCACCCCATCTTGGATTCCCCTAGGTCTCTAGTTTTCAAAAATGCACAGGTTTGGTTGGTTTCCCTAGGTGCCGGCTGAGCTAGAGGCCAAAATCTACTGGTAGGCACTTTGCAAAAAACACCTCTGTTTTCTTTAAAAAATTTGGATGTGTCCACGTTGCGCTTTGGGGCGTTTCCTGTCGCGGGCGCTAGGCCTACCCACACAAGTGAGGTATCATTTTTATTGGGAGACTTGGGGGAACGCTGGGTGGAAGGAAACTTGTGGCTCCTCTCAGATTCCAGAACTTTCTGCCACAGAAATTTGAGGAACATGTGTTTTTTTAGCCAAATTTTGAGGTTTGCAAAGGATTCTGGGTAACAGAACCTGGTCTGAGCCACACAAGTCACCCCATCTTGGATTCCCCTAGGTCTCTAGTTTTCAGAAATGCACAGGTTTGGTAGGTTTCCCTAGGTGCCGGCTGAGCTAGAGGCCAAAATCTACAGGTAGGCACTTTGCAAAAAAAAACTCTGTTTTCTTTCAAAAATGTGGATGTGTCCACGTTGCGCTTTGGGGCGTTTCATGTCGCAGGCGCTAGGCCTACCCACACAAGTGAGGTATCATTTTTATCGGGAGACTTGGGGGAACACTGGGTGGAAGGAAATTTGTGGCTCCTCTCAGATTCCAGAACTTTCTGCCACAGAAATGTGAGGAACATGTGTTTTTTTAGCCAAATTTTGAGGTTTGCAAAGGATTCTGCGTAAGAGAACCTGGTCCGAGCCACACAAGTCACCCCATCTTGGATTCCCCTAGGTCTCTAATTTTCAGAAATGCTCAGGTTTGGTAGGTTTCCCTAGGTGCCGGATGAGCTAGAGGCCAAAATCTACAGGTAGACACTTTGCTAAAAACAGCTCTGTTTTCTGTGATGTGTCCACGTTGTGTTTTGGGGTATATCCTGTCGCGGGTGCTAGGCCTACCCACACAAGTGAGGTATCATTTTTATCGGGAGAATTGGGGGAACGCTGGGTGGAAGGAAATTTGTGGCTCCTCTCAGATTCCAGAACTTTCTGCCACAGAAATGTGAGGAACATGTGTTTTTTTGCCAAATGTTGAGGTTTGCAAAGGATATTGGGTAACAGAACCTGGTCCGAGACACACAAGTCACCCCATCTTGGATTCCCCTAGGTCTCTAGTTTTCAGAAATGCACAGGTTTGGTTGGTTTCCCTAGGTGCCGGCTGAGCTAGAGGCCAAAATCTACAGGTAGGCACTTTGCAAAAAACACCTCTGTTTTCTTTCAAAAATTTGTATGTGTCCACGTTGCGCTTTGGGGAGTTTCCTGTCACGGGCGCTAGGCCTACCCACACAAGTGAGATATCATTTTTATCGGGAGACTTGGGGGAACGCTGGGTGGTAGGAAAGTTGTGGCTCCTCTCAGATTCCAGAACTTTCTGCCACAGAAATGTGAGGAACATGTGTTTTTTTAGCCAAATTTTGAGGTTTGCAAAGGATTCTGGGTAACAGAACCTGGTCCGAGCCACACAAGTCACCCCATCTTGGATTCCCCTAGGTCTCTATTTTTCAGAAATGCACAGGTTTGGTAGGTTTCCCTAGTTGCCGGCTGAGCTAGAGGCCAAAATCTACAGGTAGGCACTTTGCTAAAAACAGCTCTGTTTTCTGTGATGTGTCCACGTTGTGTTTTGGGGCATATCCTGTCGCGGGTGCTAGGCCTACCCTCACAAGTGAGGTATCATTTTTATCAGGAGACTTGGGGGAACGCTGGGTGGAAGGAAATTTGTGGCTCCTCTCAGATTTCAGAACTTTCTGCCACAGAAATGTGAGGAACATGTGTTTTTTTTAGCCAAATTTTGAGGTTTGCAAAGGATTCTGGGTAACAGAACCTGGTCCGAGCCACAAAAGTCACCCCATCTTGGATTCCCCTAGGTCTCTAGTTTTCAGAAATGCACAGGTTTGGTAGGTTTCCCTAGGTGCCGGCTGAGCTAGAGGCCAAAATCTACAGGTAGACACTTTGCAAAAAACACCTCTGTTTTCTTTCAAAAATTTGGATGTGTCCACGTTGCACTTTGTGGCGTTTCCTGTCGCGGGCGCTAGGCCTACCCACTCAAGTGAGGTATCATTTTTATCGGGAGACTTGGGGGAACGCTGGGTGGAAGGAAATTTGTGGCTCTTCTCAGATTCCAGAACTTTCTGCCACAGAAATGTGAGGAACATGTGTTTTTTTAGCCAAATTTTGAGGTTTGCAAAGGATTCTGGGTAACAGAACCTGGTCCGAGCCACACAAGTCACCCCATCTTGGATTCCCCTAGGTGCCGGCTGAGCTAGAGGCCAAAATCTACTGGTAGGCACTTTGCAAAAAACACCTCTGTTTTCTTTAAAAAATTTGGATGTGTCCACGTTGCGCTTTGGGGCGTTTCCTGTCGCGGGCGCTAGGCCTACCCACACAAGTGAGGTATCATTTTTATTGGGAGTCTTGGGGGAACGCTGGGTGGAAGGAAACTTGTGGCTCCTCTCAGATTCCAGACCTTTCTGCCACAGAAATGTGAGGAACATGTGTTTTTTTAGCCAAATTTTGAGGTTTGCAAAGGATTCTGGGTAACAGAACCTGGTCTGAGCCACACAAGTCACCCCATCTTGGATTCCCCTACGTCTCTAGTTTTCAGAAATGCACAGGTTTGCTAGGTTTCCCTAGGTGCCGGCTGAGCTAGAGGCCAAAATCTACAGGTAGGTACTTTGCAAAAACACCTCTGTTTTCTTTCAAAAATTTGGATGTGTCCACGTTGCGCTTTGGGGCGTTTCCTGTCGCGGGTGCTAGGCCTACCCACACAAGAGAGGTATCATTTTTATCGGGAGACTTGGGGGAACGCAGGGTGGAAGGAAATTTGTGGCTCCTCTCAGATTTTAGAACTTTCTGCCACAGAAATGTGAGGAACATGTGTTTTTTTAGCCACATTTTGAGGTTTGCAAAGGATTCTGGGTAACAGAACCTGGTCCGAGCCACAAAAGTCACCCCATCTTGGATTCCCCTAGGTCTCTAGTTTTCAGAAATGCACAGGTTTGGTAGGTTTCCCTAGGTGCCGGCTGAGCTAGAGGCCAAATTCCACAGGTAGGCACTTTGCTAAAAACAGCTCTGTTTTCTGTGATGTGTCCACGTTGTGTTTTGGGGCATATCCTGTCGCGGGTGCTAGGCCTACCCACACAAGTGAGGTATCATTTTTATCGGGAGACTTGGGGGAACGCTGGGTGGAAGGAAATTTGTGGCTCCTCTCAGATTTCAGAACTTTCTGCCACAGAAATGTGAGGAACATGTGTTTTTTTTTTAGCCAAATTTTGAGGTTTGCAAAGGATTCTGGGTAACAGAACCTGGTCCGAGCCACACAAGTCACCCCATCTTGGATTCCCCTAGGTCTCTAGTTTTCAGAAATGCACAGGTTTGGTTGGTTTCCCTAGGTGCCGGCTGAGCTAGAGGCCAAAATCTACTGGTAGGCACTTTGCAAAAAACACCTCTGTTTTCTTTCAAAAATTTGGATGTGTCCACGTTGCACTTTGGGGCGTTTCCTGTCGCGGGCGCTAGGCCTACCCACACAAGTGAGGTATCATTTTTATCGGGAGACTTGGGGGAACGCTGGGTGGAAGGAAACTTTTGGCTTCTCTCAGATTTTAGAACTTTCTGCCACAGAAATGTGAGGAACATGTGTTTTTTTAGCCACATTTTGAGGTTTGCAAAGGATTCTGGGTAACAGAACCTGGTCCGAGCCACAAAAGTCACCCCATCTTGGATTCCCCTAGGTCTCTAGTTTTCAGAAATGCACAGGTTTGGTAGGTTTCCCTAGGTGCCGGCTGAGCTAGAGGCCAAATTCCACAGGTAGGCACTTTGCTAAAAACAGCTCTGTTTTCTGTGATGTGTCCACGTTGTGTTTTGGGGCATATCCTGTCGCGGGTGCTAGGCCTACCCACACAAGTGAGGTATCATTTTTATCGGGAGACTTGGGGGAACGCTGGGTGGAAGGAAATTTGTGGCTCTTCTCAGATTCCAGAACTTTCTGCCACAGAAATGTGAGGAACATGTGTTTTTTTAGCCAAATTTTGAGGTTTGCAAAGGATTCTGGGTAACAGAACCTGGTCCGAGCCACACAAGTCACCCCATCTTGGATTCCCCTAGGTGCCGGCTGAGCTAGAGGCCAAAATCTACTGGTAGGCACTTTGCAAAAAACACCTCTGTTTTCTTTAAAAAATTTGGATGTGTCCACGTTGCGCTTTGGGGCGTTTCCTGTCGCGGGCGCTAGGCCTACCCACACAAGTGAGGTATCATTTTTATTGGGAGTCTTGGGGGAACGCTGGGTGGAAGGAAACTTGTGGCTCCTCTCAGATTCCAGACCTTTCTGCCACAGAAATGTGAGGAACATGTGTTTTTTTAGCCAAATTTTGAGGTTTGCAAAGGATTCTGGGTAACAGAACCTGGTCTGAGCCACACAAGTCACCCCATCTTGGATTCCCCTACGTCTCTAGTTTTCAGAAATGCACAGGTTTGCTAGGTTTCCCTAGGTGCCGGCTGAGCTAGAGGCCAAAATCTACAGGTAGGTACTTTGCAAAAACACCTCTGTTTTCTTTCAAAAATTTGGATGTGTCCACGTTGCGCTTTGGGGCGTTTCCTGTCGCGGGTGCTAGGCCTACCCACACAAGAGAGGTATCATTTTTATCGGGAGACTTGGGGGAACGCAGGGTGGAAGGAAATTTGTGGCTCCTCTCAGATTTTAGAACTTTCTGCCACAGAAATGTGAGGAACATGTGTTTTTTTAGCCACATTTTGAGGTTTGCAAAGGATTCTGGGTAACAGAACCTGGTCCGAGCCACAAAAGTCACCCCATCTTGGATTCCCCTAGGTCTCTAGTTTTCAGAAATGCACAGGTTTGGTAGGTTTCCCTAGGTGCCGGCTGAGCTAGAGGCCAAATTCCACAGGTAGGCACTTTGCTAAAAACAGCTCTGTTTTCTGTGATGTGTCCACGTTGTGTTTTGGGGCATATCCTGTCGCGGGTGCTAGGCCTACCCACACAAGTGAGGTATCATTTTTATCGGGAGACTTGGGGGAACGCTGGGTGGAAGGAAATTTGTGGCTCCTCTCAGATTTCAGAACTTTCTGCCACAGAAATGTGAGGAACATGTGTTTTTTTTTTAGCCAAATTTTGAGGTTTGCAAAGGATTCTGGGTAACAGAACCTGGTCCGAGCCACACAAGTCACCCCATCTTGGATTCCCCTAGGTCTCTAGTTTTCAGAAATGCACAGGTTTGGTTGGTTTCCCTAGGTGCCGGCTGAGCTAGAGGCCAAAATCTACTGGTAGGCACTTTGCAAAAAACACCTCTGTTTTCTTTCAAAAATTTGGATGTGTCCACGTTGCACTTTGGGGCGTTTCCTGTCGCGGGCGCTAGGCCTACCCACACAAGTGAGGTATCATTTTTATCGGGAGACTTGGGGGAACGCTGGGTGGAAGGAAACTTTTGGCTCCTCTCAGATTCCAGAACTTTCTGCCACAGAAATGTGAGGAACATGTGTTTTTTTAGCCAAATTTTGAGGTTTGCAAAGGATTCTGGGTAACAGAACCTGGTCTGAGCCACACAAGTCACCCCATCTTGGATTCCCCTAGGTCTCTAGTTTTCAGAAATGCACAGGTTTGGTAGGTTTCCCTAGGTGCCGGCTGAGCTAGAGGCCAAAATCTACAGGTAGGCACTTTGCAAAAAAAACCTCTGTTTTCTTTCAAAAATGTGGATGTGTCCACGTTGCGCTTTGGGGCGTTTCATGTCGCAGGCGCTAGGCCTACCCACACAAGTGAGGTATCATTTTTATCGGGAGACTTGGGGGAACACTGGGTGGAAGGAAATTTGTGGCTCCTCTCAGATTCCAGAACTTTCTGCCACAGAAATGTGAGGAACATGTGTTTTTTTAGCCAAATTTTGAGGTTTGCAAAGGATTCTGCGTAAGAGAACCTGGTCCGAGCCACACAAGTCACCCCATCTTGGATTCCCCTAGGTCTCTAATTTTCAGAAATGCACAGGTTTGGTAGGTTTCCCTAGGTGCCGGCTGAGCTAGAGGCCAAAATCTACAGGTAGACACTTTGCTAAAAACAGCTCTGTTTTCTGTGATGTGTCCACGTTGTGTTTTGGGGTATATCCTGTCGCGGGTGCTAGGCCTACCCACACAAGTGAGGTATCATTTTTATCGGGAGAATTGGGGGAACGCTGGGTGGAAGGAAATTTGTGGCTCCTCTCAGATTCCAGAACTTTCTGCCACAGAAATGTGAGGAACATGTGTTTTTTTGCCAAATGTTGAGGTTTGCAAAGGATTCTGGGTAACAGAACCTGGTCCGAGACACACAAGTCACCCCATCTTGGATTCCCCTAGGTCTCTAGTTTTCAGAAATGCACAGGTTTGGTTGGTTTCCCTAGGTGCCGGCTGAGCTAGAGGCCAAAATCTACAGGTAGGCACTTTGCAAAAAACACCTCTGTTTTCTTTCAAAAATTTGGATGTGTCCACGTTGCGCTTTGGGGAGTTTCCTGTCACGGGCGCTAGGCCTACCCACACAAGTGAGATATCATTTTTATCGGGAGACTTGGGGGAACGCTGGGTGGTAGGAAAGTTGTGGCTCCTCTCAGATTCCAGAACTTTCTGCCACAGAAATGTGAGGAACATGTGTTTTTTAAGCCAAATTTTGAGGTTTGCAAAGGAGTCTGGGTAACAGAACCTGGTCCGAGCCACACAAGTCACCCCATCTTGGATTCCCCTAGGTCTCTAGTTTTCAGAAATGCACAGGTTTGGTAGGTTTCCCTAGTTGCCGGCTGAGCTAGAGGCCAAAATCTACAGGTAGGCACTTTGCTAAAAACAGCTCTGTTTTCTGTGATGTGTCCACGTTGTGTTTTGGGGCATATCCTGTCGCGGGTGCTAGGCCTACCCTCACAAGTGAGGTATCATTTTTATCGGGAGACTTGGGGGAACGCTGGGTGGAAGGAAATTTGTGGCTCTTCTCAGATTTCAGAACTTTCTGCCACAGAAATGTGAGGAACATGTGTTTTTTTTAGCCAAATTTTGAGGTTTGCAAAGGATTCTGGGTAACAGAACATGGTCCGAGCCACAAAAGTCACCCCATCTTGGATTCCCCTAGGTCTCTAGTTTTCAGAAATGCACAGGTTTGGTAGGTTTCCTTAGGTGCCGGCTGAGCTAGAGGCCAAAATCTACAGGTAGACACTTTGCAAAAAACACCTCTGTTTTCTTTCAAAAATTTGGATGTGTCCACGTTGCACTTTGGGGCGTTTCCTGTCGCGGGCGCTAGGCCTACCCACACAAGTGAGGTATCATTTTTATCGGGAGACTTGGGGGAACGCTGGGTGGAAGGAAATTTGTGGCTCTTCTCAGATTCCAGAACTTTCTGCCACAGAAATGTGAGGAACATGTGTTTTTTTAGCCAAATTTTGAGGTTTGCAAAGGATTCTGGGTAACAGAACCTGGTCCGAGCCACACAAGTCACCCCATCTTGGATTCCCCTAGGTCTCTAGTTTTCAGAAATGCACAGGTTTGGTTGGTTTTCCTAGGTGCCGGCTGAGCTAGAGGCCAAAATCTACTGGTAGGCACTTTGCAAAAAACACCTCTGTTTTCTTTAAAAAATTTGGATGTGTCCACGTTGCGCTTCGGGGCGTTTCCTGTCGCGGGCGCTAGGCCTACCCACACAAGTGAGGTATCATTTTTATTGGGAGTCTTGGGGGAACGCTGGGTGGAAGGAAACTTGTGGCTCCTCTCAGATTCCAGACCTTTCTGCCACAGAAATGTGAGGAACATGTGTTTTTTTAGCCAAATTTTGAGGTTTGCAAAGGATTCTGGGTAACAGAACCTGGTCTGAGCCACACAAGTCACCCCATCTTGGATTCCCCTACGTCTCTAGTTTTCAGAAATGCACAGGTTTGCTAGGTTTCCCTAGGTGCCGGCTGAGCTAGAGGCCAAAATCTACAGGTAGGCACTTTGCAAAAACACCTCTGTTTTCTTTCAAAAATTTGGATGTGTCCACGTTGCGCTTTGGGGCGTTTCCTGTCGCGGGTGCTAGGCCTACCCACACAAGTGAGGTATCATTTTTATCGGGAGACTTGGGGGAACGCAGGGTGGAAGGAAATTTGTGGCTCCTCTCAGATTTTAGAACTTTCTGCCACAGAAATGTGAGGAACATGTGTTTTTTTAGCCACATTTTGAGGTTTGCAAAGGATTCTGGGTAACAGAACCTGGTCCGAGCCACAAAAGTCACCCCATCTTGGATTCCCCTAGGTCTCTAGTTTTCAGAAATGCACAGGTTTGGTAGGTTTCCCTAGGTGCCGGCTGAGCTAGAGGCCAAATTCCACAGGTAGGCACTTTGCTAAAAACAGCTCTGTTTTCTGTGATGTGTCCACGTTGTGTTTTGGGGCATATCCTGTCGCGGGTGCTAGGCCTACCCACACAAGTGAGGTATAATTTTTATCGGGAGACTTGGGGGAACGCTGGGTGGAAGGAAATTTGTGGCTCCTCTCAGATTTCAGAACTTTCTGCCACAGAAATGTGAGGAACATGTGTTTTTTTTTTAGCCAAATTTTGAGGTTTGCAAATGATTCTGGGTAACAGAACCTGGTCCGAGCCACAAAAGTCACCCCATCTTGGATTCCCCTAGGTCTCTAGTTTTCAGAAATGCACAGGTTTGGTAGGTTTCCCTAGGTGCCGGCTGAGCTAGAGGCCAAAATCTACAGGTAGGCACTTTGCAAAAAACACCTCTGTTTTCTTTCCAAAATTTGGATGTGTCCACGTTGCACTTTGGGGCGTTTCCTGTCGCGGGCGCTAGGCCTACCCACACAAGAGAGGTATCATTTTTATCGGGAGACTTGGGGGAACGCTGGGTGGAAGGAAATTTGTGGCTCCTCTCAGATTCCAGAACTTTCTGCCACAGAAATGTGAGGAACATGTGTTTTTTTAGCCAAATTTTGAGGTTTGCAAAGGATTCTGGGTAACAGAACCTGGTCTGAGCCACACAAGTCACCCCATCTTGGATTCCCCTAGGTCTCTAGTTTTCAGAAATGCACAGGTTTGGTAGGTTTCCCTAGGTGCCGGCTGAGCTAGAGGCCAAAATCTACAGGTAGGCACTTTGCAAAAAACACCTCTGTTTTCTTTCAAAAATTTGGATGTGTCCACGTTGCGCTTTGGGGCGTTTCCTGTCGCGGGTGCTAGGCCTACCCACACAAGTGAGGTATCATTTTTATCGGGAGACTTGGGGGAACGCTGGGTGGAAGGAAATTTGTGGCTCCTCTCAGATTCCAGAACTTTCTGCCACAGAAATGTGAGGAACATGTGTTTTTTTAGCCAAATTTTGAGGTTTGCAAAGGATTCTGGGTAACAGAACCTGGTCCGAGCCACACAAGTCACCCCATCTTGGATTCCCCTAGGTCTCTAGTTTTCAGAAATGCACAGGTTTGGTTGGTTTCCCTAGGTGCCGGCTGAGCTAGAGGCCAAAATCTACTGGTAGGCACTTTGCAAAAAACACCTCTGTTTTCTTTCAAAAATTTGGATGTGTCCACGTTGCGCTTTGGGGCGTTTCCTGTCGCGGGCGCTAGGCCTACCCACACAAGTGACGTATCATTTTTATTGGGAGACTTGGGGGAACGCTGGGTGGAAGGAAACTTGTGGCTCCTCTCAGATTCCAGAACTTTCTGCCACAGAAATGTGAGGAACATGTGTTTTTTTAGCCAAATTTTGAGGTTTGCAAAGGATTCTGGGTAACAGAACCTGGTCTGAGCCACACAAGTCACCCCATCTTGGATTCCCCTAGGTCTCTAGTTTTCAGAAATGCACAGGTTTGGTAGGTTTCCCTAGGTGCCGGCTGAGCTAGAGGCCAAAATCTACAGGTAGGCACTTTGCAAAAACACCTCTGTTTTCTTTCAAAAATTTGGATGTGTCGACGTTGCGCTTTGGGGCGTTTCCTGTCACGGGTGCTAGGCCTACCCACACAAGTGAGGTATCATTTTTATCGGAAGACTTGGGGGAACGCAGGGTGGAAGGAAATTTGTGGCTCCTCTCAGATTGCAGAACTTTCTGTCACAGAAATGTGAGGAACATGTGTTTTTTTTAGCCAAATTTTGAGGTTTGCAAAGGACTCTGGGTAACAGAACCTATTCCGAGCCACACAAGTCACCCCATCTTGCATTCCCATAGGTCTCTAGTTTTCAGAAATGCACAGGTTTGGTAGGTTTCACTAGGTGCCGGCTGAGCTAGAGGCCAAAATCTACAGGTAGGCACTTTGCAAAAAACACCTCTGTTTTCATTCAAAAATGTGGATGTGTCCACGTTGCGCTTTGGGGCGTTTCATGTCGCAGGCGCTAGGCCTACCCACACAAGTGAGGTATCATTTTTATCGGGAGACTTGGGGGAACACTGGGTGGAAGGAAATTTGTGGCTCCTCTCAGATTCCAGAACTTTCTGCCACAGAAATGTGAGGAACATGTGTTTTTTTAGCCAAATTTTGAGGTTTGCAAAGGATTCTGCGTAAGAGAACCTGGTCCGAGCCACACAAGTCACCCCATCTTGGATTCCCCTAGGTCTCTAGTTTTCAGAAATGCACAGGTTTGGTAGGTTTCCCTAGGTGCCGGCTGAGCTAGAGGCCAAAATCTACAGGTAGGCACTTTGCTAAAAACAGCTCTGTTTTCTGTGATGTGTCCACGTTGTGTTTTGGGGTATATCCTGTCGCGGGTGCTAGGCCTACCCACACAAGTGAGGTATCATTTTTATCGGGAGACTTGGGGGAACGCTGGGTGGAAGGAAATTTGTGGCTCCTCTCAGATTCCAGAACTTTCTGCCACAGAAATGTGAGGAACATGTGTTTTTTTGCCAAATGTTGAGGTTTGCAAAGGATTCTGGGTAACAGAACCTGGTCCGAGCCACACAAGTCACCCCATCTTGGATTCCCCTAGGTCTCTAGTTTTCAGAAATGCACAGGTTTGGTAGGTTTCCCTAGGTGCCGGCTGAGCTAGAGGCCAAAATCTACAGGTAGGCACTTTGCAAAAAACACCTCTGTTTTCTTTCAAAAATTTGGATGTGTCCACGTTGCGCTTTGGGGAGTTTCCTGTCACGGGCGCTAGGCCTACCCACACAAGTGAGGTATCATTTTTATCGGGAGACTTGGGGGAACGCAGGGTGGAAGGAAATTTGTGGCTCCTCTCAGATTCCAGAACTTTCTGCCACAGAAATTTGAGGAACATGTGATTTTTTAGCCAAATTTTGAGGTTTGCAAAGGATTCTGGGTAACAGAACCTGGTCCGAGCCACACAAGTCACCCCATCTTGGATTCCCGTAGGTCTCTAGTTTTCAGAAATGCACAGGTTTGGTAGGTTTCCCTAGTTGCCGGCTGAGCTAGAGGCCAAAATCTACAGGTAGGCACTTTGCTAAAAACAGCTCTGTTTTCTGTGATGTGTCCACGTTGTGTTTTGGGGCATATCCTGTCGCGGGTGCTAGGCCTACCCACACAAGTGAGGTATCATTTTTATCGGGAGACTTGGGGGAACGCTGGGTGGAAGGAAATTCGTGGCTCCTCTCAGATTTCAGAACTTTCTGCCACAGAAATGTGAGGAACATGTGTTTTTTTTTTAGCCAAATTTTGAGGTTTGCAAAGGATTCTGGGTAACAGAACCTGGTCCGAGCCACAAAAGTGACCCCATCTTGGATTCCCCTAGGTCTCTAGTTTTCAGAAATGCACAGGTTTGGTAGGTTTCCCTAGGTGCCGGCTGAGCTAGAGGCCAAAATCAACAGGTAGGCACTTTGCAAAAAACACCTCTGTTTTCTTTCAAAAATTTGGATGTGTCCACGTTGCACTTTGGGGCGTTTCCTGTCGCGGGCGCTAGGACTACCCACACAAGTGAGGTATCATTTTTATCGGGAGACTTGGGGGAACGCTGGGTGGAAGGAAATTTGTGGCTCCTCTCAGATTCCAGAACTTTCTGCCACAGAAATGTGAGGAACATGTGTTTTTTTAGCCAAATTTTGAGGTTTGCAAAGGATTCTGGGTAACAGAACCTGGTCCGAGCCACACAAGTCACCCCATCTTGGATTCCCCTAGGTCTCTAGTTTTCAAAAATGCACAGGTTTGGTTGGTTTCCCTAGGTGCCGGCTGAGCTAGAGGCCAAAATCTACTGGTAGGCACTTTGCAAAAAACACCTCTGTTTTCTTTCAAAAATTTGGATGTGTCCACGTTGCGCTTTGGGGCGTTTCCTGTCGCGGGCGCTAGGCCTACCCACACAAGTGAGGTATCATTTTTATTGGGAGACTTGGGGGAACGCTGGGAGGAAGGAAACTTGTGGCTCCTCTCAGATTCCAGAACTTTCTGCCACAGAAATGTGAGGAACATGTGTTTTTTTAGCCAAATTTTGAGGTTTGCAAAGGATTCTGGGTAACAGAACCTGGTCTGAGCCACACAAGTCACCCCATCTTGGATTCCCCTAGGTCTCTAGTTTTCAGAAATGCACAGGTTTGGTAGGTTTCCCTAGGTGCCGGCTGAGCTAGAGGCCAAAATCTACTGGTAGGCACTTTGCAAAAAACACCTCTGTTTTCTTTCAAAAATTTGGATGTGTCCACGTTGCGCTTTGGGGCGTTTCCTGTCGCGGGCGCTAGGCCTACCCACACAAGTGACGTATCATTTTTATTGGGAGACTTGGGGGAACGCTGGGTGGAAGGAAACTTGTGGCTCCTCTCAGATTCCAGAACTTTCTGCCACAGAAATGTGAGGAACATGTGTTTTTTTAGCCAAATTTTGAGGTTTGCAAAGGATTCTGGGTAACAGAACCTGGTCTGAGCCACACAAGTCACCCCATCTTGGATTCCCCTAGGTCTCTAGTTTTCAGAAATGCACAGGTTTGGTAGGTTTCCCTAGGTGCCGGCTGAGCTAGAGGCCAAAATCTACAGGTAGGCACTTTGCAAAAACACCTCTGTTTTCTTTCAAAAATTTGGATGTGTCGACGTTGCGCTTTGGGGCGTTTCCTGTCACGGGTGCTAGGCCTACCCACACAAGTGAGGTATCATTTTTATCGGAAGACTTGGGGGAACGCAGGGTGGAAGGAAATTTGTGGCTCCTCTCAGATTGCAGAACTTTCTGTCACAGAAATGTGAGGAACATGTGTTTTTTTTAGCCAAATTTTGAGGTTTGCAAAGGACTCTGGGTAACAGAACCTATTCCGAGCCACACAAGTCACCCCATCTTGCATTCCCATAGGTCTCTAGTTTTCAGAAATGCACAGGTTTGGTAGGTTTCACTAGGTGCCGGCTGAGCTAGAGGCCAAAATCTACAGGTAGGCACTTTGCAAAAAACACCTCTGTTTTCATTCAAAAATGTGGATGTGTCCACGTTGCGCTTTGGGGCGTTTCATGTCGCAGGCGCTAGGCCTACCCACACAAGTGAGGTATCATTTTTATCGGGAGACTTGGGGGAACACTGGGTGGAAGGAAATTTGTGGCTCCTCTCAGATTCCAGAACTTTCTGCCACAGAAATGTGAGGAACATGTGTTTTTTTAGCCAAATTTTGAGGTTTGCAAAGGATTCTGCGTAAGAGAACCTGGTCCGAGCCACACAAGTCACCCCATCTTGGATTCCCCTAGGTCTCTAGTTTTCAGAAATGCACAGGTTTGGTAGGTTTCCCTAGGTGCCGGCTGAGCTAGAGGCCAAAATCTACAGGTAGGCACTTTGCTAAAAACAGCTCTGTTTTCTGTGATGTGTCCACGTTGTGTTTTGGGGTATATCCTGTCGCGGGTGCTAGGCCTACCCACACAAGTGAGGTATCATTTTTATCGGGAGACTTGGGGGAACGCTGGGTGGAAGGAAATTTGTGGCTCCTCTCAGATTCCAGAACTTTCTGCCACAGAAATGTGAGGAACATGTGTTTTTTTTGCCAAATGTTGAGGTTTGCAAAGGATTCTGGGTAACAGAACCTGGTCCGAGCCACACAAGTCACCCCATCTTGGATTCCCCTAGGTCTCTAGTTTTCAGAAATGCAAAGGTTTGGTAGGTTTCCCTAGGTGCCGGCTGAGCTAGAGGCCAAAATCTACAGGTAGGCACTTTGCAAAAAACACCTCTGTTTTCTTTCAAAAATTTGGATGTGTCCACGTTGCGCTTTGGGGAGTTTCCTGTCACGGGCGCTAGGCCTACCCACACAAGTGAGGTATCATTTTTATCGGGAGACTTGGGGGAACGCAGGGTGGAAGGAAATTTGTGGCTCCTCTCAGATTCCAGAACTTTCTGCCACAGAAATTTGAGGAACATGTGATTTTTTAGCCAAATTTTGAGGTTTGCAAAGGATTCTGGGTAACAGAACCTGGTCCGAGCCACACAAGTCACCCCATCTTGGATTCCCGTAGGTCTCTAGTTTTCAGAAATGCACAGGTTTGGTAGGTTTCCCTAGTTGCCGGCTGAGCTAGAGGCCAAAATCTACAGGTAGGCACTTTGCTAAAAACAGCTCTGTTTTCTGTGATGTGTCCACGTTGTGTTTTGGGGCATATCCTGTCGCGGGTGCTAGGCCTACCCACACAAGTGAGGTATCATTTTTATCGGGAGACTTGGGGGAACGCTGGGTGGAAGGAAATTCGTGGCTCCTCTCAGATTTCAGAACTTTCTGCCACAGAAATGTGAGGAACATGTGTTTTTTTTTTAGCCAAATTTTGAGGTTTGCAAAGGATTCTGGGTAACAGAACCTGGTCCGAGCCACAAAAGTGACCCCATCTTGGATTCCCCTAGGTCTCTAGTTTTCAGAAATGCACAGGTTTGGTAGGTTTCCCTAGGTGCCGGCTGAGCTAGAGGCCAAAATCAACAGGTAGGCACTTTGCAAAAAACACCTCTGTTTTCTTTCAAAAATTTGGATGTGTCCACGTTGCACTTTGGGGCGTTTCCTGTCGCGGGCGCTAGGACTACCCACACAAGTGAGGTATCATTTTTATCGGGAGACTTGGGGGAACGCTGGGTGGAAGGAAATTTGTGGCTCCTCTCAGATTCCAGAACTTTCTGCCACAGAAATGTGAGGAACATGTGTTTTTTTAGCCAAATTTTGAGGTTTGCAAAGGATTCTGGGTAACAGAACCTGGTCCGAGCCACACAAGTCACCCCATCTTGGATTCCCCTAGGTCTCTAGTTTTCAAAAATGCACAGGTTTGGTTGGTTTCCCTAGGTGCCGGCTGAGCTAGAGGCCAAAATCTACTGGTAGGCACTTTGCAAAAAACACCTCTGTTTTCTTTCAAAAATTTGGATGTGTCCACGTTGCGCTTTGGGGCGTTTCCTGTCGCGGGCGCTAGGCCTACCCACACAAGTGAGGTATCATTTTTATTGGGAGACTTGGGGGAACGCTGGGAGGAAGGAAACTTGTGGCTCCTCTCAGATTCCAGAACTTTCTGCCACAGAAATGTGAGGAACATGTGTTTTTTTAGCCAAATTTTGAGGTTTGCAAAGGATTCTGGGTAACAGAACCTGGTCTGAGCCACACAAGTCACCCCATCTTGGATTCCCCTAGGTCTCTAGTTTTCAGAAATGCACAGGTTTGGTAGGTTTCCCTAGGTGCCGGCTGAGCTAGAGGCCAAAATCTACAGGTAGGCACTTTGCAAAAAACACCTCTGTTTTCTTTAAAAAATTTGGATGTGTCCACGTTGCGCTTTGGGGCGTTTCCTGTCGCGGGTGCTAGGCCTACCCACACAAGTGAGGTATCATTTTTATCGGGAGACTTGGGGGAACGCTGGGTGGAAGGAAATTTGTGGCTCCTCTCAGATTCCAGAACTTTCTGTCACAGAAATGTGAGGAACATGTGTTTTTTTAGCCAAATTTTGAGGTTTGCAAAGGACTCTGGGTAACAGAACCTATTCCGAGCCACACAAGTCACCCCATCTTGCATTCCCCTAGGTCTCTAGTTTTCAGAAATGCACAGGTTTGGTAGGTTTCCCTAGGTGCCGGCTGAGCTAGAGGCCAAAATCTACAGGTAGGCACTTTGCAAAAAAAACCTCTGTTTTCTTTCAAAAATGTGGATGTGTCCACGTTGCGCTTTGGGGCGTTTCATGTCGCAGGCGCTAGGCCTACCCACACAAGTGAGGTATCATTTTTATCGGGAGACTTGAGGGAACACTGGGTGGAAGGAAATTTGTGGCTCCTCTCAGATTCCAGAACTTTCTGCCACAGAAATGTGAGGAACATGTGTTTTTTTAGCCAAATTTTGAGGTTTGCAAAGGATTCTGCGTAAGAGAACCTGGTCCGAGCCACACAAGTCACCCCATCTTGGATTCCCCTAGGTCTCTAATTTTCAGAAATGCTCAGGTTTGGTAGGTTTCCCTAGGTGCCGGCTGAGCTAGAGGCCAAAATCTACAGGTAGACACTTTGCTAAAAACAGCTCTGTTTTCTGTGATGTGTCCACGTTGTGTTTTGGGGTATATCCTGTCGCGGGTGCTAGGCCTATCCACACAAGTGAGGTATCATTTTTATCGGGAGAATTGGGGGAACGCTGGGTGGAAGGAAATTTGTGGCTCCTCTCAGATTCCAGAACTTTCTGCCACAGAAATGTGAGGAACATGTGTTTTTTTGCCAAATGTTGAGGTTTGCAAAGGATTCTGGGTAACAGAACCTGGTCCGAGACACACAAGTCACCCCATCTTGGATTCCCCTAGGTCTCTAGTTTTCAGAAATGCACAGGTTTGGTTGGTTTCCCTAGGTGCCGGCTGAGCTAGAGGCCAAAATCTACAGGTAGGCACTTTGCAAAAAACACCTCTGTTTTCTTTCAAAAATTTGTATGTGTCCACGTTGCGCTTTGGGGAGTTTCCTGTCACGGGCGCTAGGCCTACCCACACAAGTGAGATATCATTTTTATCGGGAGACTTGGGGGAACGCTGGGTGGTAGGAAAGTTGTGGCTCCTCTCAGATTCCAGAACTTTCTGCCACAGAAATGTGAGGAACATGTGTTTTTTTAGCCAAATTTTGAGGTTTGCAAAGGATTCTGGGTAACAGAACCTGGTCCGAGCCACACAAGTCACCCCATCTTGGATTCCCCTAGGTCTCTAGTTTTCAGAAATGCACAGGTTTGGTAGGTTTCCCTAGTTGCCGGCTGAGCTAGAGGCCAAAATCTACAGGTAGGCACTTTGCTAAAAACAGCTCTGTTTTCTGTGATGTGTCCACGTTGTGTTTTGGGGCATATCCTGTCGCGGGTGCTAGGCCTACCCTCACAAGTGAGGTATCATTTTTATCGGGAGACTTGGGGGAACGCTGGGTGGAAGGAAATTTGTGGCTCCTCTCAGATTTCAGAACTTTCTGCCACAGAAATGTGAGGAACATGTGTTTTTTTTTAGCCAAATTTTGAGGTTTGCAAAGGATTCTGGATAACAGTACCTGGTCCGAGCCACAAAAGTCACCCCATCTTGGATTCCCCTAGGTCTCTAGTTTTCAGAAATGCACAGGTTTGGTAGGTTTCCCTAGGTGCCGGCTGAGCTAGAGGCCAAAATCTACAGGTAGACACTTTGCAAAAAACACCTCTGTTTTCTTTCAAAAATTTGGATGTGTCCACGTTGCACTTTGTGGCGTTTCCTGTCGCGGGCGCTAGGCCTACCCACACAAGTGAGGTATCATTTTTATCGGGAGACTTGGGGGAACGCTGGGTGGAAGGAAATTTGTGGCTCTTCTCAGATTCCAGAACTTTCTGCCACAGAAATGTGAGGAACATGTGTTTTTTTAGCCAAATTTTGAGGTTTGCAAAGGATTCTGGGTAACAGAACCTGGTCCGAGCCACACAAGTCACCCCATCTTGGATTCCCCTAGGTCTCTAGTTTTCAGAAATGGACAGGTTTGGTTGGTTTCCCTAGGTGCCGGCTGAGCTAGAGGCCAAAATCTACTGGTAGGCACTTTGCAAAAAACACCTCTGTTTTCTTTAAAAAATTTGGATGTGTCCACGTTGCGCTTTGGGGCGTTTCCTGTCGCGGGCGCTAGGCCTACCCACACAAGTGAGGTATCATTTTTATTGGGAGACTTGGGGGAACGCTGGGAGGAAGGAAACTTGTGGCTCCTCTCAGATTCCAGAACTTTCTGCCACAGAAATGTGAGGAACATGTGTTTTTTTAGCCAAATTTTGAGGTTTGCAAAGGATTCTGGGTAACAGAACCTGGTCTGAGCCACACAAGTCACCCCATCTTGGATTCCCCTAGGTCTCTAGTTTTCAGAAATGCACAGGTTTGGTAGGTTTCCCTAGGTGCCGGCTGAGCTAGAGGCCAAAATCTACAGGTAGGCACTTTGCAAAAAACACCTCTGTTTTCTTTAAAAAATTTGGATGTGTCCACGTTGCGCTTTGGGGCGTTTCCTGTCGCGGGTGCTAGGCCTACCCACACAAGTGAGGTATCATTTTTATCGGGAGACTTGGGGGAACGCTGGGTGGAAGGAAATTTGTGGCTCCTCTCAGATTCCAGAACTTTCTGTCACAGAAATGTGAGGAACATGTGTTTTTTTAGCCAAATTTTGAGGTTTGCAAAGGACTCTGGGTAACAGAACCTATTCCGAGCCACACAAGTCACCCCATCTTGCATTCCCCTAGGTCTCTAGTTTTCAGAAATGCACAGGTTTGGTAGGTTTCCCTAGGTGCCGGCTGAGCTAGAGGCCAAAATCTACAGGTAGGCACTTTGCAAAAAAAACCTCTGTTTTCTTTCAAAAATGTGGATGTGTCCACGTTGCGCTTTGGGGCGTTTCATGTCGCAGGCGCTAGGCCTACCCACACAAGTGAGGTATCATTTTTATCGGGAGACTTGAGGGAACACTGGGTGGAAGGAAATTTGTGGCTCCTCTCAGATTCCAGAACTTTCTGCCACAGAAATGTGAGGAACATGTGTTTTTTTAGCCAAATTTTGAGGTTTGCAAAGGATTCTGCGTAAGAGAACCTGGTCCGAGCCACACAAGTCACCCCATCTTGGATTCCCCTAGGTCTCTAATTTTCAGAAATGCTCAGGTTTGGTAGGTTTCCCTAGGTGCCGGCTGAGCTAGAGGCCAAAATCTACAGGTAGACACTTTGCTAAAAACAGCTCTGTTTTCTGTGATGTGTCCACGTTGTGTTTTGGGGTATATCCTGTCGCGGGTGCTAGGCCTATCCACACAAGTGAGGTATCATTTTTATCGGGAGAATTGGGGGAACGCTGGGTGGAAAGAAATTTGTGGCTCCTCTCAGATTCCAGAACTTTCTGCCACAGAAATGTGAGGAACATGTGTTTTTTTGCCAAATGTTGAGGTTTGCAAAGGATTCTGGGTAACAGAACCTGGTCCGAGACACACAAGTCACCCCATCTTGGATTCCCCTAGGTCTCTAGTTTTCAGAAATGCACAGGTTTGGTTGGTTTCCCTAGGTGCCGGCTGAGCTAGAGGCCAAAATCTACAGGTAGGCACTTTGCAAAAAAACACCTCTGTTTTCTTTCAAAAATTTGTATGTGTCCACGTTGCGCTTTGGGGAGTTTCCTGTCACGGGCGCTAGGCCTACCCACACAAGTGAGATATCATTTTTATCGGGAGACTTGGGGGAACGCTGGGTGGTAGGAAAGTTGTGGCTCCTCTCAGATTCCAGAACTTTCTGCCACAGAAATGTGAGGAACATGTGTTTTTTTAGCCAAATTTTGAGGTTTGCAAAGGATTCTGGGTAACAGAACCTGGTCCGAGCCACACAAGTCACCCCATCTTGGATTCCCCTAGGTCTCTAGTTTTCAGAAATGCACAGGTTTGGTAGGTTTCCCTAGTTGCCGGCTGAGCTAGAGGCCAAAATCTACAGGTAGGCACTTTGCTAAAAACAGCTCTGTTTTCTGTGATGTGTCCACGTTGTGTTTTGGGGCATATCCTGTCGCGGGTGCTAGGCCTACCCTCACAAGTGAGGTATCATTTTTATCGGGAGACTTGGGGGAACGCTGGGTGGAAGGAAATTTGTGGCTCCTCTCAGATTTCAGAACTTTCTGCCACAGAAATGTGAGGAACATGTGTTTTTTTTAGCCAAATTTTGAGGTTTGCAAAGGATTCTGGATAACAGAACCTGGTCCGAGCCACAAAAGTCACCCCATCTTGGATTCCCCTAGGTCTCTAGTTTTCAGAAATGCACAGGTTTGGTAGGTTTCCCTAGGTGCCGGCTGAGCTAGAGGCCAAAATCTACAGGTAGACACTTTGCAAAAAACACCTCTGTTTTCTTTCAAAAATTTGGATGTGTCCACGTTGCACTTTGTGGCGTTTCCTGTCGCGGGCGCTAGGCCTACCCACACAAGTGAGGTATCATTTTTATCGGGAGACTTGGGGGAACGCTGGGTGGAAGGAAATTTGTGGCTCTTCTCAGATTCCAGAACTTTCTGCCACAGAAATGTGAGGAACATGTGTTTTTTTAGCCAAATTTTGAGGTTTGCAAAGGATTCTGGGTAACAGAACCTGGTCCGAGCCACACAAGTCACCCCATCTTGGATTCCCCTAGGTCTCTAGTTTTCAGAAATGGACAGGTTTGGTTGGTTTCCCTAGGTGCCGGCTGAGCTAGAGGCCAAAATCTACTGGTAGGCACTTTGCAAAAAACACCTCTGTTTTCTTTAAAAAATTTGGATGTGTCCACGTTGCGCTTTGGGGCGTTTCCTGTCGCGGGTGCTAGGCCTACCCACACAAGTGAGGTATCATTTTTATCGGGAGACTTGGGGGAACGCAGGGTGGAAGGAAATTTGTGGCTCCTCTCAGATTTTAGAACTTTCTGCCACAGAAATGTGAGGAACATGTGTTTTTTTAGCCACATTTTGAGGTTTGCAAAGGATTCTGGGTAACAGAACCTGGTCCGAGCCACAAAAGTCACCCCATCTTGGATTCCCCTAGGTCTCTAGTTTTCAGAAATGCACAGGTTTGGTAGGTTTCCCTAGGTGCCGGCTGAGCTAGAGGCCAAATTCCACAGGTAGGCACTTTGCTAAAAACAGCTCTGTTTTCTGTGATGTGTCCACGTTGTGTTTTGGGGCATATCCTGTCGCGGGTGCTAGGCCTACCCACACAAGTGAGGTATCATTTTTATCGGGAGACTTGGGGGAACGCTGGGTGGAAGGAAATTTGTGGCTCCTCTCAGATTTCAGAACTTTCTGCCACAGAAATGTGAGGAACATGTGTTTTTTTTTTAGCCAAATTTTGAGGTTTGCAAAGGATTCTGGGTAACAGAACCTGGTCCGAGCCACACAAGTCACCCCATCTTGGATTCCCCTAGGTCTCTAGTTTTCAGAAATGCACAGGTTTGGTTGGTTTCCCTAGGTGCCGGCTGAGCTAGAGGCCAAAATCTACTGGTAGGCACTTTGCAAAAAACACCTCTGTTTTCTTTCAAAAATTTGGATGTGTCCACGTTGCACTTTGGGGCGTTTCCTGTCGCGGGCGCTAGGCCTACCCACACAAGTGAGGTATCATTTTTATCGGGAGACTTGGGGGAACGCTGGGTGGAAGGAAACTTTTGGCTCCTCTCAGATTCCAGACCTTTCTGCCACAGAAATGTGAGGAACATGTGTTTTTTTAGCCAAATTTTGAGGTTTGCAAAGGATTCTGGGTAACAGAACCTGGTCTGAGCCACACAAGTCACCCCATCTTGGATTCCCCTACGTCTCTAGTTTTCAGAAATGCACAGGTTTGCTAGGTTTCCCTAGGTGCAGGCTGAGCTAGAGGCCAAAATCTACAGGTAGGCACTTTGCAAAAACACCTCTGTTTTCTTTCAAAAATTTGGATGTGTCCACGTTGCGCTTTGGGGCGTTTCCTGTCGCGGGTGCTAGGCCTACCCACACAAGTGAGGTATCATTTTTATCGGGAGACTTGGGGGAACGCAGGGTGGAAGGAAATTTGTGGCTCCTCTCAGATTTTAGAACTTTCTGCCACAGAAATGTGAGGAACATGTGTTTTTTTAGCCACATTTTGAGGTTTGCAAAGGATTCTGGGTAACAGAACCTGGTCCGAGCCACAAAAGTCACCCCATCTTGGATTCCCCTAGGTCTCTAGTTTTCAGAAATGCACAGGTTTGGTAGGTTTCCCTAGGTGCCGGCTGAGCTAGAGGCCAAATTCCACAGGTAGGCACTTTGCTAAAAACAGCTCTGTTTTCTGTGATGTGTCCACGTTGTGTTTTGGGGCATATCCTGTCGCGGGTGCTAGGCCTACCCACACAAGTGAGGTATCATTTTTATCGGGAGACTTGGGGGAACGCTGGGTGGAAGGAAATTTGTGGCTCCTCTCAGATTTCAGAACTTTCTGCCACAGAAATGTGAGGAACATGTGTTTTTTTTTTAGCCAAATTTTGAGGTTTGCAAAGGATTCTGGGTAACAGAACCTGGTCCGAGCCACACAAGTCACCCCATCTTGGATTCCCCTAGGTCTCTAGTTTTCAGAAATGCACAGGTTTGGTTGGTTTCCCTAGGTGCCGGCTGAGCTAGAGGCCAAAATCTACTGGTAGGCACTTTGCAAAAAACACCTCTGTTTTCTTTCAAAAATTTGGATGTGTCCACGTTGCACTTTGGGGCGTTTCCTGTCGCGGGCGCTAGGCCTACCCACACAAGTGAGGTATCATTTTTATCGGGAGACTTGGGGGAACGCTGGGTGGAAGGAAACTTTTGGCTCCTCTCAGATTCCAGAACTTTCTGCCACAGAAATGTGAGGAACATGTGTTTTTTTAGCCAAATTTTGAGGTTTGCAAAGGATTCTGGGTAACAGAACCTGGTCTGAGCCACACAAGTCACCCCATCTTGGATTCCCCTAGGTCTCTAGTTTTCAGAAATGCACAGGTTTGGTAGGTTTCCCTAGGTGCCGGCTGAGCTAGAGGCCAAAATCTACAGGTAGGCACTTTGCAAAAAAAACCTCTGTTTTCTTTCAAAAATGTGGATGTGTCCACGTTGCGCTTTGGGGCGTTTCATGTCGCAGGCGCTAGGCCTACCCACACAAGTGAGGTATCATTTTTATCGGGAGACTTGGGGGAACACTGGGTGGAAGGAAATTTGTGGCTCCTCTCAGATTCCAGAACTTTCTGCCACAGAAATGTGAGGAACATGTGTTTTTTTAGCCAAATTTTGAGGTTTGCAAAGGATTCTGCGTAAGAGAACCTGGTCCGAGCCACACAAGTCACCCCATCTTGGATTCCCCTAGGTCTCTAATTTTCAGAAATGCACAGGTTTGGTAGGTTTCCCTAGGTGCCGGCTGAGCTAGAGGCCAAAATCTACAGGTAGACACTTTGCTAAAAACAGCTCTGTTTTCTGTGATGTGTCCACGTTGTGTTTTGGGGTATATCCTGTCGCGGGTGCTAGGCCTACCCACACAAGTGAGGTATCATTTTTATCGGGAGAATTGGGGGAACGCTGGGTGGAAGGAAATTTGTGGCTCCTCTCAGATTCCAGAACTTTCTGCCACAGAAATGTGAGGAACATGTGTTTTTTTGCCAAATGTTGAGGTTTGCAAAGGATTCTGGGTAACAGAACCTGGTCCGAGACACACAAGTCACCCCATCTTGGATTCCCCTAGGTCTCTAGTTTTCAGAAATGCACAGGTTTGGTTGGTTTCCCTAGGTGCCGGCTGAGCTAGAGGCCAAAATCTACAGGTAGGCACTTTGCAAAAAACACCTCTGTTTTCTTTCAAAAATTTGGATGTGTCCACGTTGCGCTTTGGGGAGTTTCCTGTCACGGGCGCTAGGCTACCCACACAAGTGAGATATCATTTTTATCGGGAGACTTGGGGGAACGCTGGGTGGTAGGAAAGTTGTGGCTCCTCTCAGATTCCAGAACTTTCTGCCACAGAAATGTGAGGAACATGTGTTTTTTTAGCCAAATTTTGAGGTTTGCAAAGGATTCTGGGTAACAGAACCTGGTCCGAGCCACACAAGTCACCCCATCTTGGATTCCCCTAGGTCTCTAGTTTTCAGAAATGCACAGGTTTGGTAGGTTTCCCTAGTTGCCGGCTGAGCTAGAGGCCAAAATCTACAGGTAGGCACTTTGCTAAAAACAGCTCTGTTTTCTGTGATGTGTCCACGTTGTGTTTTGGGGCATATCCTGTCGCGGGTGCTAGGCCTACCCTCACAAGTGAGGTATCATTTTTATCGGGAGACTTGGGGGAACGCTGGGTGGAAGGAAATTTGTGGCTCCTCTCAGATTTCAGAACTTTCTGCCACAGAAATGTGAGGAACATGTGTTTTTTTTAGCCAAATTTTGAGGTTTGCAAAGGATTCTGGGTAACAGAACCTGGTCCGAGCCACAAAAGTCACCCCATCTTGGATTCCCCTAGGTCTCTAGTTTTCAGAAATGCACAGGTTTGGTAGGTTTCCTTAGGTGCCGGCTGAGCTAGAGGCCAAAATCTACAGGTAGACACTTTGCAAAAAACACCTCTGTTTTCTTTCAAAAATTTGGATGTGTCCACGTTGCACTTTGGGGCGTTTCCTGTCGCGGGCGCTAGGCCTACCCACACAAGTGAGGTATCATTTTTATCGGGAGACTTGGGGGAACGCTGGGTGGAAGGAAATTTGTGGCTCTTCTCAGATTCCAGAACTTTCTGCCACAGAAATGTGAGGAACATGTGTTTTTTTAGCCAAATTTTGAGGTTTGCAAAGGATTCTGGGTAACAGAACCTGGTCCGAGCCACACAAGTCACCCCATCTTGGATTCCCCTAGGTCTCTAGTTTTCAGAAATGCACAGGTTTGGTTGGTTTCCCTAGGTGCCGGCTGAGCTAGAGGCCAAAATCTACTGGTAGGCACTTTGCAAAAAACACCTCTGTTTTCTTTAAAAAATTTGGATGTGTCCACGTTGCGCTTTGGGGCGTTTCCTGTCGCGGGCGCTAGGCCTACCCACACAAGTGAGGTATCATTTTTATTGGGAGTCTTGGGGGAACGCTGGGTGGAAGGAAACTTGTGGCTCCTCTCAGATTCCAGACCTTTCTGCCACAGAAATGTGAGGAACATGTGTTTTTTTAGCCAAATTTTGAGGTTTGCAAAGGATTCTGGGTAACAGAACCTGGTCTGAGCCTCACAAGTCACCCCATCTTGGATTCCCCTACGTCTCTAGTTTTCAGAAATGCACAGGTTTGCTAGGTTTCCCTAGGTGCCGGCTGAGCTAGAGGCCAAAATCTACAGGTAGGCACTTTGCAAAAACACCTCTGTTTTCTTTCAAAAATTTGGATGTGTCCACGTTGCGCTTTGGGGCGTTTCCTGTCGCGGGTGCTAGGCCTACCCACACAAGTGAGGTATCATTTTTATCGGGAGACTTGGGGGAACGCAGGGTGGAAGGAAATTTGTGGCTCCTCTCAGATTCCAGAACTTTCTGCCACAGAAATTTGAGGAACATGTGATTTTTTAGCCAAATTTTGAGGTTTGCAAAGGATTCTGGGTAACAGAACCTGGTCCGAGCCACACAAGTCACCCCATCTTGGATTCCCGTAGGTCTCTAGTTTTCAGAAATGCACAGGTTTGGTAGGTTTCCCTAGTTGCCGGCTGAGCTAGAGGCCAAAATCTACAGGTAGGCACTTTGCTAAAAACAGCTCTGTTTTCTGTGATGTGTCCACGTTGTGTTTTGGGGCATATCCTGTCGCGGGTGCTAGGCCTACCCACACAAGTGAGGTATCATTTTTATCGGGAGACTTGGGGGAACGCTGGGTGGAAGGAAATTCGTGGCTCCTCTCAGATTTCAGAACTTTCTGCCACAGAAATGTGAGGAACATGTGTTTTTTTTTTAGCCAAATTTTGAGGTTTGCAAAGGATTCTGGGTAACAGAACCTGGTCCGAGCCACAAAAGTGACCCCATCTTGGATTCCCCTAGGTCTCTAGTTTTCAGAAATGCACAGGTTTGGTAGGTTTCCCTAGGTGCCGGCTGAGCTAGAGGCCAAAATCTACAGGTAGGCACTTTGCAAAAAACACCTCTGTTTTCTTTCAAAAATTTGGATGTGTCCACGTTGCACTTTGGGGCGTTTCCTGTCGCGGGCGCTAGGACTACCCACACAAGTGAGGTATCATTTTTATCGGGAGACTTGGGGGAACGCTGGGTGGAAGGAAATTTGTGGCTCCTCTCAGATTCCAGAACTTTCTGCCACAGAAATGTGAGGAACATGTGTTTTTTTAGCCAAATTTTGAGGTTTGCAAAGGATTCTGGGTAACAGAACCTGGTCCGAGCCACACAAGTCACCCCATCTTGGATTCCCCTAGGTCTCTAGTTTTCAAAAATGCACAGGTTTGGTTGGTTTCCCTAGGTGCCGGCTGAGCTAGAGGCCAAAATCTACTGGTAGGCACTTTGCAAAAAACACCTCTGTTTTCTTTCAAAAATTTGGATGTGTCCACGTTGCGCTTTGGGGCGTTTCCTGTCGCGGGCGCTAGGCCTACCCACACAAGTGAGGTATCATTTTTATTGGGAGACTTGGGGGAACGCTGGGAGGAAGGAAACTTGTGGCTCCTCTCAGATTCCAGAACTTTCTGCCACAGAAATGTGAGGAACATGTGTTTTTTTAGCCAAATTTTGAGGTTTGCAAAGGATTCTGGGTAACAGAACCTGGTCTGAGCCACACAAGTCACCCCATCTTGGATTCCCCTAGGTCTCTAGTTTTCAGAAATGCACAGGTTTGGTAGGTTTCCCTAGGTGCCGGCTGAGCTAGAGGCCAAAATCTACAGGTAGGCACTTTGCAAAAAACACCTCTGTTTTCTTTAAAAAATTTGGATGTGTCCACGTTGCGCTTTGGGGCGTTTCCTGTCGCGGGTGCTAGGCCTACCCACACAAGTGAGGTATCATTTTTATCGGGAGACTTGGGGGAACGCTGGGTGGAAGGAAATTTGTGGCTCCTCTCAGATTCCAGAACTTTCTGTCACAGAAATATGAGGAACATGTGTTTTTTTAGCCAAATTTTGAGGTTTGCAAAGGACTCTGGGTAACAGAACCTATTCCGAGCCACACAAGTCACCCCATCTTGCATTCCCCTAGGTCTCTAGTTTTCAGAAATGCACAGGTTTGGTAGGTTTCCCTAGGTGCCGGCTGAGCTAGAGGCCAAAATCTACAGGTAGGCACTTTGCAAAAAAAACCTCTGTTTTCTTTCAAAAATGTGGATGTGTCCACGTTGCGCTTTGGGGCGTTTCATGTCGCAGGCGCTAGGCCTACCCACACAAGTGAGGTATCATTTTTATCGGGAGACTTGAGGGAACACTGGGTGGAAGGAAATTTGTGGCTCCTCTCAGATTCCAGAACTTTCTGCCACAGAAATGTGAGGAACATGTGTTTTTTTAGCCAAATTTTGAGGTTTGCAAAGGATTCTGCGTAAGAGAACCTGGTCCGAGCCACACAAGTCACCCCATCTTGGATTCCCCTAGGTCTCTAATTTTCAGAAATGCTCAGGTTTGGTAGGTTTCCCTAGGTGCCGGCTGAGCTAGAGGCCAAAATCTACAGGTAGACACTTTGCTAAAAACAGCTCTGTTTTCTGTGATGTGTCCACGTTGTGTTTTGGGGTATATCCTGTCGCGGGTGCTAGGCCTATCCACACAAGTGAGGTATCATTTTTATCGGGAGAATTGGGGGAACGCTGGGTGGAAGGAAATTTGTGGCTCCTCTCAGATTCCAGAACTTTCTGCCACAGAAATGTGAGGAACATGTGTTTTTTTGCCAAATGTTGAGGTTTGCAAAGGATTCTGGGTAACAGAACCTGGTCCGAGACACACAAGTCACCCCATCTTGGATTCCCCTAGGTCTCTAGTTTTCAGAAATGCACAGGTTTGGTTGGTTTCCCTAGGTGCCGGCTGAGCTAGAGGCCAAAATCTACAGGTAGGCACTTTGCAAAAAACACCTCTGTTTTCTTTCAAAAATTTGTATGTGTCCACGTTGCGCTTTGGGGAGTTTCCTGTCACGGGCGCTAGGCCTACCCACACAAGTGAGATATCATTTTTATCGGGAGACTTGGGGGAACGCTGGGTGGTAGGAAAGTTGTGGCTCCTCTCAGATTCCAGAACTTTCTGCCACAGAAATGTGAGGAACATGTGTTTTTTTAGCCAAATTTTGAGGTTTGCAAAGGATTCTGGGTAACAGAACCTGGTCCGAGCCACACAAGTCACCCCATCTTGGATTCCCCTAGGTCTCTAGTTTTCAGAAATGCACAGGTTTGGTAGGTTTCCCTAGTTGCCGGCTGAGCTAGAGGCCAAAATCTACAGGTAGGCACTTTGCTAAAAACAGCTCTGTTTTCTGTGATGTGTCCACGTTGTGTTTTGGGGCATATCCTGTCGCGGGTGCTAGGCCTACCCTCACAAGTGAGGTATCATTTTTATCGGGAGACTTGGGGGAACGCTGGGTGGAAGGAAATTTGTGGCTCCTCTCAGATTTCAGAACTTTCTGCCACAGAAATGTGAGGAACATGTGTTTTTTTTAGCCAAATTTTGAGGTTTGCAAAGGATTCTGGATAACAGAACCTGGTCCGAGCCACAAAAGTCACCCCATCTTGGATTCCCCTAGGTCTCTAGTTTTCAGAAATGCACAGGTTTGGTAGGTTTCCCTAGGTGCCGGCTGAGCTAGAGGCCAAAATCTACAGGTAGACACTTTGCAAAAAACACCTCTGTTTTCTTTCAAAAATTTGGATGTGTCCACGTTGCACTTTGTGGCGTTTCCTGTCGCGGGCGCTAGGCCTACCCACACAAGTGAGGTATCATTTTTATCGGGAGACTTGGGGGAACGCTGGGTGGAAGGAAATTTGTGGCTCTTCTCAGATTCCAGAACTTTCTGCCACAGAAATGTGAGGAACATGTGTTTTTTTAGCCAAATTTTGAGGTTTGCAAAGGATTCTGGGTAACAGAACCTGGTCCGAGCCACACAAGTCACCCCATCTTGGATTCCCCTAGGTCTCTAGTTTTCAGAAATGGACAGGTTTGGTTGGTTTCCCTAGGTGCCGGCTGAGCTAGAGGCCAAAATCTACTGGTAGGCACTTTGCAAAAAACACCTCTGTTTTCTTTAAAAAATTTGGATGTGTCCACGTTGCGCTTTGGGGCGTTTCCTGTCGCGGGCGCTAGGCCTACCCACACAAGTGAGGTATCATTTTTATTGGGAGACTTGGGGGAACGCTGGGAGGAAGGAAACTTGTGGCTCCTCTCAGATTCCAGAACTTTCTGCCACAGAAATGTGAGGAACATGTGTTTTTTTAGCCAAATTTTGAGGTTTGCAAAGGATTCTGGGTAACAGAACCTGGTCTGAGCCACACAAGTCACCCCATCTTGGATTCCCCTAGGTCTCTAGTTTTCAGAAATGCACAGGTTTGGTAGGTTTCCCTAGGTGCCGGCTGAGCTAGAGGCCAAAATCTACAGGTAGGCACTTTGCAAAAAACACCTCTGTTTTCTTTAAAAAATTTGGATGTGTCCACGTTGCGCTTTGGGGCGTTTCCTGTCGCGGGTGCTAGGCCTACCCACACAAGTGAGGTATCATTTTTATCGGGAGACTTGGGGGAACGCTGGGTGGAAGGAAATTTGTGGCTCCTCTCAGATTCCAGAACTTTCTGTCACAGAAATGTGAGGAACATGTGTTTTTTTAGCCAAATTTTGAGGTTTGCAAAGGACTCTGGGTAACAGAACCTATTCCGAGCCACACAAGTCACCCCATCTTGCATTCCCCTAGGTCTCTAGTTTTCAGAAATGCACAGGTTTGGTAGGTTTCCCTAGGTGCCGGCTGAGCTAGAGGCCAAAATCTACAGGTAGGCACTTTGCAAAAAAAATCTCTGTTTTCTTTCAAAAATGTGGATGTGTCCACGTTGCGCTTTGGGGCGTTTCATGTCGCAGGCGCTAGGCCTACCCACACAAGTGAGGTATCATTTTTATCGGGAGACTTGAGGGAACACTGGGTGGAAGGAAATTTGTGGCTCCTCTCAGATTCCAGAACTTTCTGCCACAGAAATGTGAGGAACATGTGTTTTTTTAGCCAAATTTTGAGGTTTGCAAAGGATTCTGCGTAAGAGAACCTGGTCCGAGCCACACAAGTCACCCCATCTTGGATTCCCCTAGGTCTCTAATTTTCAGAAATGCTCAGGTTTGGTAGGTTTCCCTAGGTGCCGGCTGAGCTAGAGGCCAAAATCTACAGGTAGACACTTTGCTAAAAACAGCTCTGTTTTCTGTGATGTGTCCACGTTGTGTTTTGGGGTATATCCTGTCGCGGGTGCTAGGCCTATCCACACAAGTGAGGTATCATTTTTATCGGGAGAATTGGGGGAACGCTGGGTGGAAGGAAATTTGTGGCTCCTCTCAGATTCCAGAACTTTCTGCCACAGAAATGTGAGGAACATGTGTTTTTTTGCCAAATGTTGAGGTTTGCAAAGGATTCTGGGTAACAGAACCTGGTCCGAGACACACAAGTCACCCCATCTTGGATTCCCCTAGGTCTCTAGTTTTCAGAAATGCACAGGTTTGGTTGGTTTCCCTAGGTGCCGGCTGAGCTAGAGGCCAAAATCTACAGGTAGGCACTTTGCAAAAAACACCTCTGTTTTCTTTCAAAAATTTGTATGTGTCCACGTTGCGCTTTGGGGAGTTTCCTGTCACGGGCGCTAGGCCTACCCACACAAGTGAGATATCATTTTTATCGGGAGACTTGGGGGAACGCTGGGTGGTAGGAAAGTTGTGGCTCCTCTCAGATTCCAGAACTTTCTGCCACAGAAATGTGAGGAACATGTGTTTTTTTAGCCAAATTTTGAGGTTTGCAAAGGATTCTGGGTAACAGAACCTGGTCCGAGCCACACAAGTCACCCCATCTTGGATTCCCCTAGGTCTCTAGTTTACAGAAATGCACAGGTTTGGTAGGTTTCCCTAGTTGCCGGCTGAGCTAGAGGCCAAAATCTACAGGTAGGCACTTTGCTAAAAACAGCTCTGTTTTCTGTGATGTGTCCACGTTGTGTTTTGGGGCATATCCTGTCGCGGGTGCTAGGCCTACCCTCACAAGTGAGGTATCATTTTTATCGGGAGACTTGGGGGAACGCTGGGTGGAAGGAAATTTGTGGCTCCTCTCAGATTTCAGAACTTTCTGCCACAGAAATGTGAGGAACATGTGTTTTTTTTAGCCAAATTTTGAGGTTTGCAAAGGATTCTGGATAACAGAACCTGGTCCGAGCCACAAAAGTCACCCCATCTTGGATTCCCCTAGGTCTCTAGTTTTCAGAAATGCACAGGTTTGGTAGGTTTCCCTAGGTGCCGGCTGAGCTAGAGGCCAAAATCTACAGGTAGACACTTTGCAAAAAACACCTCTGTTTTCTTTCAAAAATTTGGATGTGTCCACGTTGCACTTTGTGGCGTTTCCTGTCGCGGGCGCTAGGCCTACCCACACAAGTGAGGTATCATTTTTATCGGGAGACTTGGGGGAACGCTGGGTGGAAGGAAATTTGTGGCTCTTCTCAGATTCCAGAACTTTCTGCCACAGAAATGTGAGGAACATGTGTTTTTTTAGCCAAATTTTGAGGTTTGCAAAGGATTCTGGGTAACAGAACCTGGTCCGAGCCTCACAAGTCACCCCATCTTGGATTCCCCTAGGTCTCTAGTTTTCAGAAATGGACAGGTTTGGTTGGTTTCCCTAGGTGCCGGCTGAGCTAGAGGCCAAAATCTACTGGTAGGCACTTTGCAAAAAACACCTCTGTTTTCTTTAAAAAATTTGGATGTGTCCACGTTGCGCTTTGGGGCGTTTCCTGTCGCGGGTGCTAGGCCTACCCACACAAGTGAGGTATCATTTTTATCGGGAGACTTGGGGGAACGCAGGGTGGAAGGAAATTTGTGGCTCCTCTCAGATTTTAGAACTTTCTGCCACAGAAATGTGAGGAACATGTGTTTTTTTAGCCACATTTTGAGGTTTGCAAAGGATTCTGGGTAACAGAACCTGGTCCGAGCCACAAAAGTCACCCCATCTTGGATTCCCCTAGGTCTCTAGTTTTCAGAAATGCACAGGTTTGGTAGGTTTCCCTAGGTGCCGGCTGAGCTAGAGGCCAAATTCCACAGGTAGGCACTTTGCTAAAAACAGCTCTGTTTTCTGTGATGTGTCCACGTTGTGTTTTGGGGCATATCCTGTCGCGGGTGCTAGGCGTACCCACACAAGTGAGGTATCATTTTTATCGGGAGACTTGGGGGAACGCTGGGTGGAAGGAAATTTGTGGCTCCTCTCAGATTTCAGAACTTTCTGCCACAGAAATGTGAGGAACATGTGTTTTTTTTTTAGCCAAATTTTGAGGTTTGCAAAGGATTCTGGGTAACAGAACCTGGTCCGAGCCACACAAGTCACCCCATCTTGGATTCCCCTAGGTCTCTAGTTTTCAGAAATGCACAGGTTTGGTTGGTTTCCCTAGGTGCCGGCTGAGCTAGAGGCCAAAATCTACTGGTAGGCACTTTGCAAAAAACACCTCTGTTTTCTTTCAAAAATTTGGATGTGTCCACGTTGCACTTTGGGGCGTTTCCTGTCGCGGGCGCTAGGCCTACCCACACAAGTGAGGTATCATTTTTATCGGGAGACTTGGGGGAACGCTGGGTGGAAGGAAACTTTTGGCTCCTCTCAGATTCCAGACCTTTCTGCCACAGAAATGTGAGGAACATGTGTTTTTTTAGCCAAATTTTGAGGTTTGCAAAGGATTCTGGGTAACAGAACCTGGTCTGAGCCACACAAGTCACCCCATCTTGGATTCCCCTACGTCTCTAGTTTTCAGAAATGCACAGGTTTGCTAGGTTTCCCTAGGTGCAGGCTGAGCTAGAGGCCAAAATCTACAGGTAGGCACTTTGCAAAAACACCTCTGTTTTCTTTCAAAAATTTGGATGTGTCCACGTTGCGCTTTGGGGCGTTTCCTGTCGCGGGTGCTAGGCCTACCCACACAAGTGAGGTATCATTTTTATCGGGAGACTTGGGGGAACGCAGGGTGGAAGGAAATTTGTGGCTCCTCTCAGATTTTAGAACTTTCTGCCACAGAAATGTGAGGTTTTTAGCCACATTTTGAGGTTTGCAAAGGATTCTGGGTAACAGAACCTGGTCCGAGCCACAAAAGTCACCCCATCTTGGATTCCCCTAGGTCTCTAGTTTTCAGAAATGCACAGGTTTGGTAGGTTTCCCTAGGTGCCGGCTGAGCTAGAGGCCAAATTCCACAGGTAGGCACTTTGCTAAAAACAGCTCTGTTTTCTGTGATGTGTCCACGTTGTGTTTTGGGGCATATCCTGTCGCGGGTGCTAGGCCTACCCACACAAGTGAGGTATCATTTTTATCGGGAGACTTGGGGGAACGCTGGGTGGAAGGAAATTTGTGGCTCCTCTCAGATTTCAGAACTTTCTGCCACAGAAATGTGAGGAACATGTGTTTTTTTTTTAGCCAAATTTTGAGGTTTGCAAAGGATTCTGGGTAACAGAACCTGGTCCGAGCCACACAAGTCACCCCATCTTGGATTCCCCTAGGTCTCTAGTTTTCAGAAATGCACAGGTTTGGTTGGTTTCCCTAGGTGCCGGCTGAGCTAGAGGCCAAAATCTACTGGTAGGCACTTTGCAAAAAACACCTCTGTTTTCTTTCAAAAATTTGGATGTGTCCACGTTGCACTTTGGGGCGTTTCCTGTCGCGGGCGCTAGGCCTACCCACACAAGTGAGGTATCATTTTTATCGGGAGACTTGGGGGAACGCTGGGTGGAAGGAAACTTTTGGCTCCTCTCAGATTCCAGAACTTTCTGCCACAGAAATGTGAGGAACATGTGTTTTTTTAGCCAAATTTTGAGGTTTGCAAAGGATTCTGGGTAACAGAACCTGGTCTGAGCCACACAAGTCACCCCATCTTGGATTCCCCTAGGTCTCTAGTTTTCAGAAATGCACAGGTTTGGTAGGTTTCCCTAGGTGCCGGCTGAGCTAGAGGCCAAAATCTACAGGTAGGCACTTTGCAAAAAAAACCTCTGTTTTCTTTCAAAAATGTGGATGTGTCCACGTTGCGCTTTGGGGCGTTTCATGTCGCAGGCGCTAGGCCTACCCACACAAGTGAGGTATCATTTTTATCGGGAGACTTGGGGGAACACTGGGTGGAAGGAAATTTGTGGCTCCTCTCAGATTCCAGAACTTTCTGCCACAGAAATGTGAGGAACATGTGTTTTTTTAGCCAAATTTTGAGGTTTGCAAAGGATTCTGCGTAAGAGAACCTGGTCCGAGCCACACAAGTCACCCCATCTTGGATTCCCCTAGGTCTCTAATTTTCAGAAATGCACAGGTTTGGTAGGTTTCCCTAGGTGCCGGCTGAGCTAGAGGCCAAAATCTACAGGTAGACACTTTGCTAAAAACAGCTCTGTTTTCTGTGATGTGTCCACGTTGTGTTTTGGGGTATATCCTGTCGCGGGTGCTAGGCCTACCCACACAAGTGAGGTATCATTTTTATCGGGAGAATTGGGGGAACGCTGGGTGGAAGGAAATTTGTGGCTCCTCTCAGATTCCAGAACTTTCTGCCACAGAAATGTGAGGAACATGTGTTTTTTTGCCAAATGTTGAGGTTTGCAAAGGATTCTGGGTAACAGAACCTGGTCCGAGACACACAAGTCACCCCATCTTGGATTCCCCTAGGTCTCTAGTTTTCAGAAATGCACAGGTTTGGTTGGTTTCCCTAGGTGCCGGCTGAGCTAGAGGCCAAAATCTACAGGTAGGCACTTTGCAAAAAACACCTCTGTTTTCTTTCAAAAATTTGGATGTGTCCACGTTGCGCTTTGGGGAGTTTCCTGTCACGGGCGCTAGGCTACCCACACAAGTGAGATATCATTTTTATCGGGAGACTTGGGGGAACGCTGGGTGGTAGGAAAGTTGTGGCTCCTCTCAGATTCCAGAACTTTCTGCCACAGAAATGTGAGGAACATGTGTTTTTTTAGCCAAATTTTGAGGTTTGCAAAGGATTCTGGGTAACAGAACCTGGTCCGAGCCACACAAGTCACCCCATCTTGGATTCCCCTAGGTCTCTAGTTTTCAGAAATGCACAGGTTTGGTAGGTTTCCCTAGTTGCCGGCTGAGCTAGAGGCCAAAATCTACAGGTAGGCACTTTGCTAAAAACAGCTCTGTTTTCTGTGATGTGTCCACGTTGTGTTTTGGGGCATATCCTGTCGCGGGTGCTAGGCCTACCCTCACAAGTGAGGTATCATTTTTATCGGGAGACTTGGGGGAACGCTGGGTGGAAGGAAATTTGTGGCTCCTCTCAGATTTCAGAACTTTCTGCCACAGAAATGTGAGGAACATATGTTTTTTTTAGCCAAATTTTGAGGTTTGCAAAGGATTCTGGGTAACAGAACCTGGTCCGAGCCACAAAAGTCACCCCATCTTGGATTCCCCTAGGTCTCTAGTTTTCAGAAATGCACAGGTTTGGTAGGTTTCCTTAGGTGCCGGCTGAGCTAGAGGCCAAAATCTACAGGTAGACACTTTGCAAAAAACACCTCTGTTTTCTTTCAAAAATTTGGATGTGTCCACGTTGCACTTTGGGGCGTTTCCTGTCGCGGGCGCTAGGCCTACCCACACAAGTGAGGTATCATTTTTATCGGGAGACTTGGGGGAACGCTGGGTGGAAGGAAATTTGTGGCTCTTCTCAGATTCCAGAACTTTCTGCCACAGAAATGTGAGGAACATGTGTTTTTTTAGCCAAATTTTGAGGTTTGCAAAGGATTCTGGGTAACAGAACCTGGTCCGAGCCACACAAGTCACCCCATCTTGGATTCCCCTAGGTCTCTAGTTTTCAGAAATGCACAGGTTTGGTTGGTTTCCCTAGGTGCCGGCTGAGCTAGAGGCCAAAATCTACTGGTAGGCACTTTGCAAAAAACACCTCTGTTTTCTTTAAAAAAATTGGATGTGTCCACGTTGCGCTTTGGGGCGTTTCCTGTCGCGGGCGCTAGGCCTACCCACACAAGTGAGGTATCATTTTTATTGGGAGTCTTGGGGGAACGCTGGGTGGAAGGAAACTTGTGGCTCCTCTCAGATTCCAGACCTTTCTGCCACAGAAATGTGAGGAACATGTGTTTTTTTAGCCAAATTTTGAGGTTTGCAAAGGATTCTGGGTAACAGAACCTGGTCTGAGCCTCACAAGTCACCCCATCTTGGATTCCCCTACGTCTCTAGTTTTCAGAAATGCACAGGTTTGCTAGGTTTCCCTAGGTGCCGGCTGAGCTAGAGGCCAAAATCTACAGGTAGGCACTTTGCAAAAACACCTCTGTTTTCTTTCAAAAATTTGGATGTGTCCACGTTGCGCTTTGGGGCGTTTCCTGTCGCGGGTGCTAGGCCTACCCACACAAGTGAGGTATCATTTTTATCGGGAGACTTGGGGGAACGCAGGGTGGAAGGAAATTTGTGGCTCCTCTCAGATTTTAGAACTTTCTGCCACAGAAATGTGAGGAACATGTGTTTTTTTAGCCACATTTTGAGGTTTGCAAAGGATTCTGGGTAACAGAACCTGGTCCGAGCCACAAAAGTCACCCCATCTTGGATTCCCCTAGGTCTCTAGTTTTCAGAAATGCACAGGTTTGGTAGGTTTCCCTAGGTGCCGGCTGAGCTAGAGGCCAAATTCCACAGGTAGGCACTTTGCTAAAAACAGCTCTGTTTTCTGTGATGTGTCCACGTTGTGTTTTGGGGCATATCCTGTCGCGGGTGCTAGGCCTACCCACACAAGTGAGGTATAATTTTTATCGGGAGACTTGGGGGAACGCTGGGTGGAAGGAAATTTGTGGCTCCTCTCAGATTTCAGAACTTTCTGCCACAGAAATGTGAGGAACATGTGTTTTTTTTTTAGCCAAATTTTGAGGTTTGCAAAGGATTCTGGGTAACAGAACCTGGTCCGAGCCACAAAAGTCACCCCATCTTGGATTCCCCTAGGTCTCTAGTTTTCAGAAATGCACAGGTTTGGTAGGTTTCCCTAGGTGCCGGCTGAGCTAGAGGCCAAAATCTACAGGTAGGCACTTTGCAAAAAACACCTCTGTTTTCTTTCCAAAATTTGGATGTGTCCACGTTGCACTTTGGGGCGTTTCCTGTCGCGGGCGCTAGGCCTACCCACACAAGTGAGGTATCATTTTTATCGGGAGACTTGGGGGAACGCTGGGTGGAAGGAAATTTGTGGCTCCTCTCAGATTCCAGAACTTTCTGCCACAGAAATGTGAGGAACATGTGTTTTTTTAGCCAAATTTTGAGGTTTGCAAAGGATTCTGGGTAACAGAACCTGGTCTGAGCCACACAAGTCACCCCATCTTGGATTCCCCTAGGTCTCTAGTTTTCAGAAATGCACAGGTTTGGTAGGTTTCCCTAGGTGCCGGCTGAGCTAGAGGCCAAAATCTACAGGTAGGCACTTTGCAAAAAACACCTCTGTTTTCTTTCAAAAATTTGGATGTGTCCACGTTGCGCTTTGGGGCGTTTCCTGTCGCGGGTGCTAGGCCTACCCACACAAGTGAGGTATCATTTTTATCGGGAGACTTGGGGGAACGCTGGGTGGAAGGAAATTTGTGGCTCCTCTCAGATTCCAGAACTTTCTGTCACAGAAATGTGAGGAACATGTGTTTTTTTAGTCAAATTTTGAGGTTTGCAAAGGACTCTGGGTAACAGAACCTATTCCGAGCCACACAAGTCACCCCATCTTGCATTCCCCTAGGTCTCTAGTTTTCAGAAATGCACAGGTTTGGTAGGTTTCCCTAGGTGCCGGCTGAGCTAGAGGCCAAAATCTACAGGTAGGCACTTTGCAAAAAACACCTCTGTTTTCTTTCAAAAATGTGGATGTGTCCACGTTGCGCTTTGGGGCGTTTCATGTCGCAGGCGCTAGGCCTACCCACACAAGTGAGGTATCATTTTTATCGGGAGACTTGGGGGAACACTGGGTAGAAGGAAATTTGTGGCTCCTCTCAGATTCCAGAACTTTCTGCCACAGAAATGTGAGGAACATGTGTTTTTTTAGTGAAATTTTGAGGTTTGCAAAGGATTCTGCGTAAGAGAACCTGGTCCGAGCCACACAAGTCACCCCATCTTGGATTCCCCTAGGTCTCTAATTTTCAGAAATGCACAGGTTTGGTAGGTTTCCCTAGGTGCCGGCTGAGCTAGAGGCCAAAATCTACAGGTAGACACTTTGCTAAAAACAGCTCTGTTTTCTGTGATGTGTCCACGTTGTGTTTTGGGGTATATCCTGTCGCGGGTGCTAGGCCTACCCACACAAGTGAGGTATCATTTTTATCGGGAGACTTGGGGGAACGCTGGGTGGAAGGAAATTTGTGGCTCCTCTCAGATTCCAGAACTTTCTGCCACAGAAATGTGAGGAACATGTGTTTTTTTGCCAAATGTTGAGGTTTGCAAAGGATTCTGGGTAACAGAACCTGGTCCGAGCCACACAAGTCACCCCATCTTGGATTCCCCTAGGTCTCTAGTTTTCAGAAATGCACAGTTTTGGTAGGTTTCCCTAGGTGCCGGCTGAGCTAGAGGCCAAAATCTACAGGTAGGCACTTTGCAAAAAACACCTCTGTTTTCTTTCAAAAATTTGGATGTGTCCACGTTGCGCTTTGGGGAGTTTCCTGTCACGGGCGCTAGGCCTACCCACACAAGTGAGGTATCATTTTTATCGGGAGACTTGGGGGAACGCTGGGTGGAAGGAAATTTGTGGCTCCTCTCAGATTCCAGAACTTTCTGCCACAGAAATGTGAGGAACATGTGATTTTTTAGCCAAATTTTGAGGTTTGCAAAGGATTCTGGGTAACAGAACCTGGTCCGAGCCACACAAGTCACCCCATCTTGGATTCCTGTAGGTCTCTAGTTTTCAGAAATGCACAGGTTTGGTAGGTTTCCCTAGTTGCCGGCTGAGCTAGAGGCCAAAATCTACAGGTAGGCACTTTGCTAAAAACAGCTCTGTTTTCTGTGATGTGTCCACGTTGTGTTTTGGGGCATATCCTGTCGCGGGTGCTAGGCCTACCCACACAAGTGAGGTATCATTTTTATCGGGAGACTTGGGGGAACGCTGGGTGGAAAGAAATTCGTGGCTCCTCTCAGATTTCAGAACTTTCTGCCACAGAAATGTGAGGAACATGTGTTTTTTTTTTAGCCAAATTTTGAGGTTTGCAAAGGATTCTGGGTAACAGAACCTGGTCCGAGCCACAAAAGTCACCCCATCTTGGATTCCCCTAGGTCTCTAGTTTTCAGAAATGCACAGGTTTGGTAGGTTTCCCTAGGTGCCGGCTGAGCTAGAGGCCAAAATCTACAGGTAGGCACTTTGCAAAAAACACCTCTGTTTTCTTTCAAAAATTTGGATGTGTTCACGTTGCACTTTGGGGCGTTTCCTGTCGCGGGCGCTAGGCCTACCCACACAAGTGAGGTATCATTTTTATCGGGAGACTTGGGGGAACGCTGGGTGGAAGGAAATTTGTGGCTCCTCTCAGATTCCTGAACTTTCTGCCACAGAAATGTGAGGAACATGTGTTTTTTTAGCCAAATTTTGAGGTTTGCAAAGGATTCTGGGTAACAGAACCTGGTCCGAGCCACACAAGTCACCCCATCTTGGATTCCCCTAGGTCTCTAGTTTTCAGAAATGCACAGGTTTGGTTGGTTTCCCTAGGTGCCGGCTGAGCTAGAGGCCAAAATCTACTGGTAGGCACTTTGCAAAAAACACCTCTGTTTTCTTTCAAAAATTTGGATGTGTCCACGTTGCGCTTTGGGGCGTTTCCTGTCGCGGGCGCTAGGCCTACCCACACAAGTGACGTATCATTTTTATTGGGAGACTTGGGGGAACGCTGGGTGGAAGGAAACTTGTGGCTCCTCTCAGATTCCAGAACTTTCTGCCACAGAAATGTGAGGAACATGTGTTTTTTTAGCCAAATTTTGAGGTTTGCAAAGGATTCTGGGTAACAGAACCTGGTCTGAGCCACACAAGTCACCCCATCTTGGATTCCCCTAGGTCTCTAGTTTTCAGAAATGCACAGGTTTGGTAGGTTTCCCTAGGTGCCGGCTGAGATAGAGGCCAAAATCTACAGGTAGGCACTTTGCAAAAACACCTCTGTTTTCTTTCAAAAATTTGGATGTGTCCACGTTGCGCTTTGGGGCGTTTCCTGTCGCGGGTGCTAGGCCTACCCACACAAGTGAGGTATCATTTTTATCGGAAGACTTGGGGGAACGCAGGGTGGAAGGAAATTTGTGGCTCCTCTCAGATTCCAGAACTTTCTGTCACAGAAATGTGAGGAACATGTGTTTTTTTAGCCAAATTTTGAGGTTTGCAAAGGACTCTGGGTAACAGAACCTATTCCGAGCCACACAAGTCACCCCATCTTGCATTCCCATAGGTCTCTAGTTTTCAGAAATGCACAGGTTTGGTAGGTTTCACTAGGTGCCGGCTGAGCTAGAGGCCAAAATCTACAGGTAGGCACTTTGCAAAAAACACCTCTGTTTTCTTTAAAAAATGTGGATGTGTCCACGTTGCGCTTTGGGGCGTTTCATGTCGCAGGCGCTAGGCCTACCCACACAAGTGAGGTATCATTTTTATCGGGAGACTTGGGGGAACACTGGGTGGAAGGAAATTTGTGGCTCCTCTCAGATTCCAGAACTTTCTGCCACAGAAATGTGAGGAACATGTGTTTTTTTAGCCAAATTTTGAGGTTTGCAAAGGATTCTGCGTAAGAGAACCAGGTCCGAGCCACACAAGTCACCCCATCTTGGATTCCCCTAGGTCTCTAGTTTTCAGAAATGCACAGGTTTGGTAGGTTTCCCTAGGTGCCGGCTGAGCTAGAGGCCAAAATCTACAGGTAGGCACTTTGCTAAAAACAGCTCTGTTTTCTGTGATGTGTCCACGTTGTGTTTTGGGGTATATCCTGTCGCGGGTGCTAGGCCTACCCACACAAGTGAGGTATCATTTTTATCGGGAGACTTGGGGGAACGCTGGGTGGAAGGAAATTTGTGGCTCCTCTCAGATTCCAGAACTTTCTGCCACAGAAATGTGAGGAACATGTGTTTTTTTGCCAAATGTTGATGTTTGCAAAGGATTCTGGGTAACAGAACCTGGTCCGAGCCACACAAGTCACCCCATCTTGGATTCCCCTAGGTCTCTAGTTTTCAGAAATGCACAGGTTTGGTAGGTTTCCCTAGGTGCCGGCTGAGCTAGAGGCCAAAATCTACAGGTAGGCACTTTGCAAAAAACACCTCTGTTTTCTTTCAAAAATTTGGATGTGTCCACGTTGCGCTTTGGGGAGTTTCCTGTCACGGGCGCTAGGCCTACCCACACAAGTGAGGTATCATTTTTATCGGGAGACTTAGGGGAACGCAGGGTGGAAGGAAATTTGTGGCTCCTCTCAGATTCCAGAACTTTCTGCCACAGAAATGTGAGGAACATGTGATTTTTTAGCCAAATTTTGAGGTTTGCAAAGGATTCTGGGTAACAGAACCTGGTCCGAGCCACACAAGTCACCCCATCTTGGATTCCCGTAGGTCTCTAGTTTTCAGAAATGCACAGGTTTGGTAGGTTTCCCTAGTTGCCGGCTGAGCTAGAGGCCAAAATCTACAGGTAGGCACTTTGCTAAAAACAGCTCTGTTTTCTGTGATGTGTCCACGTTGTGTTTTGGGGCATATCCTGTCGCGGGTGCTAGGCCTACCCACACAAGTGAGGTATCATTTTTATCGGGAGACTTGGGGGAACGCTGGGTGGAAGGAAATTCGTGGCTCCTCTCAGATTTCAGAACTTTCTGCCACAGAAATGTGAGGAACATGTGTTTTTTTTTTAGCCAAATTTTGAGGTTTGCAAAGGATTCTGGGTAACAGAACCTGGTCCGAGCCACAAAAGTCACCCCATCTTGGATTCCCCTAGGTCTCTAGTTTTCAGAAATGCACAGGTTTGGTAGGTTTCCCTAGGTGCCGGCTGAGCTAGAGGCCAAAATCTACAGGTAGGCACTTTGCAAAAAACACCTCTGTTTTCTTTCAAAAATTTGGATGTGTCCACGTTGCACTTTGGGGCGTTTCCTGTCGCGGGCGCTAGGCCTACCCACACAAGTGAGGTATCATTTTTATCGGGAGACTTGGGGGAACGCTGGGTGGAAGGAAATTTGTGGCTCCTCTCAGATTCCAGAACTTTCTGCCACAGAAATGTGAGGAACATGTTTTTTTTTAGCCAAATTTTGAGGTTTGCAAAGGATTCTGGGTAACAGAACCTGGTCCGAGCCACACAAGTCACCCCATCTTGGATTCCCCTAGGTCTCTAGTTTTCAGAAATGCACAGGTTTGGTTGGTTTCCCTAGGTGCCGGCTGAGCTAGAGGCCAAAATCTACTGGTAGGCACTTTGCAAAAAACACCTCTGTTTTCTTTCAAAAATTTGGATGTGTCCACGTTGCGCTTTGGGGCGTTTCCTGTCGCGGGCGCTAGGCCTACCCACACAAGTGACGTATCATTTTTATTGGGAGACTTGGGGGAACGCTGGGTGGAAGGAAACTTGTGGCTCCTCTCAGATTCCAGAACTTTCTGCCACAGAAATGTGAGGAACATGTGTTTTTTTAGCCAAATTTTGAGGTTTGCAAAGGATTCTGGGTAACAGAACCTGGTCTGAGCCACACAAGTCACCCCATCTTGGATTCCCCTAGGTCTCTAGTTTTCAGAAATGCACAGGTTTGGTAGGTTTCCCTAGGTGCCGGCTGAGCTAGAGGCCAAAATCTACAGGTAGGCACTTTGCAAAAACACCTCTGTTTTCTTTCAAAAATTTGGATGTGTCCACGTTGCGCTTTGGGGCTTTCCTGTCGCGGGTGCTAGGCCTACCCACACAAGTGAGGTATCATTTTTATCGGAAGACTTGGGGGAACGCAGGGTGGAAGGAAATTTGTGGCTCCTCTCAGATTCCAGAACTTTCTGTCACAGAAATGTGAGGAACATGTGTTTTTTTAGCCAAATTTTGAGGTTTGCAAAGGACTCTGGGTAACAGAACCTATTCCGAGCCACACAAGTCACCCCATCTTGCATTCCCATAGGTCTCTAGTTTTCAGAAATGCACAGGTTTGGTAGGTTTCACTAGGTGCCGGCTGAGCTAGAGGCCAAAATCTACAGGTAGGCACTTTGCAAAAAACACCTCTGTTTTCTTTCAAAAATGTGGATGTGTCCACGTTGCGCTTTGGGGCGTTTCATGTCGCAGGCGCTAGGCCTACCCACACAAGTGAGGTATCATTTTTATCGGGAGACTTGGGGGAACACTGGGTGGAAGGAAATTTGTGGCTCCTCTCAGATTCCAGAACTTTCTGCCACAGAAATGTGAGGAACATGTGTTTTTTTAGCCAAATTTTGAGGTTTGCAAAGGATTCTGCGTAAGAGAACCTGGTCCGAGCCACACAAGTCACCCCATCTTGGATTCCCCTAGGTCTCTAGTTTTCAGAAATGCACAGGTTTGGTAGGTTTCCCTAGGTGCCGGCTGAGCTAGAGGCCAAAATCTACAGGTAGGCACTTTGCTAAAAACAGCTCTGTTTTCTGTGATGTGTCCACGTTGTGTTTTGGGGTATATCCTGTCGCGGGTGCTAGGCCTACCCACACAAGTGAGGTATCATTTTTATCGGGAGACTTGGGGGAACGCTGGGTGGAAGGAAATTTGTGGCTCCTCTCAGATTCCAGAACTTTCTGCCACAGAAATGTGAGGAACATGTGTTTTTTTGCCAAATGTTGAGTTTTGCAAAGGATTCTGGGTAACAGAACCTGGTCCGAGCCACACAAGTCACCCCATCTTGGATTCCCCTAGGTCTCTAGTTTTCAGAAATGCACAGGTTTGGTAGGTTTCCCTAGGTGCCGGCTGAGCTAGAGGCCAAAATCTACAGGTAGGCACTTTGCAAAAAACACCTCTGTTTTATTTCAAAAATTTGGATGTGTCCACGTTGCGCTTTGGGGCGTTTCCTGTCGCGGGCACTAGGCCTACCCACACAAGTGAGGTATCATTTTTATCGGGAGACTTGGGGGAACGCTGAGTGGAAGGAAACTTGTGGCTCCTCTCAGATTCCAGAACTTTCTGCCACAGAAGTGTGAGGAACATGTGTTTTTTTAGCCAAATTTTGAGGTTTGCAAAGGATTCTGTGTAACAGCACCTGGTCCGAGCCACACAAGTCACCCCCATCTTGGATTCCCTTAGGTCTCTAGTTTTCAGAAATGCACAGGTTTGGTAGGTTTCCCTAAGTGCCGGCTGAGCTAGAGGCCAAAATCTACAGGTAGGCAGTTTGCAAAAAACACCTCTGTTTTCTTTGTAAAATTTGGATGTGTCCACGTTGCGCTTTGGGGCGTTTCCTGTCGCGGGCGCTAGGCCTACCCACAGAAGTGAGGTATCATTTTTATCGGGAGACTTGGGGGAACGCTGAGTGGAAGAAAATTCGTGGCTCCTCTCAGATTCCAGAACTTTCTGCCACAGAAATTTGAGGAACATGTGTTTTTTGCCAAGTTTTGAGATTTGCAAAGGATTCTGGGTAACAGAACCTGGTCCGAGCCACACAAGTCACCCCATCTTGGATTCCCCTAGGTCTCTAGTTTTCAGAAATGCAGAGGTTTGGTAGGTTTCCCTAGGTGCCGGCTGAGGTAGAGGCCAAAATCTACAGGTAGGCACTTTGCAAAAAACACCTCTGTTTTCTTTAAAAAATTTGGATGTGTCCACGTTGCGCTTTGGGGCATTTTCTGTCGCGGGCGCTAGGCCTACCCACACAAGTGAGGTATAATTGTTATCGGGAGACTTGGGGGAACGCTGGGTGGAAGGAAATTTGTGGCTCCTCTCAGATTCCAGAACTTTCTGCCACAGAAATGTGAGGAACATGTGTTTTTTTAGCCAAATTTTGAGGTTTGCAAAGGATTCTGGGTAACAGAACCTGGTCCGAGCCACACAAGTCACCCCATCTTGGATTCCCCTAGGTCTCTAGTTTTCAAAAATGCACAGGTTTGGTAGGTTTCCCTAGTTGACGGCTGAGCTAGAGGCCAAAATCTACAGGTAGGCACTTTGCTAAAAACAGCTCTGTTTTCTGTGATGTGTCCACGTTGTGTTTTGGGGCATATCCTGTCGCTGGTGCTAGGCCTACCCACACAAGTGAGGTATCACTTTTATCGGGAGACTTGGGGGAACGCTGGGTGGAAGGATATTTGTGGCTCCTCTCAGATTCCAGAACTTTCTGCCACAGAAATGTGAGGAACATGTGTTTTTTTGCCAAATTTTGAGATTTGCAAAGGATTCTGGGTAACAGAACCTGGTCCGAGCCACACAAGTCACCCCATCTTGGATTCCCCTAGGTCTCTAGTTTTCAGAAATGCACAGGTTTGGTAGGTTTCCCTAGGTGCCGGCTGAGCTAGAGGCTAAAATCTACAGGTAGGCACTTTGCAAAAAACACCTCTGTTTTCTTTCAAAAATTTGGATGTGTCCACGTTGCACTTTGGGGCGTTTCCTGTCGCGGGCGTTAGGCCTACCCACACAAGTGAGGTATCATTTTTATCGGGAGACTTGGGGGAACGCTGGGTGGAAGGAAAGTTGTGGCTCCTCTCAGATTCCAGAACTTTCTGCCACAGAAATGTGAGGAACATGTGTTTTTTTAGCCAAATTTTGAGGTTTGCAATGGATTCTGGGTAACAGAACCTGGTCCGAGCCACACAAGTCACCCCATCTTGGATTCCCCTAGGTCTCTAGTTTTCAGAAATGCACAGGTTTGGTAGGTTTCCCTAGGTGCCGGCTGAGCTAGAGGCCAAAATCTACAGGTAGGCACTTTGCTAAAAACAGCTCTGTTTTCTGTGATGTGTCCACGTTGTGTTTTGGGGCATATCCTGTCGCGGGTGCTAGGCCTACCCACACAAGTGAGGTATCATTTTTATCGGGAGACTTGGGGGAACGCTGGGTGGAAGGAAATTTGTGGCTCCTCTCAGATTCCAGAACTTTCTGCCACAGAAATGTGAGGAACATGTGGTTTTTTTTTAGCCAAATTTTGAGGTTTGCAAAGGATTCTGGGTAACAGAACCTGGTCCGAGCCACAAAAGTCACCCCATCTTGGATTCCCCTAGGTCTCTAGTTTTCAGAAATGCACAGGTTTGGTAGGTTTCCCTAGGTGCCGGCTGAGCTAGAGGCCAAAATCTACAGGTAGGCACTTTGCAAAAAACACCTCTGTTTTCTTTCAAAAATTTGGATGTGTCCACGTTGCACTTTGGGGCGTTTCCTGTCGCGGGCGCTAGGTCTACCCACACAAGTGAGGTATCATTTTTATCGGAAGACTTGGAGGAACGCTGGGTGGAAGGAAATTTGTGGCTCCTCTCAGATTCCAGAACTTTCTGCCACAGAAATGTGAGGAACATGTGTTTTTTTAGCCAAATTTTGAGGTTTGCAAAGGATTCTGGGTAACAGAACCTGGTCCGAGCCACACAAGTCACCCCATCTTGGATTCCCCTAGGTCTCTAGTTTTCAGAAATGCACAGGTTTGGTTGGTTTCCCTAGGTGCCGGCTGAGCTAGAGGCCAAAATCTACTGGTAGGCACTTCGCAAAAAACACCTCTGTTTTCTTTCAAAAATTTGGATGTGTCCACGTTGCACTTTGGGGCGTTTCCTGTCGCGGGCGTTAGGCCTACCCACACAAGTGAGGTATCATTTTTATCGGGAGACTTGGGGGAACGCTGGGTGGAAGGAAAGTTGTGGCTCCTCTCAGATTCCAGAACTTTCTGCCACAGAAATGTGAGGAACATGTGTTTTTTTAGCCAAATTTTGAGGTTTGCAAAGGATTCTGGGTAACAGAACCTGGTCCGAGCCACACAAGTCACCCCATCTTGGATTCCCGTAGGTCTCTAGTTTTCAGAAATGCACAGGTTTGGTAGGTTTCCCTAGTTGCCGTCTGAGCTAGAGGCCAAAATCTACAGGTAGGCACTTTGCTAAAAACAGCTCTGTTTTCTGTGATGTGTAAACGTTGTGTTTTGGGGTATATCCTGTCGCGGACGCTAGGCCTACCCACACAAGTGAGGTATCATTTTTATCGGGAGACTTGGGGGAACGCTGAGTGGAAGGAAACTTGTGGCTCCTCTCAGATTCTAGAACTTTCTGCCACAGAAGTGTGAGGAACATGTGTTTTTTTAGCCAAATTTTGAGGTTTGCAAAGGATTCTGGGTAACAGCACCTGGTCCGAGCCACACAAGTCACCCCTATCTTGGATTCCCTTAGGTCTCTAGTTTTCAGAAATGCACAGGTTTGGTAGGTTTCCCTAGGTGCCGGCTGAGCTAGAGGCCAAAATCTACAGGTAGGCACTTTGCAAAAAACACCTCTGTTTTCTTTCAAAAATTTGGATGTGTCCACGTTGCGCTTTGGGGCGTTTCATGTCGCGGGAGCTAGGCCTACCCACACAAGTGAGGTATCATTTTTATCGGGAGACTTGGGGGAACGCTGGGTGGAAGGAAATTCGTGGCTCCTTTCAGATTCCAGAACTTTCTGCCACAGAAATGTGAGGAACATGTGTTTTTTTTGCCAAATTTTGAGGTTTGCAAGGGATTCTGCGTAAGAGAACCTGGTCCGAGCCACACAAGTCACCCCATCTTGGATTCCCCTAGGTCTCTAGTTTTCAGAAATGCACAGGTTAGGTAGGTTTCCCTAGGTGCCGGCTGAGCTAGAGGCCAAAATCTACAGGTAGGCACTTTGCTAAAAACAGCTCTGTTTTCTGTGATGTGTCCACGTTGTGTTTTGGGGTATATCCTGTCGCGGGTGCTAGGCCTATCCACACAAGTGAGGTATCATTTTTATCGGGAGACTTGGGGGAACGCTGGGTGGAAGGAAATTTGTGGCTCCTCTCAGATTCCAGAACTTTCTGCCACAGAAATGTGAGGAACATGTGTTTTTTTGCCAATTGTTGAGGTTTGCAAAGGATTCTGGGTAACAGAACCTGGTCCGAGCCACACAAGTCACCCCATCTTGGATTCCCCTAGGTCTCTAGTTTTCAGAAATGCACAGGTTTGGTAGGTTTCCCTAGGTGCCGGCTGAGCTAGAGGCCAAAATCTACAGGTAGGCACTTTGCAAAAAACACCTCTGTTTTCTTTAAACAAATTTGGATGTGTCCACGTTGGGCTTTGGGGCGTTTCCTGTCGTGGGCGCTAGGCCTACCCACACAAGTGAGGTATCATTTTTATCGGGAGACTTGGGGGAACGCTGGGTGGAAGGAAATTTGTGGCTCCTCTCAGATTCCAGAACTTTCTGCCACAGAAATGTGAGGAACATGTGTTTTTTTAGCCAAATTTTGAGGTTTGCAAAGGATTCTGGGTAACAGAACCTGGTCCGAGCCACACAAGTCACCCCATCTTGGATTCCCCTAGGTCTCTAGTTTTCAGAAATGCACAGGTTTGGTAGGTTTCCCTAGGTGCCGGCTGAGCTAGAGGCCAAAATCTACAGGTAGGCACTTTGCTAAAAACAGCTCTGTTTTCTGTGATGTGTCCACGTTGTGTTTTGGGGCATATCCTGTCGCTGGTGCTAGGCCTACCCACACAAGTGAGGTATCATTTTTATCGGGAGACTTGGGGGAACGCTGGGTGGAAGGATATTTGTGGCTCCTCTCAGATTCCAGAACTTTCTGCCACAGAAATGTCAGGAACATGTGTTTTTTTGCCAAATTTTGAGATTTGCAAAGGATTCTGGGTAACAGAACCTGGTCCGAGCCACACAAGTCACCCCATCTTGGATTCCCCTAGGTCTCTAGTTTTCAGAAATGCACAGGTTTCGTAGGTTTCCCTAGGTGCCGGCTGAGCTAGAGGCCAAAATCTACAGGTAGGCACTATGCAAAAAACAGCGGTTTTCTTTCAAAAAATGGGATGTGTCCACGTTGCGTTTTGGGGTGTTCTCTGTCGCGGCCGCTAGGCCTACCCACACAAGTGAGGTATCATTTTTATCGGGAGACTTGGGGGAACGCTGGGTGGAAGTAAATTTGTGGCTCCTCTCAGATTCCAGAACTTTCTGTCACAGAAATGTGAGGAACATGTGTTTTTTTAGCCAAATTTTGAGGTTTGCAAAGGATTCTGGGTAACAGAACCTGGTCCGAGCCACAAAAGTCACCCCATCTTGGATTCCCCTAGGTCTCTAGTTTTCAGAAATGCACAGGTTTGGTAGGTTTCCCTAGGTGCCGGCTGAGCTAGAGGCCAAAATCTACAGGTAGGCACTTTGCAAAAAACACCTCTGTTTTCTTTCAAAAATTTGGATGTGTCCACGTTGCACTTTGGGGCGTTTCCTGTCGCGGGCGCTAGGTCTACCCACACAAGTGAGGTATCATTTTTATCGGAAGACTTGGAGGAACGCTGGGTGGAAGGAAATTTGTGGCTCCTCTCAGATTCCAGAACTTTCTGCCACAGAAATGTGAGGAACATGTGTTTTTTTAGCCAAATTTTGAGGTTTGCAAAGGATTCTGGGTAACAGAACCTGGTCCGAGCCACACAAGTCACCCCATCTTGGATTCCCCTAGGTCTCTAGTTTTCAGAAATGCACAGGTTTGGTTGGTTTCCCTAGGTGCCGGCTGAGCTAGAGGCCAAAATCTACTGGTAGGCACTTCGCAAAAAACACCTCTGTTTTCTTTCAAAAATTTGGATGTGTCCACGTTGCACTTTGGGGCGTTTCCTGTCGCGGGCGTTAGGCCTACCCACACAAGTGAGGTATCATTTTTATCGGGAGACTTGGGGGAACGCTGGGTGGAAGGAAAGTTGTGGCTCCTCTCAGATTCCAGAACTTTCTGCCACAGAAATGTGAGGAACATGTGTTTTTTTAGCCAAATTTTGAGGTTTGCAAAGGATTCTGGGTAACAGAACCTGGTCCGAGCCACACAAGTCACCCCATCTTGGATTCCCGTAGGTCTCTAGTTTTCAGAAATGCACAGGTTTGGTAGGTTTCCCTAGTTGCCGGCTGAGCTAGAGGCCAAAATCTACAGGTAGGCACTTTGCTAAAAACAGCTCTGTTTTCTGTGATGTGTAAACGTTGTGTTTTGGGGTATATCCTGTCGCGGACGCTAGGCCTACCCACACAAGTGAGGTATCATTTTTATCGGGAGACTTGGGGGAACGCTGAGTGGAAGGAAACTTGTGGCTCCTCTCAGATTCTAGAACTTTCTGCCACAGAAGTGTGAGGAACATGTGTTTTTTTAGCCAAATTTTGAGGTTTGCAAAGGATTCTGGGTAACAGCACCTGGTCCGAGCCACACAAGTCACCCCTATCTTGGATTCCCTTAGGTCTCTAGTTTTCAGAAATGCACAGGTTTGGTAGGTTTCCCTAGGTGCCGGCTGAGCTAGAGGCCAAAATCTACTGGTAGGCACTTTGCAAAAAACACCTCTGTTTTCTTTCAAAAATTTGGATGAGTCCACGTTGCGCTTTGGGGCGTTTCCTGTTGCGGGCGCTAGGCCTACCAACACAAGTGAGGTATCATTTTTATTGGGAGACTTGGGGGAACGCTGGGTGGAAGGAAACTTGTGGCTCCTCTCAGATTCCAGAACTTTCTGCCACAGAAATGTGAGGAACATGTGTTTTTTTAGCCAAATTTTGAGGTTTGCCAAGGATTCTGTGTAACAGAACCTGGTCTGAGCCACACAAGTCACCCCATCTTGGATTCCCCTAGGTCTCTAGTTTTCAGAAATGCACAGGTTTGGTAGGTTTCCCAAGGTGCCGGCTGAGCTAGAGGCCAAAATCTACAGATAGACACTTTGCAAAAAACACCTCTGTTTTCTTTCAAAAATGTGGATGTGTCCACGTTGCGCTTTGGGGCGTTTCCTGTCGCGGGCGCTAGGCCTACCCACACAAGTGAGGTATCATTTTTATCGGGAGACTTGGGGGAACGCTGGGTGGAAGGAAACTTGTGGCTCCTCTCAGATTCCAGAACTTTCTGCCACAGAAATGTGAGGAACATGTGTTTTTTTAGCCAAATTTTGAGGTTTGCCAAGGATTCTGTGTAACAGAACCTGGTCTGAGCCACACAAGTCACCCCATCTTGGATTCCCCTAGGTCTCTAGTTTTCAGAAATGCACAGGTTTGGTAGGTTTCCCTAGGTGCCGGCTGAGCTAGAGGCCAAAATCTACTGGTAGGCACTTTGCAAAAAACACCTCTGTTTTCTTTCAAAAATGTGGATGTGTCCACGTTGCGCTTTGGGGCGTTTCCTGTTGCGGGCGCTAGGCCTACCCACACAAGTGAGGTATCATTTTTATTGGGAGACTTGGGGGAACGCTGGGTGGAAGGAAACTTGTGGCTCCTCTCAGATTCCAGAACTTTCTGCCACAGAAATGTGAGGAACATGTGTTTTTTTAGCCAAATTTTGAGGTTTGCAAAGGATTCTGGGTAACAGCACCTGGTCCGAGCCACACAAGTCACCCCCATCTTGGATTCCCTTAGGTCTCTTGTTTTCAGAAATGCACATGTTTGGTAGGTTTCCCTAGGTGCCGGCTGAGCTAGAGGCCAAAATCTACAGATAGGCACTTTGCAAAAAACACCTCTGTTTTCTTTCAAAAATGTGGATGTGTCCACGTTGCGCTTTGGGCGTTTCCTGTCGCGGGCGCTAGGCCTACCCACACAAGTGAGGTATCATTTTTATCGGGAGACTTGGGGAAACGCTGGGTGGAAGGAAACTTGTGGCTCCTCTCAGATTCCAGAACTTTCTGCCACAGAAATGTGAGGAACATGTGTTTTTTTAGCCAAATTTTGAGGTTTGCCAAGGATTCTGGGTAACAGAACCTGGTCTGAGCATCACAAGTCACCCCATCTTGGATTCCCCCAGGTCTCTAGTTTTCAGAAATGCACAGGTTTGTTAGGTTTCCCTAGGTGCCGGCTGAGCTAGAGGCCAAAATCTACAGGTAGGCACTTTGAAAAAAACACCTCTGTTTTCTTTCAAAAATTTGGATGAGTCCACGTTGCGCTTTGGGGCGTTTCCTGTCGCGGGTGCTAGGCCTACTCACACAAGAGAGGTATCATTTTTATCGGGAGACTTGGGGGAACGCTGGGTGGAAGGAAATTTGTGGCTCCTCTTCGATTCCAGAACTTTCTGCCACAGAAATGTGAGGAACATGTGTTTTTTTAGCCAAATTTTGAGGTTTGCAAAGGATTCTGGGTAACAGAACCTGGTCTGAGCCACACAAGTCACCCCATCTTGGATTCCCCTAGGTCTCTAGTTTTCAGAAATGCATAGGTTTGGTAGGTTTCCCTAGGTGCCGGCTGAGCTAGATGCCAAAATCTACTGGTAGGCACTTTGCAAAAAACACCTCTGTTTTCTTTCAAATATTTGGATGTGTCCACGTTGCGCTTTGGGGCGTTTCCTGTCGCGGGCGCTAGGCCTACCCACACAAGTGAGGTATCATTTTTACTGGGAGACTTGGGGGAACGCTGGGTGGAAGGAAACTTGTGGCTCCTCTCAGATTCCAGAACTTTCTGCCACAGAAATGTGAGGAACATGTGTTTTTTTAGCCAAATTTTGAGGTTTGCAAAGGATTCTGGGTAACAGCACCTGGTCCGAGCCACACAAGTCACCCCCATCTTGGATTCCCATAGGTCTCTTGTTTTCAGAAATGCACAGGTTTGGTAGGTTTCCCTAGGTTCCGGCTGAGCTAGAGGCCAAAATCTACAGATAGGCACTTTGCAAAAAACACCTCTGTTTTCTTTCAAAAATGTGGATGTGTCCACGTTGCGCTTTGGGGTGTTTCCTGTCGCGGGCGCTAGGCCTACCCACACAAGTGAGGTATCATTTTTATCGGGAGACTTGGGGGAACGCTGGGTGGAAGGAAACTTGTGGCTCCTCTCAGATTCCAGAACTTTCTGCCACAGAAATGTGAGGAACATGTGTTTTTTTAGCCAAATTTTGAGGTTTGCCAAGGATTCTGTGTAACAGAACCTGGTCTGAGCCACACAAGTCACCCCATCTTGGATTCCCCTAGGTCTCTAGTTTTCAGAAATGCACAGGTTTGGTAGGTTTCCCTAGGTGCCGGCTGAGCTAGAGGCCAAAATCTACAGGTAGGCACTTTGAAAAAAACACCTCTGTTTTCTTTCAAAAATTTGGATGTGTCCACGTTGCGCTTTGGGGCGTTTCCTGTCGCGGGTGCTAGGCCTACTCACACAAGTGAGGTATCATTTTTATTGGGAGACTTGGGGGAACGCTGGGTGGAAGGAAACTTGTGGCTCCTCTCAGATTCCAGAACTTTCTGCCACAGAAATGTGAGAAAAATGTGTTTTTTTAGCCAAATTGTGAGGTTTGCAAAGGATTCTGGGTAACAGCACCTGGTCCGAGCCACACAAGTCACCCCCATCTTGGATTCCCTTAGGTCTCTAGTTTTCAGAAATGCACAGGTTTGGTAGGTTTCCCTAGGTTCCGGCTGAGCTAGAGGCCAAAATCTACAGATAGGCACTTTGCAAAAAACACCTCTGTTTTCTTTAAAAAATGAGGATGTGTCCACGTTGCGCTTTGGGGCGTTTCCTGTCGCGGGCGCTAGGCCTACCCACACAAGTGAGGTATCATTTTTATCGGGAGACTTGGGGGAACGCTGGGTGGAAGGAAACTTGTGGCTCCTCTCAGATTCCAGAACTTTTTGCCACAGAAATGTGAGGAACATGTGTTTTTTTAGCCAAATTTTGAGGTTTGCCAAGGATTCTGTGTAACAGAACCTGGTCTGAGCCACACAAGTCACCCCATCTTGGATTCCCCTAGGTCTCTAGTTTTCAGAAATGCACAGGTTTGGTAGGTTTCCCTAGGTGCCGGCTGAGCTAGAGGCCAAAATCTACAGGTAGGCACTTTGAAAAAAACACCTCTGTTTTCTTTCAAAAATTTGGATGTGTCCACGTTGCGCTTTGGGGCGTTTCCTGTCGCGGGTGCTAGTCCTACTCACACAAGTGAGGTATCATTTTTATCGGGAGACTTGGGGGAACGCTGGGTGGAAGGAAACTTGTGGCTCCTCTCAGATTCCAGAACTTTCTGCCACAGAAATGTGAGGAACATGTGTTTTTTTAGCCAAATTGTGAGGTTTGCAAAGGATTCTGGGTAACAGCACCTGGTCCGAGCCACACAAGTCACCCCCATCTTGGATTCCCTTAGGTCTCTAGTTTTCAGAAATGCACAGGTTTGGTAGGTTTCCCTAGGTGCCGGCTGAGCTAGACGCCAAAATCTACAGGTAGGCACTTTGCTAAAAACAGCTCTGTTTTCTGTAATGTGTCCACGTTGTGTTTTGGGGCATATCCTGTTGCGGGTGCTAGGCCTACCCACACAAGTGAGGTATCATTTTTATCGGGAGACTTGGGGGAACGCTGGGTAGAAGGAAAGTTGTGGCTCCTCTCAGATTCCAGAACTTTCTGCCACAGAAATGTGAGGAACATGTGTTTTTTTGCCAAGTTTTGAGATTTGCAAAGGATTCTGGGTAACAGAACCTGGTCCGAGCCACACAAGTCACCCCATCTTGGATTCCCCTAGGTCTCTAGTTTTCAGAAATGCAGAGGTTTGGTAGGTTTCCCTAGGTGCCGGCTGAGCTAGAGGCCAAAATCTACAGGTAGGCACTTTGCAAAAAACACCTCTGTTTTCTTTAAAAAATTTGGATGTGTCCACGTTGCGCTTTTTGGCGTTTCCTGTCGCGGGCGCTAGGCCTACCCACACAAGTGAGGTATAATTTTTATCGGGAGACTTGGGGGAACGCTGGGTGGAAGGAAATTTGTGGCTCCTCTCAGATTCCAGAACTTTCTGCCACAGAAATGTGAGGAACATGTGTTTTTTTAGCCAAATTTTGAGGTTTGCAAAGGATTCTGGGTAACAGAACCTGGTCCGAGCCACACAAGTCACCCCATCTTGGATTCCCCTAGGTCTCTAGTTTTCAGAAATGCACAGGTTTGGTAGGTTTCCCTAGTTGCCGGCTGAGCTAGAGGCCAAAATCTACAGGTAGGCACTTTGCTAAAAACAGCTCTGTTTTCTGTGATGTGTCCACGTGGTGTTTTGGGGCATATCCTGTCGCTGGTGCTAGGCCTACCCACACAAGTGAGGTATCATTTTTATCGGGAGACTTGGGGGAACGCTGAGTGGAAGGATATTTGTGGCTCCTCTCAGATTCCAGAACTTTCTGCCACAGAAATGTGAGGAACATGTGTTTTTTTGCCAAATTTTGAGATTTGCAAAGGATTCTGGGTAACAGAACCTGGTCCGAGCCACACAAGTCACCCCATCTTGGATTCCCCTAGGTCTCTAGTTTTCAGAAATGCACAGGTTTGGTAGGTTTCCCTAGGTGCCGGCTGAGCTAGAGGCCAAAATCTACAGGTAGGCACTTTGCAAAAAACAGCTGTTTTCTTTCAAAAAATGGGATGTGCCCACATTGCGTTTTCGGGTGTTGTCTGTCGCGGCCGCTAGGCCTACCCACACAAGTGAGGTATCATTTTTATCGGGAGACTTGGGGGAACGCTGGGTGGAAGGAAATTTGTGGCTCCTCTCAGATTCCAGAACTTTCTGCCACAGAAATGTGAGGAACATGTGTTTTTTTAGCCAAATTTTGAGGTTTGCAAAGGATTCTGGGTAACAGAACCTGGTCCGAGCCACAAAAGTCACCCCATCTTGCATTCCCCTAGGTCTCTAGTTTACAGAAATGCACAGGTTTGGTTGGTTTCCCTAGGTGCCGGCTGAGCTAGAGGCCAAAATCTACTGGTAGGCACTTTGCAAAAAACACCTCTGTTTTATTTCAAAAATTTGGATGTGTCCACGTTGCACTTTGGGGCGTTTCCTGTCGCGGGCGCTAGGCCTACCCACACAAGTGAGGTATCATTTTTATCGGGAGACTTGGGGGAACGCTGGGTGGAAGGAAATTTGTGGCTCCTCTCAGATTCCAGAACTTTCTGCCACAGAAATGAGAGGAACATCTGTTTTTTTAGCCACATTTTGAGGTTTGCAAAGGATTCTGGGTAACAGAACCTGGTCTGAGCCACACAAGTCACCCCATCTTGGATTCCCCTAGGTCTCTAGTTTTCAGAAATGCACAGGTTTGGTAGGTTTCCCTAGTTGCCGGCTGAGCTAGAGGCCAAAATCTACAGGTAGGCACTTTGCTAAAAACAGCTCTGTTTTCTGTGATGTGTCCACGTTGTGTTTTGGGGCATATCCTGTCGCGGGCGCTAGGCCTACCCACACAAGTGAGGTATCATTTTTATCGGGAGACTTGGGGGAACGCTGGGTGGAAGGAAATTTGTGGCTCCTCTCAGCTTCCAGAACTTTCTGCCACAGAAATGTGAGGAACATGTGTTTTTTTAGCCAAATTTTGAGGTTTGCAAAGGATTCTGGGTAACAGAACCTGGTCCGAGCCACACAAGTCACCCCATCTTGGATTCCCCTAGGTCTCTAGTATTCAGAAATGCACAGGTTTGGTAGGTTTCCCTAGGTGCCGGCTGAGCTAGACGCCAAAATCTACAGGTAGGCACTTTGCTAAAAACAGCTCTGTTTTCTGTAATGTGTCCACGTTGTGTTTTGGGGCATATCCTGTTGCGGGTGCTAGGCCTACCCACACAAGTGAGGTATCATTTTTATCGGGAGACTTGGGGGAACGCTGGGTAGAAGGAAATTTGTGGCTCCTCTCAGATTCCAGAACTTTCTGCCACAGAAATGTGAGGAACATGTGTTTTTTTGCCAAGTTTTGAGATTTGCAAAGGATTCTGGGTAACAGAACCTGGTCCGAGCCACACAAGTCACCCCATCTTGGATTCCCCTAGGTCTCTAGTTTTCAGAAATGCAGAGGTTTGGTAGGTTTCCCTAGGTGCCGGCTGAGCTAGAGGCCAAAATCTACAGGTAGGCACTTTGCAAAAAACACCTCTGTTTTCTTTAAAAAATTTGGATGTGTCCACGTTGCGCTTTTTGGCGTTTCCTGTCGCGGGCGCTAGGCCTACCCACACAAGTGAGGTATAATTTTTATCGGGAGACTTGGGGGAACGCTGGGTGGAAGGAAATTTGTGGCTCCTCTCAGATTCCAGAACTTTCTGCCACAGAAATGTGAGGAACATGTGTTTTTTTAGCCAAATTTTGAGGTTTGCAAAGGATTCTGGGTAACAGAACCTGGTCCGAGCCACACAAGTCACCCCATCTTGGATTACCCTAGGTCTCTAGTTTTCAGAAATGCACAGGTTTGGTAGGTTTCCCTAGTTGCCGGCTGAGCTAGAGGCCAAAATCTATAGGTAGGCACTTTGCTAAAAACAGCTCTGTTTTCTGTGATGTGTCCACGTTGTGTTTTGGGGCATATCCTGTCGCTGGTGCTAGGCCTACCCACACAAGTGAGGTATCATTTTTATCGGGAGACTTGGGGGAACGCTGGGTGGAAGGATATTTGTGGCTCCTCTCAGATTCCAGAACTTTCTGCCACAGAAATGCGAGGAACATGTGTTTTTTTGCCAAATTTTGAGATTTGCAAAGGATTCTGGGTAACAGAACCTGGTCCGAGCCACACAAGTCACCCCATCTTGGATTCCCCTAGGTCTCTAGTTTTCAGAAATGCACAGGTTTGGTAGGTTTCCCTAGGTGCCGGCTGAGCTAGAGGCCAAAATCTACAGGTAGGCACTTTGCAAAAAACAGCTGTTTTCTTTCAAAAAATGGGATGTGCCCACATTGCGTTTTGGGGTGTTGTCTGTCGCGGCCGCTAGACCTACCCACACAAGTGAGGTATCATTTTTATCGGGAGACTTGGGGGAACGCTGGGTGGAAGGAAATTTGTGGCTCCTCTCAGATTCCAGAACTTTCTGCCACAGAAATGTGAGGAACATGTGTTTTTTTAGCCAAATTTTGAGGTTTGCAAAGGATTCTGGGTAACAGAACCTGGTCCGAGCCACAAAAGTCACCCCATCTTGCATTCCCCTAGGTCTCTAGTTTACAGAAATGCACAGGTTTGGTTGGTTTCCCTAGGTGCCGGCTGAGCTAGAGGCCAAAATCTACTGGTAGGCACTTTGCAAAAAACACCTCTGTTTTATTTCAAAAATTTGGATGTGTCCACGTTGCACTTTGGGGCGTTTCCTGTCGCGGGCGCTAGGCCTACCCACACAAGTGAGGTATCATTTTTATCGGGAGACTTGGGGGAACGCTGGGTGGAAGGAAATTTGTGGCTCCTCTCAGATTCCAGAACTTTCTGCCACAGAAATGAGAGGAACATCTGTTTTTTTAGCCACATTTTGAGGTTTGCAAAGGATTCTGGGTAACAGAACCTGGTCTGAGCCACACAAGTCACCCCATCTTGGATTCCCCTAGGTCTCTAGTTTTCAGAAATGCACAGGTTTGGTAGGTTTCCCTAGTTGCCGGCTGAGCTAGAGGCCAAAATCTACAGGTAGGCACTTTGCTAAAAACAGCTCTGTTTTCTGTGATGTGTCCACGTTGTGTTTTGGGGCATATCCTGTCGCGGGCGCTAGGCCTACCCACACAAGTGAGGTATCATTTTTATCGGGAGACTTGGGGGAACGCTGGGTGGAAGGAAATTTGTGGCTCCTCTCAGCTTCCAGAACTTTCTGCCACAGAAATGTGAGGAACATGTGTTTTTTTAGCCAAATTTTGAGGTTTGCAAAGGATTCTGGGTAACAGAACCTGGTCCGAGCCACACAAGTCACCCCATCTTGGATTCCCCTAGGTCTCTAGTATTCAGAAATGCACAGGTTTGGTAGGTTTCCCTAGGTGCCGGCTGAGCTAGACGCCAAAATCTACAGGTAGGCACTTTGCTAAAAACAGCTCTGTTTTCTGTAATGTGTCCACGTTGTGTTTTGGGGCATATCCTGTTGCGGGTGCTAGGCCTACCCACACAAGTGAGGTATCATTTTTATCGGGAGACTTGGGGGAACGCTGGGTAGAAGGAAATTTGTGGCTCCTCTCAGATTCCAGAACTTTCTGCCACAGAAATGTGAGGAACATGTGTTTTTTTGCCAAGTTTTGAGATTTGCAAAGGATTCTGGGTAACAGAACCTGGTCCGAGCCACACAAGTCACCCCATCTTGGATTCCCCTAGGTCTCTAGTTTTCAGAAATGCAGAGGTTTGGTAGGTTTCCCTAGGTGCCGGCTGAGCTAGAGGCCAAAATCTACAGGTAGGCACTTTGCAAAAAACACCTCTGTTTTCTTTAAAAAATTTGGATGTGTCCACGTTGCGCTTTTTGGCGTTTCCTGTCGCGGGCGCTAGGCCTACCCACACAAGTGAGGTATAATTTTTATCGGGAGACTTGGGGGAACGCTGGGTGGAAGGAAATTTGTGGCTCCTCTCAGATTCCAGAACTTTCTGCCACAGAAATGTGAGGAACATGTGTTTTTTTAGCCAAATTTTGAGGTTTGCAAAGGATTCTGGGTAACAGAACCTGGTCCGAGCCACACAAGTCACCCCATCTTGGATTACCCTAGGTCTCTAGTTTTCAGAAATGCACAGGTTTGGTAGGTTTCCCTAGTTGCCGGCTGAGCTAGAGGCCAAAATCTATAGGTAGGCACTTTGCTAAAAACAGCTCTGTTTTCTGTGATGTGTCCACGTTGTGTTTTGGGGCATATCCTGTCGCTGGTGCTAGGCCTACCCACACAAGTGAGGTATCATTTTTATCGGGAGACTTGGGGGAACGCTGGGTGGAAGGATATTTGTGGCTCCTCTCAGATTCCAGAACTTTCTGCCACAGAAATGCGAGGAACATGTGTTTTTTTGCCAAATTTTGAGATTTGCAAAGGATTCTGGGTAACAGAACCTGGTCCGAGCCACACAAGTCACCCCATCTTGGATTCCCCTAGGTCTCTAGTTTTCAGAAATGCACAGGTTTGGTAGGTTTCCCTAGGTGCCGGCTGAGCTAGAGGCCAAAATCTACAGGTAGGCACTTTGCAAAAAACAGCTGTTTTCTTTCAAAAAATGGGATGTGCCCACATTGCGTTTTGGGGTGTTGTCTGTCGCGGCCGCTAGACCTACCCACACAAGTGAGGTATCATTTTTATCGGGAGACTTGGGGGAACGCTGGGTGGAAGGAAATTTGTGGCTCCTCTCAGATTCCAGAACTTTCTGCCACAGAAATGTGAGGAACATGTGTTTTTTTAGCCAAATTTTGAGGTTTGCAAAGGATTCTGGGTAACAGAACCTGGTCCGAGCCACACAAGTCACCCCATCTTGGATTCCCCTAGGTCTCTAGTTTTTAGAAATGCACAGGTTTGGTAGGTTTCCCTAGGTGGCGGCTGAGCTAGAGGCCAAAATCTACAGGTAGGCACTTTGCAAAAAACACCTCTGTTTTATTTCAAAAATTTGGATGTGTCCACGTTGCGCTTTGGGGCGTTTCCTGTCGCGGGTGCTAGTCCTACTCACACAAGTGAGGTATCATTTTTATCGGGAGACTTGGGGGAACGCTGGGTGGAAGGAAACTTGTGGCTCCTCTCAGATTCCAGAACTTTCTGCCACAGAAATGTGAGGAACATGTGTTTTTTTAGCCAAATTGTGAGGTTTGCAAAGGATTCTGGGTAACAGCACCTGGTCCGAGCCACACAAGTCACCCCCATCTTGGATTCCCTTAGGTCTCTAGTTTTCAGAAATGCACAGGTTTGGTAGGTTTCCCTAGGTGCCGGCTGAGCTAGACGCCAAAATCTACAGGTAGGCACTTTGCTAAAAACAGCTCTGTTTTCTGTAATGTGTCCACGTTGTGTTTTGGGGCATATCCTGTTGCGGGTGCTAGGCCTACCCACACAAGTGAGGTATCATTTTTATCGGGAGACTTGGGGGAACGCTGGGTAGAAGGAAAGTTGTGGCTCCTCTCAGATTCCAGAACTTTCTGCCACAGAAATGTGAGGAACATGTGTTTTTTTGCCAAGTTTTGAGATTTGCAAAGGATTCTGGGTAACAGAACCTGGTCCGAGCCACACAAGTCACCCCATCTTGGATTCCCCTAGGTCTCTAGTTTTCAGAAATGCAGAGGTTTGGTAGGTTTCCCTAGGTGCCGGCTGAGCTAGAGGCCAAAATCTACAGGTAGGCACTTTGCAAAAAACACCTCTGTTTTCTTTAAAAAATTTGGATGTGTCCACGTTGCGCTTTTTGGCGTTTCCTGTCGCGGGCGCTAGGCCTACCCACACAAGTGAGGTATAATTTTTATCGGGAGACTTGGGGGAACGCTGGGTGGAAGGAAATTTGTGGCTCCTCTCAGATTCCAGAACTTTCTGCCACAGAAATGTGAGGAACATGTGTTTTTTTAGCCAAATTTTGAGGTTTGCAAAGGATTCTGGGTAACAGAACCTGGTCCGAGCCACACAAGTCACCCCATCTTGGATTCCCCTAGGTCTCTAGTTTTCAGAAATGCACAGGTTTGGTAGGTTTCCCTAGGTGCCGGCTGAGCTAGAGGCCAAAATCTACAGGTAGGCACTTTGCAAAAAACACCTCTGTTTTCTTTAAAAAATTTGGATGTGTCCACGTTGCGCTTTTTGGCGTTTCCTGTCGCGGGCGCTAGGCCTACCCACACAAGTGAGGTATAATTTTTATCGGGAGACTTGGGGGAACGCTGGGTGGAAGGAAATTTGTGGCTCCTCTCAGATTCCAGAACTTTCTGCCACAGAAATGTGAGGAACATGTGTTTTTTTAGCCAAATTTTGAGGTTTGCAAAGGATTCTGGGTAACAGAACCTGGTCCGAGCCACACAAGTCACCCCATCTTGGATTACCCTAGGTCTCTAGTTTTCAGAAATGCACAGGTTTGGTAGGTTTCCCTAGTTGCCGGCTGAGCTAGAGGCCAAAATCTATAGGTAGGCACTTTGCTAAAAACAGCTCTGTTTTCTGTGATGTGTCCACGTTGTGTTTTGGGGCATATCCTGTCGCTGGTGCTAGGCCTACCCACACAAGTGAGGTATCATTTTTATCGGGAGACTTGGGGGAACGCTGGGTGGAAGGATATTTGTGGCTCCTCTCAGATTCCAGAACTTTCTGCCACAGAAATGCGAGGAACATGTGTTTTTTTGCCAAATTTTGAGATTTGCAAAGGATTCTGGGTAACAGAACCTGGTCCGAGCCACACAAGTCACCCCATCTTGGATTCCCCTAGGTCTCTAGTTTTCAGAAATGCACAGGTTTGGTAGGTTTCCCTAGGTGCCGGCTGAGCTAGAGGCCAAAATCTACAGGTAGGCACTTTGCAAAAAACAGCTGTTTTCTTTCAAAAAATGGGATGTGCCCACATTGCGTTTTGGGGTGTTGTCTGTCGCGGCCGCTAGACCTACCCACACAAGTGAGGTATCATTTTTATCGGGAGACTTGGGGGAACGCTGGGTGGAAGGAAATTTGTTGCTCCTCTCAGATTCCAGAACTTTCTGCCACAGAAATGTGAGGAACATGTGTTTTTTTAGCCAAATTTTGAGGTTTGCAAAGGATTCTGGGTAACAGAACCTGGTCCGAGCCACACAAGTCACCCCATCTTGGATTCCCCTAGGTCTCTAGTTTTTAGAAATGCACAGGTTTGGTAGGTTTCCCTAGGTGGCGGCTGAGCTAGAGGCCAAAATCTACAGGTAGGCACTTTGCAAAAAACACCTCTGTTTTATTTCAAAAATTTGGATGTGTCCACGTTGCGCTTTGGGGCGTTTCCTGTCGCGGGTGCTAGTCCTACTCACACAAGTGAGGTATCATTTTTATCGGGAGACTTGGGGGAACGCTGGGTGGAAGGAAACTTGTGGCTCCTCTCAGATTCCAGAACTTTCTGCCACAGAAATGTGAGGAACATGTGTTTTTTTAGCCAAATTGTGAGGTTTGCAAAGGATTCTGGGTAACAGCACCTGGTCCGAGCCACACAAGTCACCCCCATCTTGGATTCCCTTAGGTCTCTAGTTTTCAGAAATGCACAGGTTTGGTAGGTTTCCCTAGGTGCCGGCTGAGCTAGACGCCAAAATCTACAGGTAGGCACTTTGCTAAAAACAGCTCTGTTTTCTGTAATGTGTCCACGTTGTGTTTTGGGGCATATCCTGTTGCGGGTGCTAGGCCTACCCACACAAGTGAGGTATCATTTTTATCGGGAGACTTGGGGGAACGCTGGGTAGAAGGAAAGTTGTGGCTCCTCTCAGATTCCAGAACTTTCTGCCACAGAAATGTGAGGAACATGTGTTTTTTTGCCAAGTTTTGAGATTTGCAAAGGATTCTGGGTAACAGAACCTGGTCCGAGCCACACAAGTCACCCCATCTTGGATTCCCCTAGGTCTCTAGTTTTCAGAAATGCAGAGGTTTGGTAGGTTTCCCTAGGTGCCGGCTGAGCTAGAGGCCAAAATCTACAGGTAGGCACTTTGCAAAAAACACCTCTGTTTTCTTTAAAAAATTTGGATGTGTCCACGTTGCGCTTTTTGGCGTTTCCTGTCGCGGGCGCTAGGCCTACCCACACAAGTGAGGTATAATTTTTATCGGGAGACTTGGGGGAACGCTGGGTGGAAGGAAATTTGTGGCTCCTCTCAGATTCCAGAACTTTCTGCCACAGAAATGTGAGGAACATGTGTTTTTTTAGCCAAATTTTGAGGTTTGCAAAAGATTCTGGGTAACAGAACCTGGTCCGAGCCACACAAGTCACCCCATCTTGGATTCCCCTAGGTCTCTAGTTTTCAGAAATGCACAGGTTTGGTAGGTTTCCCTAGTTGCCGGCTGAGCTAGAGGCCAAAATCTACAGGTAGGCACTTTGCTAAAAACAGCTCTGTTTTCTGTGATGTGTCCACGTGGTGTTTTGGGGCATATCCTGTCGCTGGTGCTAGGCCTACCCACACAAGTGAGGTATCATTTTTATCGGGAGACTTGGGGGAACGCTGAGTGGAAGGATATTTGTGGCTCCTCTCAGATTCCAGAACTTTCTGCCACAGAAATGTGAGGAACATGAGTTTTTTTGCCAAATTTTGAGATTTGCAAAGGATTCTGGGTAACAGAACCTGGTCCGAGCCACACAAGTCACCCCATCTTGGATTCCCCTAGGTCTCTAGTTTTCAGAAATGCACAGGTTTGGTAGGTTTCCCTAGGTGCCGGCTGAGCTAGAGGCCAAAATCTACAGGTAGGCACTTTGCAAAAAACAGCTGTTTTCTTTCAAAAAATGGGATGTGCCCACATTGCGTTTTGGGGTGTTGTCTGTCGCGGCCGCTAGGCCTACCCACACAAGTGAGGTATCATTTTTATCGGGAGACTTGGGGGAACGCTGGGTGGAAGGAAATTTGTGGCTCCTCCCAGATTCCAGAACTTTCTGCCACAGAAATGTGAGGAACATGTGTTTTTTTAGCCAAATTTTGAGGTTTGCAAAGGATTCTGGGTAACAGAACCTGGTCCGAGCCACACAAGTCACCCAATCTTGGATTCCCCTAGGTCTCTAGTTTTTAGAAATGCACAGGTTTGGTAGGTTTCCCTAGGTGCCGGCTGAGCTAGAGGCCAAAATCTACAGGTAGGCACTTTGCAAAAAACACCTCTGTTTTCTTTAAAAAATTTGGATGTGTCCACGTTGCGCTTTTTGGCGTTTCCTGTCGCGGGCGCTAGGCCTACCCACACAAGTGAGGTATAATTTTTATCGGGAGACTTGGGGGAACGCTGGGTGGAAGGAAATTTGTGGCTCCTCTCAGATTCCAGAACTTTCTGCCACAGAAATGTGAGGAACATGTGTTTTTTTAGCCAAATTTTGAGGTTTGCAAAGGATTCTGGGTAACAGAACCTGGTCCGAGCCACACAAGTCACCCCATCTTGGATTCCCCTAGGTCTCTAGTTTTCAGAAATGCACAGGTTTGGTAGGTTTCCCTAGTTGCCGGCTGAGCTAGAGGCCAAAATCTACAGGTAGGCACTTTGCTAAAAACAGCTCTGTTTTCTGTGATGTGTCCACGTTGTGTTTTGGGGCATATCCTGTCGCTGGTGCTAGGCCTACCCACACAAGTGAGGTATCATTTTTATCGGGAGACTTGGGGGAACGCTGGGTGGAAGGATATTTGTGGCTCCTCTCAGATTCCAGAACTTTCTGCCACAGAAATGCGAGGAACATGTGTTTTTTTGCCAAATTTTGAGATTTGCAAAGGATTCTGGGTAACAGAACCTGGTCCGAGCCACACAAGTCACCCCATCTTGGATTCCCCTAGGTCTCTAGTTTTCAGAAATGCACAGGTTTGGTAGGTTTCCCTAGGTGCCGGCTGAGCTAGAGGCCAAAATCTACAGGTAGGCACTTTGCAAAAAACAGCTGTTTTCTTTCAAAAAATGGGATGTGCCCACATTGCGTTTTGGGGTGTTGTCTGTCGCGGCCGCTAGACCTACCCACACAAGTGAGGTATCATTTTTATCGGGAGACTTGGGGGAACGCTGGGTGGAAGGAAATTTGTGGCTCCTCTCAGATTCCAGAACTTTCTGCCACAGAAATGTGAGGAACATGTGTTTTTTTAGCCAAATTTTGAGGTTTGCAAAGGATTCTGGGTAACAGAACCTGGTCCGAGCCACACAAGTCACCCCATCTTGGATTCCCCTAGGTCTCTAGTTTTTAGAAATGCACAGGTTTGGTAGGTTTCCCTAGGTGGCGGCTGAGCTAGAGGCCAAAATCTACAGGTAGGCACTTTGCAAAAAACACCTCTGTTTTATTTCAAAAATTTGGATGTGTCCACGTTGCACTTTGGGGCGTTTCCTGTCGCGGGCGCTAGGCCTACCCACACAAGTGAGGTATCATTTTTATCGGGAGACTTGGGGGAACGCTGGGTGGAAGGAAATTTGTGGCTCCTCTCAGATTCCAGAACTTTCTGCCACAGAAATGTGAGGAACATCTGTTTTTTTAGCCAAATTTTGAGGTTTGCAAAGGATTCTGGGTAACAGAACCTGGTCTGAGCCACACAAGTCACCCCATCTTGGATTCCCCTAGGTCTCTAGTTTTCAGAAATGCACAGGTTTGGTAGGTTTCCCTAGTTGCCGGCTGAGCTAGAGGCCAAAATCTACAGGTAGGCACTTTGCTAAAAACAGCTCTGTTTTCTGTGATGTGTCCACGTTGTGTTTTGGGGCATATCCTGTCGCTGGTGCTAGGCCTACCCACACAAGTGAGGTATCATTTTTATCGGGAGACTTGGGGGAACGCTGGGTGGAAGGATATTTGTGGCTCCTCCCAGATTCCAGAACTTTCTGCCACAGAAATGTGAGGAACATGTGTTTTTTTTGCCAAATTTTGAGATTTGCAAAGGATTCTGGGTAACAGAACCTGGTCCGAGCCACACAAGTCACCCCATCTTGGATTCCCCTAGGTCTCTAGTTTTCAGAAATGCACAGGTTTGGTAGGTTTCCCTAGGTGCCGGCTGAGCTAGAGGCCAAAATCTACAGGTAGGCACTTTGCAAAAAACAGCTGTTTTCTTTAAAAAAATGGGATGTGCCCACATTGCGTTTTGGGGCGTTTCCTGTCGCGGGCGCTAGGCCTACCCACACAAGTGAGGTATCATTTTTATCGGGAGACTTGGGGGAACGCTGGGTGGAAGGAAATTTGTGGCTCCTCTCAGATTCCAGAACTTTCTGCCACAGAAATTTGAGGAACATCTGTTTTTTTAGCCAAATTTTGAGGTTTGCAAAGGATTCTGGGTAACAGAACCTGGTCTGAGCCACACAAGTCACCCCATCTTGGATTCCCCTAGGTCTCTAGTTTTCAGAAATGCACAGGTTTGGTAGGTTTCCCTAGGTGCCGGCTGAGCTAGAGGCCAAAATCTACAGGTAGGCACTTTGCAAAAAACACCTCTGTTTTCTTTAAAAAATTTGGATGTGTCCACGTTGCGCTTTGAGGCGTTTCCTGTCGCGGGCGCTAGGCCTACCCACACAAGTGAGGTATAATTTTTATCGGAAGACTTGGGGGAACGCTGGGTGGAAGGAAATTTGTGGCTCCTCTCAGATTCCAGAACTTTCTGCCACAGAAATGTGAGGAACATCTGTTTTTTTAGCCAAATTTTGAGGTTTGCAAAGGATTCTGGGTAACAGAACCTGGTCCGAGCCACACAAGTCACCCCATCTTGGATTCCCCTACGTCTCTAGTTTTCAGAAATGCACAGGTTTGGTAGGTTTCCCTAGGTGCCGGCTGAGCTAGAGGCCAAAATCTACAGGTAGGCACTTTGCTAAAAACAGCTCTGTTTTCTGTAATGTGTCCACGTTGTGTTTTGGGGCATATCCTGTCGCGGGTGCTAGGCCTACCCACACAAGTGAGGTATCATTTTTTCGGGAGACTTGGGGGAACGCTGGGTGGAAGGAAATTTGTGGCTCCTCTCAGATTCCAGAACTTTCTGCCACAGAAATGTGAGGAACAAGTGTTTTTTTGCCAAATTTTGAGATTCGCAAAGGATTCTGGGTAACAGAACCTGGTCCGAGCCACACAAGTCACCCCATCTTGGATTCCCCTAGGTCTCTAGTTTTCAGAAATGCAGAGGTTTGGTAGGTTTCCCTAGGTGCCGGCTGAGCTAGAGGCCAAAATCTACAGGTAGGCACTTTGCAAAAAACACCTCTGTTTTCTTTAAAAAATTTGGATGTGTCCACGTTGCGCTTTGGGGCGTTTCCTGTCGCGGGCGCTAGGCCTACCCACACAAGTGAGGTATAATTTTTATCGGGAGACTTGGGGGAACGCTGGGTGGAAGGAAATTTGTGGCTCCTCTCAGATTCCAGAACTTTCTGCCCCAGAAATGTGAGGAACATGTGTTTTTTTAGCCAAATTTTGAGATTTGCAAAGGATTCTGGGTAACAGAAACTGGTCCGAGCCACACAAGTCACCGCATCTTGGATTCCCCTAGGTCTCTAGTTTTCAGAAATGCACAGGTTTGGTAGGTTCCCCTAGTTGCCGGCTGAGCTAGAGGCCAAAATCTACAGGTAGGCACTTTGCTAAAAACAGCTCTGTTTTCTGTGATGTGTCCACGTTGTGTTTTTAGGCATATCCTGTCGCTGGTGCTAGGCCTACCCACACAAGTGAGGTATCATTTTTATCGGGAGACTTGGGGGAACGCTGGGTGGAAGGAAATTTGTGGCTCCTCTCAGATTCCAGAACTTTCTGCCACAGAAATGTGAGGAACATGTGTTTTTTTGCCAAATTTTGAGATTTGCAAAGGATTCTGGGTAACAGAACCTGGTCGGAGCCACACAAGTCACCCCATCTTGGATTCCCCTAGGTCTCTAGTTTTCAGAAATGCACAGGTTTGGTATGTTTCCCTAGGTGCCGGCTGAGCTAGAGGCCAAAATCTACAGGTAGGCACTTTGCAAAAAACACCTCTGTTTTCTTTCTAAAATTTGGATGTGTCCACATTGCGCTTTGGGGCGTTTCCTGTCGCGGGCGCTAGGCCTATCCACACAAGTGAGGTATCATTTTTATCGGGAGACTTGGGGGAACGCTGGGTGGAAGGAAACTTGTGGCTCCTCTCAGATTCCAGAACTTTCTGCCACAGAAGTGTGAGGAACATGTGTTTTTTTAGCCAAATTTTGAGGTTTGCAAAGGATTCTGGGTAACAGCACCTGGTCCGAGCCACACAAGTCACCCCCATCTTGGATTCCCTTAGGTCTCTAGTTTTCAGAAATGCACAGGTTTGGTAGGTTTCCCTAGGTGCCGGCTGAGCTAGAGGCCAAAATCTACAGGTAGGCACTTTGCAAAAAACACCTCTGTTTTCTTTCAAAAATTTGGATGTGTCCACGTTGCGCTTTGGGGCGTTTCCTGTCGCGGGCGCTAGGCCTACCCACACAAGTGAGGTATCATTTTTATCGGGAGACTTGGGGGAACGCTGGGTGGAAGGAAATTTGTGGCTCCTCTCAGATTCCAGAACTTTCTGCCACAGAAATGTGAGGAACATGTGTTTTTTTAGCCAAATTTTGAGGTTTGCAAAGGATTCTGGGTAACAGAACCTGGTCCGAGCCACACAAGTCACCCCATCTTGGATTCCCCTACGTCTCTAGTTTTCAGAAATGCACAGGTTTGGTAGGTTTCCCTAGGTGCCGGCTGAGCTAGAGGCCAAAATCTACAGGTAGGCACTTTGCTAAAAACAGCTCTGTTTTCTGTAATGTGTCCACGTTGTGTTTTGGGGCATATCCTGTCGCGGGTGCTAGGCCTACCCACACAAGTGAGGTATCATTTTTATCGGGAGACTTGGGGGAACGCTGGGTGGAAGGAAATTTGTGGCTCCTCTCAGATTCCAGAACTTTCTGCCACAGAAATGTGAGGAACATGTGTTTTTTTGCCAAATTTTGAGATTTGCAAAGGATTCTGGGTAACAGAACCTGGTCCGAGCCACACAAGTCACCCCATCTTGGATTCCCCTAGGTCTCTAGTTTCAGAAATGCACAGGTTTGGTAGGTTTCCCTAGGTGCCGGCTGAGCTAGAGGCCAAAATCTACAGGTAGGCACTTTGGAAAAAACAGCTCTGTTTTCTTTAAAAAAATGGGACGTGTCCACGTTGCGTTTTGGGGTGGCCTATGTCGCGGCCGCTAGGCCTACCCACACAAGTGAGGTATCATTTCTATCGGGAGACTTGGGGGAACGCTGCGTGGAAGGAAATTTGTGGCTCCTCTCAGATTCCAGAACTTTCTGCCACAGAAATGTGAGGAACATGTGTTTTTGTGCCAAATTTTGAGATTTGCAAAGGATTCTGGGTAACAGAACCTGGTCCGAGCCACACAAGTCACCCCATCTTGGATTCCCCTAGGTCTCTAGTTTTCAGAAATGCAGAGGTTTGGTAGGTTTCCCTAGGTGCCGGCTGAGCTAGAGGCCAAAATCTACAGGTAGGCACTTTGCAAAAAACACCTCTGTTTTCTTTAAAAAATTTGGATGTGCCCACGTTGCACTTTGGGGCGTTTCCTGTCGCGGGCGCTAGGCCTACCCACACAAGTGAGGTATAATTTTTATCGGGAGACTTGGGGGAACGCTGGGTGGAAGGAAATTTGTGGCTCCTCTCAGATTCCAGAACTTTCTGCCACAGAAATGTGAGGAACATGTGTTTTTTTAGCCAAATTTTGAGGTTTGCAAAGGATTCTGGGTAACAGAACCTGGTCCGAGCCACACAAGTCACCCCATCTTGGATTCCCCTAGGTCTCTAGTTTTCAGAAATGCACAGGTTTGGTAGGTTCCCCTAGTTGCCGGCTGAGCTAGAGGCCAAAATCTACAGGTAGGCACTTTGCTAAAAACAGCTCTGTTTTCTGTGATGTGTCCACGTTGTGTTTTGGGGCATATCCTGTTGCTGGTGCTCGGCCTACCCACACAGGTGAGGTATCATTTTTATCGGGAGACTTGGGGGAACGCTGGATGGAAGGAAATTTGTGGCTCCTCCCAGATTCCAGAACTTTCTGCCACAGAAATGTGAGGAACATGTGTTTTTTTGCCAAATTTTGAGATTTGCAAAGGATTCTGGGTAACAGAACCTAGTCCGAGCCACACAAGTCACCCCATCTTGGATTCCCCTAGGTCTCTAGTTTTCAGAAATGCACAGGTTTGGTAGGTTTCCCTAGGTGCCGGCTGAGCTAGAGGCCAAAATCTACAGGTAGGCACTTTGCAAAAATCAGCTGTTTTCTTTCAAAAAATGGGATGTGTCCACGTTGCGTTTTGGGGTGTCCTCTGTCGCGGCCGCTAGGCCTACCCACACAAGTGAGGTATCATTTTTATCGGGAGACTTGGGGGAACGCTGGGTGGAAGGAAATTTGTGGCTCCTCTCAGATTCCAGAACTTTCTGCCACAGAAATGTGAGGAACATGTGTTTTTTTAGCCAAATTTTGAGGTTTGCAAAGGATTCTGGGTAACGGAACCTGGTCCGAGCCACACAAGTCACCCCATCTTGGATTCCCCTAGGTCTCTAGTTTTCAGAAATGCACAGGTTTGGTAGGTTCCCCTAGTTGCCGGCTGAGCTAGAGGCCAAAATCTACAGGTAGGCACTTTTCAAAAAACAGCTCTGTTTTCTGTGATGTGTCCACGTTGTGTTTTGGGGCATATCCTGTCGCTGGTGCTAGGCCTACCCACACAGGTGAGGTATCATTTTTATCGGGAGACTTGGGGGAACGCTGGGTGGAAGGAAATTTGTGGCTCCTCCCAGATTCCAGAACTTTCTGCCACAGAAATGTGAGGAACATGTGTTTTTTTGCCAAATTTTGAGATTTGCAAAGGATTCTGGGTAACAGAACCTGGTCCGAGCCACACAAGTCACCCCATCTTGGATTCCCCTAGGTCTCTAGTTTTCAGAAATGCACAGGTTTGGTAGGTTTCCCTAGGTGCCGGCTGAGCTAGAGGCCAAAATCTACAGGTAGGCACTTTGCAAAAATCAGCTGTTTTCTTTCAAAAAATGGGATGTGTCCACATTGCGTTTTGGGGTGTCCTCTGTCGCGGCCGCTAGGTCTACCCACACAAGTGAGGTATCATTTTTATCGGGAGACTTGGGGGAACGCTGGGTGGAAGGAAATTTGTGGCTCCTCTCAGATTCCAGAACTTTCTGCCACAGAAATGTGAGGAACATGTGTTTTTTTAGCCAAATTTTGAGGTTTGCAAAGGATTCTGGGTAACAGAACCTGGTCCGAGCCACACAAGTCACCCCATCTTGGATTCCCCTAGGTCTCTAGTTTTCAGAAATGCACAGGTTTGGTAGGTTTCCCTAGTTGCCGGCTGAGCTAGAGGCCAAAATCTACAGGTAGGCACTTTGCCAAAAACAGCTCTGTTTTCTGTGATGTGTCCACGTTGTGTTTTGGGGCATATCCTGTCGCTGGTGCTAGGCCTACCCACACAAGTGAGGTATCATTTTTATCGGGAGACTTGGGGGAACGCTGGGTGGAAGGAAATTTGTGGCTCCTCTCAGATTCCAGAACTTTCTGCCACAGAAATGTGAGGAACATGTGTTTTTTTGCCAAATTTTGAGATTTCCAAAGGATTCTGGGTAACAGAACCTGGTCCGAGCCAGACAAGTCACCCCATCTTGGATTCCCCTAGGTCTCTAGTTTTCAGAAATGCACAGGTTTGGTAGGTTTCCCTAGGTGCCGGCTGAGCTAGAGGCCAAAATCTACAGGTAGGCACTTTGCAAAAAACAGCTGTTTTCTTTCAAAAAATGGGATGTGTCCACGTTGCGTTTTGGGGTGCTCTCTGTCGCGGACGCTAGGCCTACCCACATAAGTGAGGTATCATTTTTATCGGGAGACTTGGGGGAACGCTGGGTGGAAGGAAATTTGTGGCTCCTCTCAGAATCCAGAACTTTCTGCCACAGAAATGTGAGGAACATGTGTTTTTTTAGCCAAATTTTGAGGTTTGCAAAGGATTCTGGGTAACAGAACCTGGTCCGAGCCACACAAGTCACCCCATCTTGGATTCCCCTAGGTCTCTAGTTTTTAGAAATGCACAGGTTTGGTAGGTTTCCCTAGGTGCCGGCTGAGCTAGAGGCCAAAATCTACAGGTAGGCACTTTGCAAAAAACACCTCTGTTTTCTTTCAAAAATTTGGTTGTGTCAACGTTGCACTTTGGGGCGTTTCCTGTCGCGGGCGCTAGGCCTACCCACACAAGTGAGGTATCATTTTTATCGGGAGACTTGGGGGAACGCTGGGTGGAAGGAAATTTGTGGCTCCTCTCAGATTCCAGAACTTTCTACCACAGAAATGTGAGGAACATGTGTTTTTTTAGCCAAATTTTGAGGTTTGCAAAGGATTCTGGGTAACAGAACCTGGTCTGAGCCACACAAGTCACCCCATCTTGGATTCCCCTAGGTCTCTAGGTTTCAGAAATGCACAGGTTTGGTAGGTTTCCCTAGGTGCCGGCTGAGCTAGAGGCCAAAATCTACAGGTAGGCACTTTGCAAAAAACACCTCTGTTTTCTTTAAAAAATTTGTATGTGTCCATGTTGCGCTTTGGGGAGTTTCCTGTCGCGGGCGCTAGGCCTACCCACACAATGAGGTATCATTTTTATCGGGAGACTTGGGGGAACGCTGGGTGGAAGGAAATTTGTGGCTCCTCTCAGATTCCAGAACTTTCTGCCACAGAAATGTGAGGAACATGTGTTTTTTTAGCCAAATTTTGAGGTTTGCAAAGGATTCTGGGTAACAGAACCTGGTCCGAGCCAGACATGTCACCCCATCTTGGATTCCCCTAGGTCTCTAGTTTTCAGAAATGCACAGGTTTGGTAGGTTTCCCTAGGTGCCGGCTGAGCTAGAGGCCAAAATCTACAGGTAGGCACTTTGCTAAAATCAGCTCTGTTTTCTGTGATGTGTCCATGTTGTGTTTTGGGGCATATCCTGTCGCGGGTGCTAGGCCTACCCACACAAGTGAGGTATCATTTTTATAGGGAGACTTGGGGGAACGCTGGGTGGAAGGAAATTTGTGGCTCCTCTCAGATTCCATAACTTTCTGCCACAGAAATGTGAGGAACATGTGTTTTTTTAGCCAAATTTTGAGGTTTGCAAAGGATTCTGGGTAACAGAACCTGGTCCGAGCCAGACATGTCACCCATCTTGGATTCCCCTAGGTCTCTAGTTTTCAGAAATGCACAGGTTTGGTAGGTTTCCCTAGGTGCCGGCTGAGCTAGAGGCCAAAATCTACAGGTAGGCACTTTGCTAAAATCAGCTCTGTTTTCTGTGATGTGTCCATGTTGTGTTTTGGGGCATATCCTGTCGCGGGTGCTAGGCCTACCCACACAAGTGAGGTATCATTTTTATAGGGAGACTTGGGGGAACGCTGGGTGGAAGGAAATTTGTGGCTCCTCTCAGATTCCAGAACTTTCTGCCACAGAAATGTGAGGAACATGTGTTTTTTTAGCCAAATTTTGAGGTTTGCAAAGGATTCTGGGTAACAGAACCTGGTCCGAGCCAGACATGTCACCCCATCTTGGATTCCCCTAGGTCTCTAGTTTTCAGAAATGCACAGGTTTGGTAGGTTTCCCTAGGTGCCGGCTGAGCTAGAGGCCAAAATCTACAGGTAGGCACTTTGCTAAAATCAGCTCTGTTTTCTGTGATGTGTCCATGTTGTGTTTTGGGGCATATCCTGTCGCGGGTGCTAGGCCTACCCACACAAGTGAGGTATCATTTTTATAGGGAGACTTGGGGGAACGCTGGGTGGAAGGAAATTTGTGGCTCCTCTCAGATTCCAGAACTTTCTGCCACAGAAATGTGAGGAACCTGTGTTTTTTTAGCCAAATTTTGAGGTTTGCAAAGGATTCTGGGTAACAGAACCTGGTCCGAGCCACACAAGTCACCCCATCTTGGATTCCCCTAGGTCTCTAGTATTCAGAAATGCACCGGTTTGGTAGGTTTCCCTAGGTGCCGGCTGAGCTAGAGGCCAAAATCTACAGGTAGGCACTTTGCAAAAAACACCTCTGTTTTCTTTCAAAAATTTGGATGTGTCCACGTTGCGCTTTGGGGCGTTTCCTGTCGCGGGCGCTAGGCCTACCCACACAAGTGAGGTATCATTTTTATCGGGAGACTTGGGGGAACGCTGGGTGGAAGGAAACTTGTGGCTCCTCTCAGATTCCAGAACTTTCTGCCACAGAAATGTGAGGAACATGTGTTTTTTTAGCCAAATTTTGAGGTTTGCAAAGGATTCTGGGTAACAGCACCTGGTCCGAGCCACACAAGTCACCCCCATCTTGGATTCCCTTAGGTCTCTAGTTTTCAGAAATGCACAGGTTTGGTAGGTTTCCCTAGGTGCCGGCTGAGCTAGAGGCCAAAATCTACAGGTAGGCACTTTGCAAAAAACAGCTGTTTTCTTTCAAAAAATGGGATGTGTCCACGTTGCGTTTTGGGGTGCTCTCTGTCGCGGCCGCTAGGCCTACCCACATAAGTGAGGTATCATTTTTATCGGGAGATTTGGGGGAACGCTGGGTGGAAGGAAATTTGTGGCTCCTCTCAGAATCCAGAACTTTCTGCCACAGAAATGTGAGGAACATGTGTTTTTTTAGCCAAATTTTGAGGTTTGCAAAGGATTCTGGGTAACAGAACCTGGTCCGAGCCACACAAGTCACCCCATCTTGGATTCCCCTAGGTCTCTAGTTTTTAGAAATGCACAGGTTTGGTAGGTTTCCCTAGGTGCCGGCTGAGCTAGAGGCCAAAATCTACAGGTAGGCACTTTGCAAAAAACACCTCTGTTTTCTTTCAAAAATTTGGTTGTGTCCACGTTGCACTTTGGGGCGTTTCCTGTCGCGGGCGCTAGGCCTACCCACACAAGTGAGGTATCATTTTTATCGGGAGACTTGGGGGAACGCTGGGTGGAAGGAAATTTGTGGCTCCTCTCAGATTCCAGAACTTTCTGCCACAGAAATGTGAGGAACATGTGTTTTTTTAGCCAAATTTTGAGGTTTGCAAAGGATTCTGGGTAACAGAACCTGGTCTAAGCCACACAAGTCACCCCATCTTGGATTCCCCTAGGTCTCTAGGTTTCAGAAATGCACAGGTTTGGTAGGTTTCCCTAGGTGCCGGCTGAGCTAGAGGCCAAAATCTACAGGTAGGCACTTTGCAAAAAACAGCTCTGTTTTCTGTGATGTGTCCATGTTGTGTTTTGGGGCATATCCTGTCGCGGGTGCTAGGCCTACCCACACAAGTGAGGTATCATTTTTATAGGGAGACTTGGGGGAACGCTGGGTGGAAGGAAATTTGTGGCTCCTCTCAGATTCCAGAACTTTCTGCCACAGAAATGTGAGGAACCTCTGTTTTTTTAGCCAAATTTTGAGGTTTGCAAAGGATTCTGGGTAACAGAACCTGGTCCGAGCCACACAAGTCACCCCATCTTGGATTCCCCTAGGTCTCTAGTATTCAGAAATGCACCGGTTTGGTAGGTTTCCCTAGGTGCCGGCTGAGCTAGAGGCCAAAATCTACAGGTAGGCACTTTGCAAAAAACACCTCTGTTTTCTTTCAAAAATTTGGATGTGTCCACGTTGCGCTTTGGGGCGTTTCCTGTCGCGGGCGCTAGGCCTACCCACACAAGTGAGGTATCATTTTTATCGGGAGACTTGGGGGAACGCTGGGTGGAAGGAAACTTGTGGCTCCTCTCAGATTCCAGAACTTTCTGCCACAGAAATGTGAGGAACATGTGTTTTTTTAGCCAAATTTTGAGGTTTGCAAAGGATTCTGGGTAACAGCACCTGGTCCGAGCCACACAAGTCACCCCCATCTTGGATTCCCTTAGGTCTCTAGTTTTCAGAAATGCACAGGTTTGGTAGGTTTCCCTAGGTGCCGGCTGAGCTAGAGGCCAAAATCTACTGGTAGGCACTTTGCAAAAAACACCTCTGTTTTCTTTCAAAAATTTGGATGTGTCCACGTTGCGCTTTGGGGCGTTTCCTGTTGCGGGCGCTAGGCCTACCAACACAAGTGAGGTATCATTTTTATTGGGAGACTTGGGGGAACGCTGGGTGGAAGGAAACTTGTGGCTCCTCTCAGATTCCAGAACTTTCTGCCACAGAAATGTGAGGAACATGTGTTTTTTTAGCCAAATTTTGAGGTTTGCCAAGGATTCTGTGTAACAGAACCTGGTCTGAGCCACACAAGTCACCCCATCTTGGATTACCCTAGGTCTCTAGTTTTCAGAAATGCACAGGTTTGGTAGGTTTCCCAAGGTGCCGGCTGAGCTAGAGGCCAAAATCTACAGATAGACACTTTGCAAAAAACACCTCTGTTTTCTTTCAAAAATGTGGATGTGTCCACGTTGCGCTTTGGGGCGTTTCCTGTCGCGGGCGCTAGGCCTACCCACACAAGTGAGGTATCATTTTTATCGGGAGACTTGGGGGAACGCTGGGTGGAAGGAAACTTGTGGCTCCTCTCAGATTCCAGAACTTTCTGCCACAGAAATGTGAGGAACATGTGTTTTTTTAGCCAAATTTTGAGGTTTGCAAAGGATTCTGGGTAACAGAACCTGGTCCGAGCCAGACATGTCACCCCATCTTGGATTCCCCTAGGTCTCTAGTTTTCAGAAATGCACAGGTTTGGTAGGTTTCCCTAGGTGCCGGCTGAGCTAGAGGCCAAAATCTACAGGTAGGCACTTTGCTAAAATCAGCTCTGTTTTCTGTGATGTGTCCATGTTGTGTTTTGGGGCATATCCTGTCGCGGGTGCTAGGCCTACCCACACAAGTGAGGTATCATTTTTATAGGGAGACTTGGGGGAACGCTGGGTGGAAGGAAATTTGTGGCTCCTCTCAGATTCCAGAACTTTCTGCCACAGAAATGTGAGGAACCTGTGTTTTTTTAGCCAAATTTTGAGGTTTGCAAAGGATTCTGGGTAACAGAACCTGGTCCGAGCCACACAAGTCACCCCATCTTGGATTCCCCTAGGTCTCTAGTATTCAGAAATGCACCGGTTTGGTAGGTTTCCCTAGGTGCCGGCTGAGCTAGAGGCCAAAATCTACAGGTAGGCACTTTGCAAAAAACACCTCTGTTTTCTTTCAAAAATTTGGATGTGTCCACGTTGCGCTTTGGGGCGTTTCCTGTCGCGGGCGCTAGGCCTACCCACACAAGTGAGGTATCATTTTTATCGGGAGACTTGGGGGAACGCTGGGTGGAAGGAAACTTGTGGCTCCTCTCAGATTCCAGAACTTTCTGCCACAGAAATGTGAGGAACATGTGTTTTTTTAGCCAAATTTTGAGGTTTGCAAAGGATTCTGGGTAACAGCACCTGGTCCGAGCCACACAAGTCACCCCCATCTTGGATTCCCTTAGGTCTCTAGTTTTCAGAAATGCACAGGTTTGGTAGGTTTCCCTAGGTGCCGGCTGAGCTAGAGGCCAAAATCTACAGGTAGGCACTTTGCAAAAAACAGCTGTTTTCTTTCAAAAAATGGGATGTGTCCACGTTGCGTTTTGGGGTGTTCTCTGTCGCGGCCGCTAGGCCTACCCACATAAGTGAGGTATCATTTTTATCGGGAGACTTGGGGGAACGCTGGGTGGAAGGAAATTTGTGGCTCCTCTCAGAATCCAGAACTTTCTGCCACAGAAATGTGAGGAACATGTGTTTTTTTAGCCAAATTTTGAGGTTTGCAAAGGATTCTGGGTAACAGAACCTGGTCCGAGCCACACAAGTCACCCCATCTTGGATTCCCCTAGGTCTCTAGTTTTTAGAAATGCACAGGTTTGGTAGGTTTCCCTAGGTGCCGGCTGAGCTAGAGGCCAAAATCTACAGGTAGGCACTTTGCAAAAAACACCTCTGTTTTCTTTCAAAAATGTGGTTGTGTCCACGTTGCACTTTGGGGCGTTTCCTGTCGCGGGCGCTAGGCCTACCCACACAAGTGAGGTATCATTTTTATCGGGAGACTTGGGGGAACGCTGGGTGGAAGGAAATTTGTGGCTCCTCTCAGATTCCAGAACTTTCTGCCACAGAAATGTGAGGAACATGTGTTTTTTTAGCCAAATTTTGAGGTTTGCAAAGGATTCTGGGTAACAGAACCTGGTCTGAGCCACACAAGTCACCCCATCTTGGATTCCCCTAGGTCTCTAGGTTTCAGAAATGCACAGGTTTGGTAGGTTTCCCTAGGTGCCGGCTGAGCTAGAGGCCAAAATCTACAGGTAGGCACTTTGCAAAAAACAGCTCTGTTTTCTGTGATGTGTCCATGTTGTGTTTTGGGGCATATCCTGTCGCGGGTGCTAGGCCTACCCACACAAGTGAGGTATCATTTTTATAGGGAGACTTGGGGGAACGCTGGGTGGAAGGAAATTTGTGGCTCCTCTCAGATTCCAGAACTTTCTGCCACAGAAATGTGAGGAACCTGTGTTTTTTTAGCCAAATTTTGAGGTTTGCAAAGGATTCTGGGTAACAGAACCTGGTCCGAGCCACACAAGTCACCCCATCTTGGATTCCCCTAGGTCTCTAGTATTCAGAAATGCACCGGTTTGGTAGGTTTCCCTAGGTGCCGGCTGAGCTAGACGCCAAAATCTACAGGTAGGCACTTTGCAAAAAACACCTCTGTTTTCTTTCAAAAATTTGGATGTGTCCACGTTGCGCTTTGGGGCGTTTCCTGTCGCGGGCGCTAGGCCTACCCACACAAGTGAGGTATCATTTTTATCGGGATACTTGGGGGAACGCTGGGTGGAAGGAAACTTGTGGCTCCTCTCAGATTCCAGAACTTTCTGCCACAGAAATGTGAGGAACATATGTTTTTTTAGCCAAATTTTGAGGTTTGCAAAGGATTCTGGGTAACAGCACCTGGTCCGAGCCACACAAGTCACCCCCATCTTGGATTCCCTTAGGTCTCTAGTTTTCAGAAATGCACAGGTTTGGTAGGTTTCCCTAGGTGCCGGCTGAGCTAGAGGCCAAAATCTACAGGTAGGCACTTTGCAAAAAACACCTCTGTTTTCTTTCAAAAATTTGGATGTGTCCACGTTGCACTTTGGGGCGTTTCCTGTCGCGGGTGCTAGGCCTACCCACACAAGTGAGGTATCATTTTTATCGGGAGACTTGGGGGAACGCTGGGTGGAAGGAAATTTGTGGCTCCTCTCAGATTCCAGAACTTTCTGCCACAGAAATGTGAGGAACATGTGTTTTTTTAGCCAAATTTTGAGGTTTGCAAAGGATTCTGGGTAACAGAACCTGGTCCGAGCCACACAAGTCACTCCATCTTGGATTCCCCTAGGTCTCTAGTTTTCAGAAATGCACAGGTTTGGTAGGTTTCCCTAGGTGCCGGCTGAGCTAGAGGCCCAAATCTACAGGTCGGCACTTTGCTAAAAACAGCTCTGTTTTCTGTAATGTGTCCACGTTGTGTTTTGGGGCATATCCTGTCGCGGGTGCTAGGCCTACCCACACAAGTGAGGTATCATTTTTATCGGGAGACTTGGGGGAACGCTGGGTGGAAGGAAATTTGTGGCTCCTCTCAGATTCCAGAACTTTCTGCCACAGAAATGTGAGGAACATGTGTTTTTTTGCCAAATTTTGAGATTTGCAAAGGATTCTGGGTAACAGAACCTGGTCCGAGCCACACAAGTCACCCCATCTTGGATTCCCCTAGGTCTCTAGTTTCAGAAATGCACAGGTTTGGTAGGTTTCCCTAGGTGCCGGCTGAGCTAGAGGCCAAAATCTACAGGTAGGCACTTTGCAAAAAACACCTCTGTTTTCTTTCAAAAATTTGGATGTGTCCACGTTGCACTTTGGGGCGTTTCCTGTCGCGGGCGCTAGGCCTACCCACACAAGTGAGGTATCATTTTTATCGGGAGACTTGGGGGAACGCTGGGTGGAAGGAAATTTGTGGCTCCTCTCAGAATCCAGAACTTTCTGCCACAGAAATGTGAGGAACATGTGTTTTTTTAGCCAAATTTTGAGGTTTGCAAAGGATTCTGGGTAACAGAACCTGGTCCGAGCCACACAAGTCACCCCATCTTGGATTCCCCTAGGTCTCTAGTTTTTAGAAATGCACAGGTTTGGTAGGTTTCCCTAGGTGCCGGCTGAGCTAGAGGCCAAAATCTACAGGTAGGCACTTTGCAAAAAACAGCTGTTTTCTTTCAAAAAATGGGATGTGTCCACGTTGCGTTTTGGGGTGCCCTCTGTCGCGGCCGCTAGGCCTACCCACATAAGTGAGGTATCATTTTTATCGGGAGACTTGGGGGAACGCTGGGTGGAGGAAATTTGTGGCTCCTCTCAGAATCCAGAACTTTCTGCCACAGAAATGTGAGGAACATGTGTTTTTTTAGCCAAATTTTGAGGTTTGCAAAGGATTCTGGGTAACAGAACCTGGTCCGAGCCACACAAGTCACCCCATCTTGGATTCCCCTAGGTCTCTAGTTTTTAGAAATGCACAGGTTTGGTAGGTTTCCCTAGGTGCCGGCTGAGCTAGAGGCCAAAATCTACAGGTAGGCACTTTGCAAAAAACACCTCTGTTTTCTTTCAAAAATTTGGTTGTGTCAACGTTGCACTTTGGGGCGTTTCCTGTCGCGGGCGCTAGGCCTACCCACACAAGTGAGGTATCATTTTTATCGGGAGACTTGGGGGAACGCTGGGTGGAAGGAAATTTGTGGCTCCTCTCAGATTCCAGAACTTTCTGCCACAGAAATGTGAGGAACATGTGTTTTTTAGCCAAATTTTGAGGTTTGCAAAGGATTCTGGGTAACAGAACCTGGTCTGAGCCACACAAGTCACCCCATCTTGGATTCCCCTAGGTCTCTAGGTTTCAGAAATGCACAGGTTTGGTAGGTTTCCCTAGGTGCCGGCTGAGCTAGAGGCCAAAATCTACAGGTAGGCACTTTGCAAAAAACACCTCTGTTTTCTTTAAAAAATTTGTATGTGTCCATGTTGCGCTTTGGGGAGTTTCCTGTCACGGGCGCTAGGCCTACCCACACAATCAGGTATCATTTTTATCGGGAGACTTGGGGGAACGCTGGGTGGAAGGAAATTTGTGGCTCCTCTCAGATTCCAGAACTTTCTGCCACAGAAATGTGAGGAACATGTGTTTTTTTAGCCAAATTTTGAGGTTTGCAAAGGATTCTGGGTAACAGAACCTGGTCCGAGCCAGACATGTCACCCCATCTTGGATTCCCCTAGGTCTCTAGTTTTCAGAAATGCACAGGTTTGGTAGGTTTCCCTAGGTGCCGGCTGAGCTAGAGGCCAAAATCTACAGGTAGGCACTTTGCTAAAATCAGCTCTGTTTTCTGTGATGTGTCCATGTTGTGTTTTGGGGCATATCCTGTCGCGGGTGCTAGGCCTACCCACACAAGTGAGGTATCATTTTTATAGGGAGACTTGGGGGAACGCTGGGTGGAAGGAAATTTGTGGCTCCTCTCAGATTCCAGAACTTTCTGCCACAGAAATGTGAGGAACCTGTGTTTTTTTAGCAAAATTTTGAGGTTTGCAAAGGATTCTGGGTAACAGAACCTGGTCCGAGCCACACAAGTCACCCCATCTTGGATTCCCCTAGGTCTCTAGTATTCAGAAATGCACAGGTTTGGTAGGTTTCCCTAGGTGCCGGCTGAGCTAGAGGCCAAAATCTACAGGTAGGCACTTTGCAAAAAACACCTCTGTTTTCTTTCAAAAATTTGGATGTGTCCACGTTGCGCTTTGGGGCGTTTCCTGTCGCGGGCGCTAGGCCTACCCACACAAGTGAGGTATCATTTTTATCGGGAGACTTGGGGGAACGCTGGGTGGAAGGAAACTTGTGGCTCCTCTCAGATTCCAGAACTTTCTGCCACAGAAATGTGAGGAACATGTGTTTTTTTAGCCAAATTTTGAGGTTTGCAAAGGATTCTGGGTAACAGCACCTGGTCCGAGCCACACAAGTCACCCCCATCTTGGATTCCCTTAGGTCTCTAGTTTTAAGAAATGCACAGGTTTGGTAGGTTTCCCTAGGTGCCGGCTGAGCTAGAGGCCAAAATCTACAGGTAGGCACTTTGCAAAAAACACCTCTGTTTTCTTTCAAAAATTTGGATGAGTCCACGTTGCGCTTTGGGGCGTTTCCTGTCGCGGGCGCTAGGCCTACCCACACAAGTGAGGTATCATTTTTATCGGGAGACTTGGTGGAACGCTGGGTGGAAGGAAATTTGTGGCTCCTCTCAGATTCCAGAACTTTCTGCCACAGAAATGTGAGGAACATGTGTTTTTTTAGCCAAATTTTGAGGTTTGCAAAGGATTCTGGGTAACAGCACCTGGTCCGAGCCACACAAGTCACCCCCATCTTGGATTCCCTTAGGTCTCTAGTTTTCAGAAATGCACAGGTTTGGTAGGTTTCCCTAGGTGCCGGCTGAGCTAGAGGCCAAAATCTACAGGTAGGCACTTTGCAAAAAACACCTCTGTTTTCTTTCAAAAATTTGGATGTGTCCACGTTGCACTTTGAGGCGTTTCCTGTCGCGGGCGCTAGGCCTACCCACACAAGTGAGGTATCATTTTTATCGGGAGACTTGGGGGAACGCTGGGTGGAAGGAAATTTGTGGCTCCTCTCAGATTCCAGAACTTTCTGCCACAGAAATGTGAGGAACATGTGTTTTTTTAGCCAAATTTTGAGGTTTGCAAAGGATTCTGGGTAACAGAACCTGGTCCGAGCCACACAAGTCACTCCATCTTGGATTCCCCTAGGTCTCTAGTTTTCAGAAATGCACAGGTTTGGTAGGTTTCCCTAGGTGCCGGCTGAGCTAGAGGCCCAAATCTACAGGTCGGCACTTTGCTAAAAACAGCTCTGTTTTCTGTAATGTGTCCACGTTGTGTTTTGGGGCATATCCTGTCGCGGGTGCTAGGCCTACCCACACAAGTGAGGTTTCATTTTTATCGGGAGACTTGGGGGAACGCTGGGTGGAAGGAAATTTGTGGCTCCTCTCAGATTCCAGAACTTTCTGCCACAGAAATGTGAGGAACATGTGTTTTTTTGCCTAATTTTGAGATTTGCAAAGGATTCTGGGTAACAGAACCTGGTCCGAGCCACACAAGTCACCCCATCTTGGATTCCCCTAGGTCTCTAGTTTCAGAAATGCACAGGTTTGGTAGGTTTCCCTAGGTGCCGGCTGAGCTAGAGGCCAAAATCTACAGGTAGGCACTTTGCAAAAAACACCTCTGTTTTCTTTCAAAAATTTGGATGTGTCCACGTTGCACTTTGGGGCGTTTCCTGTCGCGGGCGCTAGGCCTACCCACACAAGTGAGGTATCATTTTTATCGGGAGACTTGGGGGAACGCTGGGTGGAAGGAAATTTGTGGCTCCTCTCAGAATCCAGAACTTTCTGCCACAGAAATGTGAGGAACATGTGTTTTTTTTTGCCAAATTTTGAGGTTTGCAAAGGATTCTGGGTAACAGAACCTGGTCCGAGCCACACAAGTCACCCCATCTTGGATTCCCCTAGGTATCTAGTTTTCAGAAATGCACAGGTTTGGTAGGTTTCCCTAGGTGCCGGCTGAGCTAGAGGCCAAAATCTACAGGTAGGCACTTTGCAAAAAACAGCTGTTTTCTTTCAAAAAATGGGATGTGTCCACGTTGCGTTTTGGGGTGCTCTCTGTCGCGGCCGCTAGGCCTACCCACATAAGTGAGGTATCATTTTTATCGGGAGACTTGGGGGAACGCTGGGTGGAGGAAATTTGTGGCTCCTCTCAGAATCCAGAACTTTCTGCCACAGAAATGTGAGGAACATGTGTTTTTTTAGCCAAATTTTGAGATTTGCAAAGGATTCTGGGTAACAGAACCTGGTCCGAGCCACACAAGTCACCCCATCTTGGATTCCCCTAGGTCTCTAGTTTTTAGAAATGCACAGGTTTGGTAGGTTTCCCTAGGTGCCGGCTGAGCTAGAGGCCAAAATCTACAGGTAGGCACTTTGCAGAAAACACCTCTGTTTTCTTTCAAAAATTTGGTTGTGTCCACGTTGCACTTTGGGGCGTTTCCTGTCGCGGGCGCTAGGCCTACCCACACAAGTGAGGTATCATTTTTATCGGGAGACTTGGGGGAACGCTGGGTGGAAGGAAATTTGTGGCTCCTCTCAGATTCCAGAACTTTCTGCCACAGAAATGTGAGGAACATGTGTTTTTTAGCCAAATTTTGAGGTTTGCAAAGGATTCTGGGTAACAGAACCTGGTCTGAGCCACACAAGTCACCCCATCTTGGATTCCCCTAGGTCTCTAGGTTTCAGAAATGCACAGGTTTGGTAGGTTTCCTTAGGTGCCGGCTGAGCTAGAGGCCAAAATCTACAGGTAGGCACTTTGCAAAAAACACCTCTGTTTTCTTTAAAAAATTTGTATGTGTCCATGTTGCGCTTTGGGGAGTTTCCTGTCACGGGCGCTAGGCCTACCCACACAATCAGGTATCATTTTTATCGGGAGACTTGGGGGAACGCTGGGTGGAAGGAAATTTGTGGCTCCTCTCAGATTCCAGAACTTTCTGCCACAGAAATGTGAGGAACATGTGTTTTTTTAGCCAAATTTTGAGGTTTGCAAAGGATTCTGGGTAACAGAACCTGGTCCGAGCCAGACATGTCACCCCATCTTGGATTCCCCTAGGTCTCTAGTTTTCAGAAATGCACAGGTTTGGTAGGTTTCCCTAGGTGCCGGCTGAGCTAGAGGCCAAAATCTACAGGTAGGCACTTTGCTAAAATTAGCTCTGTTTTCTGTGATGTGTCCATGTTGTGTTTTGGGGCATATCCTGTCGCGGGTGCTAGGCCTACCCACACAAGTGAGGTATCATTTTTATAGGGAGACTTGGGGGAACGCTGGGTGGAAGGAAATTTGTGGCTCCTCTCAGATTCCAGAACTTTCTGCCACAGAAATGTGAGGAACCTGTGTTTTTTTAGCCAAATTTTGAGGTTTGCAAAGGATTCTGGGTAACAGAACCTGGTCCGAGCCACACAAGTCACCCCATCTTGGATTCCCCTAGGTCTCTAGTATTCAGAAATGCACAGGTTTGGTAGGTTTCCCTAGGTGCCGGCTGAGCTAGAGGCCAAAATCTACAGGTAGGCACTTTGCAAAAAACACCTCTGTTTTCTTTCAAAAATTTGGATGTGTCCACGTTGCGCTTTGGGGCGTTTCCTGTCGCGGGCGCTAGGCCTACCCACACAAGTGAGGTATCATTTTTATCGGGAGACTTGGGGGAACGCTGGGTGGAAGGAAACTTGTGGCTCCTCTCAGATTCCAGAACTTTCTGCCACAGAAATGTGAGGAACATGTGTTTTTTTAGCCAAATTTTGAGGTTTGCAAAGGATTCTGGGTAACAGCACCTGGTCCGAGCCACACAAGTCACCCCCATCTTGGATTCCCTTAGGTCTCTAGTTTTAAGAAATGCACAGGTTTGGTAGGTTTCCCTAGGTGCCGGCTGAGCTAGAGGCCAAAATCTACAGGTAGGCACTTTGCAAAAAACAGCTGTTTTCTTTCAAAAAATGGGATGTGTCCACGTTGCGTTTTGGGGTGCTCTCTGTCGCGGCCGCTAGGCCTACCCACATAAGTGAGGTATCATTTTTATCGGGAGACTTGGGGGAACGCTGGGTGGAGGAAATTTGTGGCTCCTCTCAGAATCCAGAACTTTCTGCCACAGAAATGTGAGGAACATGTGTTTTTTTAGCCAAATTTTGAGATTTGCAAAGGATTCTGGGTAACAGAACCTGGTCCGAGCCACACAAGTCACCCCATCTTGGATTCCCCTAGGTCTCTAGTTTTTAGAAATGCACAGGTTTGGTAGGTTTCCCTAGGTGCCGGCTGAGCTAGAGGCCAAAATCTACAGGTAGGCACTTTGCAGAAAACACCTCTGTTTTCTTTCAAAAATTTGGTTGTGTCCACGTTGCACTTTGGGGCGTTTCCTGTCGCGGGCGCTAGGCCTACCCACACAAGTGAGGTATCATTTTTATCGGGAGACTTGGGGGAACGCTGGGTGGAAGGAAATTTGTGGCTCCTCTCAGATTCCAGAACTTTCTGCCACAGAAATGTGAGGAACATGTGTTTTTTAGCCAAATTTTGAGGTTTGCAAAGGATTCTGGGTAACAGAACCTGGTCTGAGCCACACAAGTCACCCCATCTTGGATTCCCCTAGGTCTCTAGGTTTCAGAAATGCACAGGTTTGGTAGGTTTCCCTAGGTGCCGGCTGAGCTAGAGGCCAAAATCTACAGGTAGGCACTTTGCAAAAAACACCTTTGTTTTCTTTAAAAAATTTGTATGTGTCCATGTTGCGCTTTGGGGAGTTTCCTGTCACGGGCGCTAGGCCTACCCACACAATCAGGTATCATTTTTATCGGGAGACTTGGGGGAACGCTGGGTGGAAGGAAATTTGTGGCTCCTCTCAGATTCCAGAACTTTCTGCCACAGAAATGTGAGGAACATGTGTTTTTTTAGCCAAATTTTGAGGTTTGCAAAGGATTCTGGGTAACAGAACCTGGTCCGAGCCAGACATGTCACCCCATCTTGGATTCCCCTAGGTCTCTAGTTTTCAGAAATGCACAGGTTTGGTAGGTTTCCCTAGGTGCCGGCTGAGCTAGAGGCCAAAATCTACAGGTAGGCACTTTGCTAAAATCAGCTCTGTTTTCTGTGATGTGTCCATGTTGTGTTTTGGGGCATATCCTGTCGCGGGTGCTAGGCCTACCCACACAAGTGAGGTATCATTTTTATAGGGAGACTTGGGGGAACGCTGGGTGGAAGGAAATTTGTGGCTCCTCTCAGATTCCAGAACTTTCTGCCACAGAAATGTGAGGAACCTGTGTTTTTTTAGCCAAATTTTGAGGTTTGCAAAGGATTCTGGGTAACAGAACCTGGTCCGAGCCACACAAGTCACCCCATCTTGGATTCCCCTAGGTCTCTAGTATTCAGAAATGCACAGGTTTGGTAGGTTTCCCTAGGTGCCGGCTGAGCTAGAGGCCAAAATCTACAGGTAGGCACTTTGCTAAAATCAGCTCTGTTTTCTGTGATGTGTCCATGTTGTGTTTTGGGGCATATCCTGTCGCGGGTGCTAGGCCTACCCACACAAGTGAGGTATCATTTTTATAGGGAGACTTGGGGGAACGCTGGGTGGAAGGAAATTTGTGGCTCCTCTCAGATTCCAGAACTTTCTGCCACAGAAATGTGAGGAACCTGTGTTTTTTTAGCCAAATTTTGAGGTTTGCAAAGGATTCTGGGTAACAGAACCTGGTCCGAGCCACACAAGTCACCCCATCTTGGATTCCCCTAGGTCTCTAGTATTCAGAAATGCACAGGTTTGGTAGGTTTCCCTAGGTGCCGGCTGAGCTAGAGGCCAAAATCTACAGGTAGGCACTTTGCAAAAAACACCTTTGTTTTCTTTAAAAAATTTGTATGTGTCCATGTTGCGCTTTGGGGAGTTTCCTGTCACGGGCGCTAGGCCTACCCACACAATCAGGTATCATTTTTATCGGGAGACTTGGGGGAACGCTGGGTGGAAGGAAATTTGTGGCTCCTCTCAGATTCCAGAACTTTCTGCCACAGAAATGTGAGGAACATGTGTTTTTTTAGCCAAATTTTGAGGTTTGCAAAGGATTCTGGGTAACAGAACCTGGTCCGAGCCAGACATGTCACCCCATCTTGGATTCCCCTAGGTCTCTAGTTTTCAGAAATGCACAGGTTTGGTAGGTTTCCCTAGGTGCCGGCTGAGCTAGAGGCCAAAATCTACAGGTAGGCACTTTGCTAAAATCAGCTCTGTTTTCTGTGATGTGTCCATGTTGTGTTTTGGGGCATATCCTGTCGCGGGTGCTAGGCCTACCCACACAAGTGAGGTATCATTTTTATAGGGAGACTTGGGGGAACGCTGGGTGGAAGGAAATTTGTGGCTCCTCTCAGATTCCAGAACTTTCTGCCACAGAAATGTGAGGAACCTGTGTTTTTTTAGCCAAATTTTGAGGTTTGCAAAGGATTCTGGGTAACAGAACCTGGTCCGAGCCACACAAGTCACCCCATCTTGGATTCCCCTAGGTCTCTAGTATTCAGAAATGCACAGGTTTGGTAGGTTTCCCTAGGTGCCGGCTGAGCTAGAGGCCAAAATCTACAGGTAGGCACTTTGCAAAAAACACCTCTGTTTTCTTTCAAAAATTTGGATGTGTCCACGTTGCGCTTTGGGGCGTTTCCTGTCGCGGGCGCTAGGCCTACCCACACAAGTGAGGTATCATTTTTATCGGGAGACTTGGGGGAACGCTGGGTGGAAGGAAACTTGTGGCTCCTCTCAGATTCCAGAACTTTCTGCCACAGAAATGTGAGGAACATGTGTTTTTTTAGCCAAATTTTGAGGTTTGCAAAGGATTCTGGGTAACAGCACCTGGTCCGAGCCACACAAGTCACCCCCATCTTGGATTCCCTTAGGTCTCTAGTTTTAAGAAATGCACAGGTTTGGTAGGTTTCCCTAGGTGCCGGCTGAGCTAGAGGCCAAAATCTACAGGTAGGCACTTTGCAAAAAACACCTCTGTTTTCTTTCAAAAATTTGGATGTGTCCACGTTGCGCTTTGGGGCGTTTCCTGTCGCGGGCGCTAGGCCTACCCACACAAGTGAGGTATCATTTTTATCGGGACACTTGGGGGAACGCTGGGTGGAAGGAAATTTGTGGCTCCTCTCAGATTCCAGAACTTTCTGCCACAGAAATGTGAGGAACATGTGTTTTTTTAGCCAAATTTTGAGGTTTGCAAAGGATTCTGGGTAAGAGAACCTGGTCCGAGCCACACAAGTCACTCCATCTTGGATTCCCCTAGGTCTCTAGTTTTCAGAAATGCACAGGTTTGGTAGGTTTCCCTAGGTGCCGGCTGAGCTAGAGGCCCAAATCTACAGGTCGGCACTTTGCTAAAAACAGCTCTGTTTTCTGTAATGTGTCCACGTTGTGTTTTGGGGCATATCCTGTCGCGGGTGCTAGGCCTACCCACACAAGTGAGGTATCATTTTTATCGGGAGACTTGGGGGAACGCTGGGTGGAAGGAAATTTGTGGCTCCTCTCAGATTCCAGAACTTTCTGCCACAGAAATGTGAGGAACATGTGTTTTTTTGCCAAATTTTGAGATTTGCAAAGGATTCTGGGTAACAGAACCTGGTCCGAGCCACACAAGTCACCTTATCTTGGATTCCCCTAGGTCTCTAGTTTCAGAAATGCACAGGTTTGGTAGGTTTCCCTAGGTGCCGGCTGAGCTAGAGGCCAAAATCTACAGGTAGGCACTTTGCAAAAAACACCTCTGTTTTCTTTCAAAAATTTGGATGTGTCCACGTTGCACTTTGGGGCGTTTCCTGTCGCGGGCGCTAGGCCTACCCACACAAGTGAGGTATCATTTTTATCGGGAGACTTGGGGGAACGCTGGGTGGAAGGAAATTTGTGGCTCCTCTCAGATTCCAGAACTTTCTGCCACAGAAATGTGAGGAACATGTGTTTTTTTAGCCAAATTTTGAGGTTTGCAAAGGATTCTGGGTAACAGAACCTGGTCTGAGCCACACAAGTCACCCCATCTTGGATTCCCCTAGGTCTCTAGGTTTCAGAAATGCACAGGTTTGGTAGGTTTCCCTAGGTGCCGGCTGAGCTAGAGGCCAAAATCTACAGGTAGGCACTTTGCAAAAAACACCTCTGTTTTCTTTAAAACATTTGTATGTGTCCATGTTGCGCTTTGGGGAGTTTCCTGTCGCGGGCGCTAGGCCTACCCACACAATGAGGTATCATTTTTATCGGGAGACTTGGGGGAACGCTGGGTGGAAGGAAATTTGTGGCTCCTCTCAGATTCCAGAACTTTCTGCCACAGAAATGTGAGGAACCTGTGTTTTTTTAGCCAAATTTTGAGGTTTGCAAAGGATTCTGGGTAACAGAACCTGGTCCGAGCCACACAAGTCACCCCATCTTGGATTCCCCTAGGTCTCTAGTATTCAGAAATGCACAGGTTTGGTAGGTTTCCCTAGGTGCCGGCTGAGCTAGAGGTCAAAATCTACAGGTAGGCACTTTGCAAAAAACACCTCTGTTTTCTTTCAAAAATTTGGATGTGTCCACGTTGCGCTTTGGGGCGTTTCCTGTCGCGGGCGCTAGGCCTACCCACACAAGTGAGGTATCATTTTTATCGGGAGACTTGGGGGAACGCTGGGTGGAAGGAAATTTGTGGCTCCTCTCAGATTCCAGAACTTTCTGCCACAAAAATGTGAGGAACATGTGTTTTTTTAGCAAAATTTTGAGGTTTGCAAAGGATTCTGGGAAACAGAACCTGGTCCGAGCCACACAAGTCACTCCATCTTGGATTCCCCTAGGTCTCTAGTTTTCAGAAATGCACAGGTTTGGTAGGTTTCCCTAGGTGCCGGCTGAGCTAGAGGCCCAAATCTACAGGTCGGCACTTTGCTAAAAACAGCTCTGTTTTCTGTAATGTGTCCACGTTGTGTTTTGGGGCATATCCTGTCGCGGGTGCTAGGCCTACCCACACAAGTGAGGTATCATTTTTATCGGGAGACTTGGGGGAACGCTGGGTGGAAGGAAATTTGTGGCTCCTCTCAGATTCCAGAACTTTCTGCCACAGAAATGTGAGGAACATGTGTTTTTTTGCCAAATTTTGAGATTCGCAAAGGATTCTGGGTAACAGAACCTGGTCCGAGCCACACAAGTCACCCCATCTTGGATTCCCCTAGGTCTCTAGTTTTCAGAAATGCAGAGGTTTGGTAGGTTTCCCTAGGTGCCGGCTGAGCTAGAGGCCAAAATCTACAGGTAGGCACTTTGCAAAAAACACCTCTGTTTTCTTTAAAAAATTTGGATGTGTCCACGTTGCGCTTTGGGGCGTTTCCTGTCGCGGGCGCTAGGCCTACCCACACAAGTGAGGTATAATTTTTATCGGGAGACTTGGGGGAACGTTGGGTGGAAGGAAATTTGTGGCTCCTCTCAGATTCCAGAACTTTCTGCCACAGAAATGTGAGGAACATGTGTTTTTTTAGCCAAATTTTGAGATTTGCAAAGGATTCTGGGTAACAGAACCTGGTCCGAGCCACACAAGACACCGCATCTTGGATTCCCCTAGGTCTCTAGTTTTCAGAAATGCACAGGTTTGGTAGGTTCCCCTAGTTGCCGGCTGAGCTAGAGGCCAAAATCTACAGGTAGGCACTTTGCTAAAAACAGCTCTGTTTTCTGTGATGTGTCCACGTTGTGTTTTGGGGCATATCCTGTCGCTGGTGCTAGGCCTACCCACACAAGTGAGGTATCATTTTTATCGGGAGACTTGGGGGAACGCTGGGTGGAAGGAAATTTGTGGCTCCTCTCAGATTCCAGAACTTTCTGCCACAGAAATGTGAGGAACATGTGTTTTTTTGCCAAATTTTGAGATTTGCAAAGGATTCTGGGTAACAGAACCTGGTCGGAGCCACACAAGTCACCCCATCTTGGATTCCCCTAGGTCTCTAGTTTTCAGAAATGCACAGGTTTGGTAGGTTTCCCTAGGTGCCGGCTGAGCTAGAGGCCAAAATCTACAGGTAGGCACTTTGCAAAAAACACCTCTGTTTTCTTTCAAAAATTTGGATGTGTCCACGTTGCGCTTTGGGGCGTTTCCTGTCGCGGGCGCTAGGCCTATCCACACAAGTGAGGTATCATTTTTATCGGGAGACTTGGGGGAACGCTGGGTGGAAGGAAACTTGTGGCTCCTCTCAGATTCCAGAACTTTCTGCCAGAGAAGTGTGAGGAACATGTGTTTTTTTAGCCAAATTTTGAGGTTTGCAAAGGATTCTGGGTAACAGCACCTGGTCCGAGCCACACAAGTCACCCCCATCTTGGATTCCCTTAGGTCTCTAGTTTTCAGAAATGCACAGGTTTGGTAGGTTTCCCTAGGTGCCGGCTGAGCTAGAGGCCAAAATCTACAGGTAGGCACTTTGCAAAAAACACCTCTGTTTTCTTTCAAAAATTTGGATGTGTCCACGTTGCGCTTTGGGGAGTTTCCTGTCGCGGGCGCTAGGCCTACCCACACAAGTGAGGTATCATTTTTATCGGGAGACTTGGGGGAACGCTGGGTGGAAGGAAATTTGTGGCTCCTCTCAGATTCCAGAAATTTCTGCCACAGAAATGTGAGGAACATGAGTTTTTTTAGCCAAATTTTGAGGTTTGCAAAGGATTCTGGGTAACAGAACCTGGTCCGAGCTACACAAGTCACCCCATCTTGGATTCCCCTACGTCTCTAGTTTTCAGAAATGCACAGGTTTGGTAGGTTTCCCTAGGTGCCGGCTGAGCTAGAGGCCAAAATCTACAGGTAGGCACTTTGCTAAAAACAGCTCTGTTTTCTGTAATGTGTCCACGTTGTGTTTTGGGGCATATCCTGTCGCGGGTGCTAGGCCTACCCACACAAGTGAGGTATCATTTTTATCGGGAGACTTGGGGGAACGCTGGGTGGAAGGAAATTTGTGGCTCCTCTCAGATTCCAGAACTTTCTGCCACAGAAATGTGAGGAACATGTGTTTTTTTATCAAATTTTGAGATTTGCAAAGGATTCTGGGTAACAGAACCTGGTCCGAGCCACACAAGTCACCCCATCTTGGATTCCCCTAGGTCTCTAGTTTCAGAAATGCACAGGTTTGGTAGGTTTCCCTAGGTGCCGGCTGAGCTAGAGGCCAAAATCTACAGGTAGGCACTTAGGAAAAAACAGCTCTGTTTTCTTTAAAAAAATGGGACGTGTCCACGTTGCGTTTTGGGGTGCTTTATGTCGCGGCCGCTAGGCCTACCCACACAAGTGAGGTATAATTTTTATCGGGAGACTTGGGGGAACGCTGGGTGGAAGGAAATTTGTGGCTCCTCTCAGATGCCAGAACTTTCTGCCACAGAAATGTGAGGAACATGTGTTTTTTTAGCCAAATTTTGAGGTTTGCAAAGGATTCTGGGTAACAGAACCTGGTCCGAGCCACACAAGTCACCCCATCTTGGATTCCCCTAGGTCTCTAGTTTTCAGAAATGCACAGGTTTGGTAGGTTCCCCTAGTTGCCGGCTGAGCTAGAGGCCAAAATCTACAGGTAGGCACTTTGCTAAAAACAGCTCTGTTTTCTTTGATGTGTCCACGTTGTGTTTTGGGGCATATCCTGTCGCTGGTGCTCGGCCTACCCACACAGGTGAGGTATCATTTTTATCGGGAGACTTGGGGGAACGCTGGGTGGAAGGAAATTTGTGGCTCCTCCCAGATTCCAGAACTTTCTGCTACAGAAATGTGAGGAACATGTGTTTTTTTGCCAAATTTTGAGGTTTGCAAAGGATTCTGGGTAACAGAACCTGGTCCGAGCCACACAAGTCACCCCATCTTGGATTCCCCTAGGTCTCTAGTTTTCAGAAATGCACAGGTTTGGTAGGTTCCCCTAGTTGCCGGCTGAGCTAGAGGCCAAAATCTACAGGTAGGCACTTTGCTAAAAACAGCTCTGTTTTCTGTGATGTGTCCACGTTGTGTTTTGGGGCATATCCTGTCGCTGGTGCTCGGCCTACCCACACAGGTGAGGTATCATTTTTATCGGGAGACTTGGGGGAACGCTGGGTGGAAGGAAATTTGTGGCTCCTCCCAGATTCCAGAACTTTCTGCCAAAGAAATGTGAGGAACATGTGTTTTTTTGCCAAATTTTGAGATTTGCAAAGGATTCTGGGTAACAGAACCTAGTCCGAGCCACACAAGTCACCCCATCTTGGATTCCCCTAGGTCTCTAGTTTTCAGAAATGCACAGGTTTGGTAGGTTTCCCTAGGTGCCGGCTGAGCTAGAGGCCAAAATCTACAGGTAGGCACTTTGCAAAAATCAGCTGTTTTCTTTCAAAAAATGGGATGTGTCCACGTTGCGTTTTGGGGTGTACTCTGTCGCGGCCGCTAGGCCTACCCACACAAGTGAGGTATCATTTTTATCGGGAGACTTGGGGGAACGCTGGGTGGAAGGAAATTTGTGGCTCCTCTCAGATTCCAGAACTTTCTGCCACAGAAATGTGAGGAACATGTGTTTTTTTAGCCAAATTTTGAGGTTTGCAAAGGATTCTGGGTAACAGAACCTGGTCCGAGCCACACAAGTCACCCCATCTTAGATTCCCCTAGGTCTCTAGTTTTCAGAAATGCACAGGTTTGGTAGGTTCCCCTAGTTGCTGGCTGAGCTAGAGGCCAAAATCTACAGGAAGGCACTTTGCTAAAAACAGCTCTGTTTTCTGTGATGTGTCCACGTTGTGTTTTGGGGCATATCCTGTCGCTGGTGCTAGGCCTACCCACACAGGTGAGGTATCATTTTTATCGGGAGACTTGGGGGAACGCTGGGTGGAAGGAAATTTGTGGCTCCTCCCAGATTCCAGAACTTTCTGCTACAGAAATGTGAGGAACATGTGTTTTTTTGCCAAATTTTGAGATTTGCAAAGGATTCTGGGTAACAGAACCTGGTCCGAGCCACACAAGTCACCCCATCTTGGATTCCCCTAGGTCTCTAGTTTTCAGAAATGCACAGGTTTGGTAGGTTTCCCTAGGTGCCGGCTGAGCTAGAGGCCAAAATCTACAGGTAGGCACTTTGCAAAAATCAGCTGTTTTCTTTCAAAAAATGGGATGTGTCCACATTGCGTTTTGGGGTGTCCTCTGTCGCGGCCACTAGGCCTACCCACACAAGTGAGGTATCATTTTTATCGGGAGACTTGGGGGAACGCTGGGTGGAAGGAAATTTGTGGCTCCTCTCAGATTCCAGAACTTTCTGACACAGAAATGTGAGGAACATGTGTTTTGTTGCCAAATTTTGAGATTTGCAAAGGATTCTGGGTAACAGAACCTGGTCGGAGCCACACAAGTCACCCCATCTTGGATTCCCCTAGGTCTCTAGTTTTCAGAAATGCACAGGTTTGGTAGGTTTCCCTAGGTGCCGGCTGAGCTAGAGGCCAAAATCTACAGGTAGGCACTTTGCAAAAAACACCTCTGTTTTCTTTCAAAAATTTGGATGTGTCCACGTTGCGCTTTGGGGCGTTTCCTGTCGCGGGCGCTAGGCCTATCCACACAAGTGAGGTATCATTTTTATCGGGAGACTTGGGGGAACGCTGGGTGGAAGGAAACTTGTGGCTCCTCTCAGATTCCAGAACTTTCTGCCAGAGAAGTGTGAGGAACATGTGTTTTTTTAGCCAAATTTTGAGGTTTGCAAAGGATTCTGGGTAACAGCACCTGGTCCGAGCCACACAAGTCACCCCCATCTTGGATTCCCTTAGGTCTCTAGTTTTCAGAAATGCACAGGTTTGGTAGGTTTCCCTAGGTGCCGGCTGAGCTAGAGGCCAAAATCTACAGGTAGGCACTTTGCAAAAAACACCTCTGTTTTCTTTCAAAAATTTGGATGTGTCCACGTTGCGCTTTGGGGAGTTTCCTGTCGCGGGCGCTAGGCCTACCCACACAAGTGAGGTATCATTTTTATCGGGAGACTTGGGGGAACGCTGGGTGGAAGGAAATTTGTGGCTCCTCTCAGATTCCAGAAATTTCTGCCACAGAAATGTGAGGAACATGAGTTTTTTTAGCCAAATTTTGAGGTTTGCAAAGGATTCTGGGTAACAGAACCTGGTCCGAGCCACACAAGTCACCCCATCTTGGATTCCCCTACGTCTCTAGTTTTCAGAAATGCACAGGTTTGGTAGGTTTCCCTAGGTGCCGGCTGAGCTAGAGGCCAAAATCTACAGGTAGGCACTTTGCTAAAAACAGCTCTGTTTTCTGTAATGTGTCCACGTTGTGTTTTGGGGCATATCCTGTCGCGGGTGCTAGGCCTACCCACACAAGTGAGGTATCATTTTTATCGGGAGACTTGGAGGAACGCTGGGTGGAAGGAAATTTGTGGCTCCTCTCAGATTCCAGAACTTTCTGCCACAGAAATGTGAGGAACATGTGTTTTTTTATCAAATTTTGAGATTTGCAAAGGATTCTGGGTAACAGAACCTGGTCCGAGCCACACAAGTCACCCCATCTTGGATTCCCCTAGGTCTCTAGTTTCAGAAATGCACAGGTTTGGTAGGTTTCCCTAAGTGCCGGCTGAGCTAGAGGCCAAAATCTACAGGTAGGCACTTAGGAAAAAACAGCTCTGTTTTCTTTAAAAAAATGGGACGTGTCCACGTTGCGTTTTGGGGTGCTTTATGTCGCGGCCGCTAGGCCTACCCACACAAGTGAGGTATAATTTTTATCGGGAGACTTGGGGGAACGCTGGGTGGAAGGAAATTTGTGGCTCCTCTCAGATGCCAGAACTTTCTGCCACAGAAATGTGAGGAACATGTGTTTTTTTAGCCAAATTTTGAGGTTTGCAAAGGATTCTGGGTAACAGAACCTGGTCCGAGCCACACAAGTCACCCCATCTTGGATTCCCCTAGGTCTCTAGTTTTCAGAAATGCACAGGTTTGGTAGGTTCCCCTAGTTGCCGGCTGAGCTAGAGGCCAAAATCTACAGGTAGGCACTTTGCTAAAAACAGCTCTGTTTTCTTTGATGTGTCCACGTTGTGTTTTGGGGCATATCCTGTCGCTGGTGCTCGGCCTACCCACACAGGTGAGGTATCATTTTTATCGGGAGACTTGGGGGAACGCTGGGTGGAAGGAAATTTGTGGCTCCTCCCAGATTCCAGAACTTTCTGCTACAGAAATGTGAGGAACATGTGTTTTTTTGCCAAATTTTGAGGTTTGCAAAGGATTCTGGGTAACAGAACCTGGTCCGAGCCACACAAGTCACCCCATCTTGGATTCCCCTAGGTCTCTAGTTTTCAGAAATGCACAGGTTTGGTAGGTTCCCCTAGTTGCCGGCTGAGCTAGAGGCCAAAATCTACAGGTAGGCACTTTGCTAAAAACAGCTCTGTTTTCTGTGATGTGTCCACGTTGTGTTTTGGGGCATATCCTGTCGCTGGTGCTCGGCCTACCCACACAGGTGAGGTATCATTTTTATCGGGAGACTTGGGGGAACGCTGGGTGGAAGGAAATTTGTGGCTCCTCCCAGATTCCAGAACTTTCTGCCAAAGAAATGTGAGGAACATGTGTTTTTTTGCCAAATTTTGAGATTTGCAAAGGATTCTGGGTAACAGAACCTAGTCCGAGCCACACAAGTCACCCCATCTTGGATTCCCCTAGGTCTCTAGTTTTCAGAAATGCACAGGTTTGGTAGGTTTCCCTAGGTGCCGGCTGAGCTAGAGGCCAAAATCTACAGGTAGGCACTTTGCAAAAATCAGCTGTTTTCTTTCAAAAAATGGGATGTGTCCACGTTGCGTTTTGGGGTGTCCTCTGTCGCGGCCGCTAGGCCTACCCACACAAGTGAGGTATCATTTTTATCGGGAGACTTGGGGGAACGCTGGGTGGAAGGAAATTTGTGGCTCCTCTCAGATTCCAGAACTTTCTGCCACAGAAATGTGAGGAACATGTGTTTTTTTAGCCAAATTTTGAGGTTTGCAAAGGATTCTGGGTAACAGAACCTGGTCCGAGCCACACAAGTCACCCCATCTTAGATTCCCCTAGGTCTCTAGTTTTCAGAAATGCACAGGTTTGGTAGGTTCCCCTAGTTGCTGGCTGAGCTAGAGGCCAAAATCTACAGGAAGGCACTTTGCTAAAAACAGCTCTGTTTTCTGTGATGTGTCCACGTTGTGTTTTGGGGCATATCCTGTCGCTGGTGCTAGGCCTACCCACACAGGTGAGGTATCATTTTTATCGGGAGACTTGGGGGAACGCTGGGTGGAAGGAAATTTGTGGCTCCTCCCAGATTCCAGAACTTTCTGCTACAGAAATGTGAGGAACATGTGTTTTTTTGCCAAATTTTGAGATTTGCAAAGGATTCTGGGTAACAGAACCTGGTCCGAGCCACACAAGTCACCCCATCTTGGATTCCCCTAGGTCTCTAGTTTTCAGAAATGCACAGGTTTGGTAGGTTTCCCTAGGTGCCGGCTGAGCTAGAGGCCAAAATCTACAGGTAGGCACTTTGCAAAAATCAGCTGTTTTCTTTCAAAAAATGGGATGTGTCCACATTGCGTTTTGGGGTGTCCTCTGTCGCGGCCACTAGGCCTACCCACACAAGTGAGGTATCATTTTTATCGGGAGACTTGGGGGAACGCTGGGTGGAAGGAAATTTGTGGCTCCTCTCAGATTCCAGAACTTTCTGCCACAGAAATGTGAGAAACATGTGTTTTTTTAGCCAAATTTTGAGGTTTGCAAAGGATTCTGGGTAACAGAACCTGGTCCGAACCACACAAGTCACCCCATCTTGGATTCCCCTAGGTCTCTAGTTTTCAGAAATGCACAGGTTTGGTAGGTTTCCCTAGGTGCCGGCTGAGCTAGAGGCCAAAATCTACAGGTAGGCACTTTGCAAAAAACACCTCTGTTTTCTTTCAAAAATTTGGATGTGTCCACGTTGCACTTTGGGGCGTTTCGTGTCGCGGGCGCTAGGCCTACCCACACAAGTGAGGTATCATTTTTATCGGGAGACTTGGGGGAACGCTGGGTGGAAGGAAATTTGTGGCTCCTCTCAGATTCCAGAACTTTCTGCCACAGAAATGTGAGGAACATGTGTTTTTTTGCCAAATTTTGAGATTTGCAAAGGATTCTGGGTAACAGAACCTGGTCCGAGCCACACAAGTCACCCCATCTTGGATTTCCCTAGGTCTCTAGTTTTCAGAAATGCACAGGTTTGGTAGGTTTCCCTAGGTGCCGGCTGAGCTAGAGGCCAAAATCTACAGGTAGGCACTTTGCAAAAGACACCTCTGTTTTCTTTAAAAAATTTGGATGTGTCCACGTTGCGCTTTGGGGCGTTTCCTGTCGCGGGCGCTAGGCCTACCCACCCAAGTGAGGTATAATTTTTATCGGAAGACTTGGGGGAACGCAGGGTGGAAGGAAATTTGTGGCTCCTCTCAGATTCCAGAACTTTCTGTCACAGAAATGTGAGGAACATGTGTTTTTTTTAGCCAAATTTTGAGGTTTGCAAAGGACTCTGGGTAACAGAACCTATTCCGAGCCACACAAGTCACCCCATCTTGCATTCCCATAGGTCTCTAGTTTTCAGAAATGCACAGGTTTGGTAGGTTTCACTAGGTGCCGGCTGAGCTAGAGGCCAAAATCTACAGGTAGGCACTTTGCAAAAAACACCTCTGTTTTCATTCAAAAATGTGGATGTGTCCACGTTGCGCTTTGGGGCGTTTCATGTCGCAGGCGCTAGGCCTACCCACACAAGTGAGGTATCATTTTTATCGGGAGACTTGGGGGAACACTGGGTGGAAGGAAATTTGTGGCTCCTCTCAGATTCCAGAACTTTCTGCCACAGAAATGTGAGGAACATGTGTTTTTTTAGCCAAATTTTGAGGTTTGCAAAGGATTCTGGGTAACAGAACCTGGTCTGAGCCACACAAGTCACCCCATCTTGGATTCCCCTAGATCTCTAGTTTTCAGAAATGCACAGGTTTGGTAGGTTTCCCTAGGTGCCGGCTGAGCTAGAGGCCAAAATCTACAGGTAGGCACTTTGCAAAAAACACCTCTGTTTTCTTTAAAAAATTTGTATGTGTCCATGTTGCGCTTTGGGGAGTTTCCTGTCGCGGGCGCTAGGCCTACCCACACAATGAGGTATCATTTTTATCGGGAGACTTGGGGGAACGCTGGGTGGAAGGAAATTTGTGGCTCCTCTCAGATTCCAGAACTTTCTGCCACAGAAATGTGAGGAACATGTGTTTTTTTAGCCAAATTTTGAGGTTTGCAAAGGATTCTGGGTAACAGAACCTGGTCCGAGCCAGACATGTCACCCCATCTTGGATTCCCCTAGGTCTCTAGTTTTCAGAAATGCACAGGTTTGGTAGGTTTCCCTAGGTGCCGGCTGAGCTAGAGGCCAAAATCTACAGATAGGCACTTTGCTAAAATCAGCTCTGTTTTCTGTGATGTGTCCATGTTGTGTTTTGGGGCATATCCTGTCGCGGGTGCTAGGCCTACCCACACAAGTGAGGTATCATTTTTATAGGGAGACTTGGGGGAACGCTGGGTGGAAGGAAATTTGTGGCTCCTCTCAGATTCCAGAACTTTCTGCCACAGAAATGTGAGGAACCTGTGTTTTTTTAGCCAAATTTTGAGGTTTGCAAAGGATTCTGGGTAACAGAACCTGGTCCGAGCCACACAAGTCACCCCATCTTGGATTCCCCTAGGTCTCTAGTATTCAGAAATGCACAGGTTTGGTAGGTTTCCCTAGGTGCCGGCTGAGCTAGAGGCCAAAATCTACAGGTAGGCACTTTGCAAAAAACACCTCTGTTTTCTTTCAAAAATTTGGATGTGTCCACGTTGCGCTTTGGGGCGTTTCCTGTCGCGGGCGCTAGGCCTACCCACACAAGTGAGGTATCATTTTTATCGGGAGACTTGGGGGAACGCTGGGTGGAAGGAAACTTGTGGCTCCTCTCAGATTCCAGAACTTTCTGCCACAGAAATGTGAGGAACATGTGTTTTTTTAGCCAAATTTTGAGGTTTGCAAAGGATTCTGGGTAACAGCACCTGGTCCGAGCCACACAAGTCACCCCCATCTTGGATTCCCTTAGGTCTCTAGTTTTAAGAAATGCACAGGTTTGGTAGGTTTCCCTAGGTGCCGGCTGAGCTAGAGGCCAAAATCTACAGGTAGGCACTTTGCAAAAAACACCTCTGTTTTCTTTCAAAAATTTGGATGTGTCCACGTTGCGCTTTGGGGCGTTTCCTGTCGCGGGCGCTAGGCCTACCCACACAAGTGAGGTATCATTTTTATCGGGACACTTGGGGGAACGCTGGGTGGAAGGAAATTTGTGGCTCCTCTCAGATTCCAGAACTTTCTGCCACAGAAATGTGAGGAACATGTGTTTTTTTAGCCAAATTTTGAGGTTTGCAAAGGATTCTGGGTAAGAGAACCTGGTCCGAGCCACACAAGTCACTCCATCTTGGATTCCCCTAGGTCTCTAGTTTTCAGAAATGCACAGGTTTGGTAGGTTTCCCTAGGTGCCGGCTGAGCTAGAGGCCCAAATCTACAGGTCGGCACTTTGCTAAAAACAGCTCTGTTTTCTGTAATGTGTCCACGTTGTGTTTTGGGGCATATCCTGTCGCGGGTGCTAGGCCTACCCACACAAGTGAGGTATCATTTTTATCGGGAGACTTGGGGGAACGCTGGGTGGAAGGAAATTTGTGGCTCCTCTCAGATTCCAGAACTTTCTGCCACAGAAATGTGAGGAACATGTGTTTTTTTGCCAAATTTTGAGATTTGCAAAAGGATTCTGGGTAACAGAACCTGGTCCGAGCCACACAAGTCACCTTATCTTGGATTCCCCTAGGTCTCTAGTTTCAGAAATGCACAGATTTGGTAGGTTTCCCTAGGTGCCGGCTGAGCTAGAGGCCAAAATCTACAGGTAGGCACTTTGCAAAAAACACCTCTGTTTTCTTTCAAAAATTTGGATGTGTCCACGTTGCACTTTGGGGCGTTTCCTGTCGCGGGCGCTAGGCCTACCCACACAAGTGAGGTATCATTTTTATCGGGAGACTTGGGGGAACGCTGGGTGGAAGGAAATTTGTGGCTCCTCTCAGATTCCAGAACTTTCTGCCACAGAAATGTGAGGAACATGTGTTTTTTTAGCCAAATTTTGAGGTTTGCAAAGGATTCTGGGTAACAGAACCTGGTCTGAGCCACACAAGTCACCCCATCTTGGATTCCCCTAGGTCTCTAGGTTTCAGAAATGCACAGGTTTGGTAGGTTTCCCTAGGTGCCGGCTGAGCTAGAGGCCAAAATCTACAGGTAGGCACTTTGCAAAAAACACCTCTGTTTTCTTTAAAACATTTGTATGTGTCCATGTTGCGCTTTGGGGAGTTTCCTGTCGCGGGGCGCTAGGCCTACCCACACAATGAGGTATCATTTTTATCGGGAGACTTGGGGGAACGCTGGGTGGAAGGAAATTTGTGGCTCCTCTCAGATTCCAGAACTTTCTGCCACAGAAATGTGAGGAACCTGTGTTTTTTTAGCCAAATTTTGAGGTTTGCAAAGGATTCTGGGTAACAGAACCTGGTCCGAGCCACACAAGTCACCCCATCTTGGATTCCCCTAGGTCTCTAGTATTCAGAAATTCACAGGTTTGGTAGGTTTCCCTAGGTGCCGGCTGAGCTAGAGGTCAAAATCTACAGGTAGGCACTTTGCAAAAAACACCTCTGTTTTCTTTCAAAAATTTGGATGTGTCCACGTTGCGCTTTGGGGCGTTTCCTGTCGCGGGCGCTAGGCCTACCCACACAAGTGAGGTATCATTTTTATCGGGAGACTTGGGGGAACGCTGGGTGGAAGGAAATTTGTGGCTCCTCTCAGATTCCAGAACTTTCTGCCACAAAAATGTGAGGAACATGTGTTTTTTTTAGCAAAATTTTGAGGTTTGCAAAGGATTCTGGGTAACAGAACCTGGTCCGAGCCACACAAGTCACTCCATCTTGGATTCCCCTAGGTCTCTAGTTTTCAGAAATGCACAGGTTTGGTAGGTTTCCCTAGGTGCCGGCTGAGCTAGAGGCCCAAATCTACAGGTCGGCACTTTGCTAAAAACAGCTCTGTTTTCTGTAATGTGTCCACGTTGTGTTTTGGGGCATATCCTGTCGCGGGTGCTAGGCCTACCCACACAAGTGAGGTATCATTTTTATCGGGAGACTTGGGGGAACGCTGGGTGAAAGGAAATTTGTGGCTCCTCTCAGATTCCAGAACTTTCTGCCACAGAAATGTGAGGAACATGTGTTTTTTTTGCCAAATTTTGAGATTTGCAAAGGATTCTGGGTAACAGAACCTGGTCCGAGCCACACAAGTCACCCCATCTTGGATTCCCCTAGGTCTCTAGTTTTCAGAAATGCACAGGTTTGGTAGGTTTCCCTAGGTGCCGGCTGAGCTAGAGGCCAAAATCTACAGGTAGGCACTTTGCAATAAACACCTCTGTTTTCTTTCAAAAATTTGGATGTGTCCACGTTGCACTTTGGGGCGTTTCGTGTCGCGGGCGCTAGGCCTACCCACACAAGTGAGGTATCATTTTTATCGGGAGACTTGGGGGAACGCTGGGTGGAAGGAAATTTGTGGCTCCTCTCAGATTCCAGAACTTTCTGCCACAGAAATGTGAGGAACATGTGTTTTTTTGCCAAATTTTGAGATTTGCAAAGGATTCTGGGTAACAGAACCTGGTCCGAGCCACACAAGTCACCCCATCTTGGATTTCCCTAGGTCTCTAGTTTTCAGAAATGCACAGGTTTGGTAGGTTTCCCTAGGTGCCGGCTGAGCTAGAGGCCAAAATGTACAGGTAGGCACTTTGCAAAAGACACCTCTGTTTTCTTTAAAAAATTTGGATGTGTCCACGTTGCGCTTTGGGGCGTTTCCTGTCTCGGGCGCTAGGCCTACCCACACAAGTGAGGTATAATTTTTATCGGGAGACTTGGGGGGAACGCTGGGTGGAAGGAAATTTGTGGCTCCTCTCAGATTCCAGAACTTTCTGCCACAGAAATGTGAGGAACATGTGTTTTTTTAGCCAAATTTTGAGGTTTGCAAAGGATTCTGGGTAACAGAACCTGGTCTGAGCCACACAAGTCACCCCATCTTGGATTCCCCTAGATCTCTAGTTTTCAGAAATGCACAGGTTTGGTAGGTTTCCCTAGGTGCCGGCTGAGCTAGAGGCCAAAATCTACAGGTAGGCACTTTGCAAAAAACACCTCTGTTTTCTTTAAAAAATTTGTATGTGTCCATGTTGCGCTTTGGGGAGTTTCCTGTTGCGGGCGCTAGGCCTACCCACACAATGCGGTATCATTGTTTATCGGGAGACTTGGGGGGAACGCTGGGTGGAAGGAAATTTGTGGCTCCTCTCAGATTCCAGAACTTTCTGCCACAGAAATGTGAGGAACATGTGTTTTTTTAGCCAAATTTTGAGGTTTGCAAAGGATTCTGGGTAACAGAACCTGGTCCGAGCCAGACATGTCACCCCATCTTGGATTCCCCTAGGTCTCTAGTTTTCAGAAATGCACAGGTTTGGTAGGTTTCCCTAGGTGCCGGCTGAGCTAGAGGCCAAAATCTACAGGTAGGCACTTTGCTAAAATCAGCTCTGTTTTCTGTGATGTGTCCATGTTGTGTTTTGGGGCATATCCTGTCGCGGGTGCTAGGCCTACCCACACAAGTGAGGTATCATTTTTATCGGGAGACTTGGGGGGAACGCTGGGTGGAAGGAAATTTGTGGCTCCTCTCAGATTCCAGAACTTTCTGCCACAGAAATGTGAGGAACATGTGTTTTTTTAGCCAAATTTTGAGATTTGCAAAGGATTCTGGGTAACAGAACCTGGTCCGAGCCACACAAGTCACCGCATCTTGGATTCCCCTAGGTCTCTAGTTTTCAGAAATGCACAGGTTTGGTAGGTTCCCCCTAGTTGCCGGCTGAGCTAGAGGCCAAAATCTACAGGTAGGCACTTTGCTAAAAACAGCTCTGTTTTCTGTGATGTGTCCACGTTGTGTTTTGGGGCATATCCTGTCGCTGGTGCTAGGCCTACCCACACAAGTGAGGTATAATTTTTATCGGGAGACTTGGGGGGAACGCTGGGTGGAAGGAAATTTGTGGCTCCTCTCAGATTCCAGAACTTTCTGCCACAGAAAATGTGAGGAACATGTGTTTTTTTGCCAAATTTTGAGATTTGCAAAGGATTCTGGGTAACAGAACCTGGTCGGAGCCACACAAGTCACCCCATCTTGGATTCCCCTAGGTCTCTAGTTTTCAGAAATGCACAGGTTTGGTAGGTTTCCCTAGGTGCCGGCTGAGCTAGAGGCCAAAATCTACAGGTAGGCACTTTGCAAAAAAACACCTCTGTTTTCTTTCAAAAATTTGGATGTGTCCACGTTGCGCTGTGGGGCGTTTCCTGTCGCGGGCGCTAGGCCTACCCACACAAGTGAGGTATCATTTTTATCGGGAGACTTGGGGGAACGCTGGGGTGGAAGGAAATTAGTGGCTCCTCTCAGATTCCAGAACTTTCTGCCACAGAAATGTGAGGAACATGTGTTTTTTTTTTGCCAAATTTTGAGATTTGCAAAGGATTCTGGGTAACAGAACCTGGTCGGAGCCACACAAGTCACCCCATCTTGGATTCCCTAGGTCTCTAGTTTTCAGAAATGCACAGGTTTGGTAGGTTTCCCTAGGTGCCGGCTGAGCTAGAGGCCAAAATCTACAGGTAGGCACTTTGCAAAAAACACCTCTGTTTTCTTTCAAAAATTTGGATGTGTCCACGTTGCGCTTTGGGGCGTTTCCTGTCGCGGGCGCTAGGCCTACCCACACAAGTGAGGTATCATTTTTATCGGGAGACTTGGGGGAACGCTGGGTGGAAGGAAACTTGTGGCTCCTCTCAGATTCCAGAACTTTCTGCCACAGAAATGTGAGGAACATGTGTTTTTTTAGCCAAATTTTGAGGTTTGCAAAGGATTCTGGGTAACAGCACCTGGTCCGAGCCACACAAGTCACCCCCATCTTGGATTCCCTTAGGTCTCTAGTTTTAAGAAATGCACAGGTTTGGTAGGTTTCCCTAGGTGCCGGCTGAGCTAGAGGCCAAAATCTACAGGTAGGCACTTTGCAAAAAACACCTCTGTTTTCTTTCAAAAATTTGGATGTGTCCACGTTGCGCTTTGGGCGTTTCCTGTCGCGGGCGCTAGGCCTACCCACACAAGTGAGGTATCATTTTTATCGGGACACTTGGGGGAACGCTGGGTGGAAGGAAATTTGTGGCTCCTCTCAGATTCCAGAACTTTCTGCCACAGAAATGTGAGGAACATGTGTTTTTTTAGCCAAATTTTGAGGTTTGCAAAGGATTCTGGGTAAGAGAACCTGGTCCGAGCCACACAAGTCACTCCATCTTGGATTCCCCTAGGTCTCTAGTTTTCAGAAATGCACAGGTTTGGTAGGTTTCCCTAGGTGCCGGCTGAGCTAGAGGCCCAAATCTACAGGTCGGCACTTTGCTAAAAACAGCTCTGTTTTCTGTAATGTGTCCACGTTGTGTTTTGGGGCATATCCTGTCGCGGGTGCTAGGCCTACCCACACAAGTGAGGTATCATTTTTATCGGGAGACTTGGGGGAACGCTGGGTGGAAGGAAATTTGTGGCTCCTCTCAGATTCCAGAACTTTCTGCCACAGAAATGTGAGGAACATGTGTTTTTTTTGCCAAATTTTGAGATTTGCAAAGGATTCTGGGTAACAGAACCTGGTCCGAGCCACACAAGTCACCTTATCTTGGATTCCCCTAGGTCTCTAGTTTCAGAAATGCACAGATTTGGTAGGTTTCCCTAGGTGCCGGCTGAGCTAGAGGCCAAAATCTACAGGTAGGCACTTTGCAAAAAAACACCTCTGTTTTCTTTCAAAAATTTGGATGTGTCCACGTTGCACTTTGGGGCGTTTCCTGTCGCGGGCGCTAGGCCTACCCACACAAGTGAGGTATCATTTTTATCGGGAGACTTGGGGGGAACGCTGGGTGGAAGGAAATTTGTGGCTCCTCTCAGATTCCAGAACTTTCTGCCACAGAAATGTGAGGAACATGTGTTTTTTTAGCCAAATTTTGAGGTTTGCAAAGGATTCTGGGTAACAGAACCTGGTCTGAGCCACACAAGTCACCCCATCTTGGATTCCCCTAGGTCTCTAGGTTTCAGAAATGCACAGGTTTGGTAGGTTTCCCTAGGTGCCGGCTGAGCTAGAGGCCAAATCTACAGGTAGGCACTTTGCAAAAAACACCTCTGTTTTCTTTAAAACATTTGTATGTGTCCATGTTGCGCTTTGGGGAGTTTCCTGTCGCGGGCGCTAGGCCTACCCACACAATGAGGTATCATTTTTTATCGGGAGACTTGGGGGAACGCTGGGTGGAAGGAAATTTGTGGCTCCTCTCAGATTCCAGAACTTTCTGCCACAGAAATGTGAGGGAACCTGTGTTTTTTTAGCCAAATTTTGAGGTTTGCAAAGGATTCTGGGTAACAGAACTCT